>NC_088642.1:83732844-84033560 GCF_036013475.1 Columba livia
AGCTGGTAAAGCACATTTTTCTGGCTCCTATCCTGAGTTTCTAGCTGATTTTTACAGTTGTCTTTTAAAATTACTTGATACCTGTGGAAGCAGAGGAAAAGTATGGAGGAGGCAGAAGCACCATGTAACAGACAAGCAGCTGGCATTCCCTGGACCACAAATGGAGAACTGTGAATTTATGCTAAAAGTGTTAAATTAAATCTGTTTTTAAAAAATATGTATAATTCAGTTGCTAAAGTAATGTTAATTTCCTCTTATTTTTAGGTTGCTTATGAAGCAATTAAAATTCCCAAGTGGTCTTCTCTTTCAGAGATGCATCCAGTAGACTATTACTCATCATACACCAAGAATTGCACAGGAGAGTTTACAAAGCAAGAAGTGAGAAATATTAGAGCATTTTATTATGCTATGTGTGCAGAGACAGATGCCATGCTGGGTAGGTGGTGTTTCATTATACAGTCAGTTTTCTTGTTTGGTTTTTTTTTATAAGAAAATGTTGATAGGGCTGGTCTTCTGGAGGGGAAAAAAAAAAGGAGAGAGGAAAAAAAACAAACCACCACAACACCAGCATCACTGTTCACATCTGGGAGTAAGTCACATGGTTGTTGCTTAATGAATCTGTATGATACATAGCTGGATAGCTTTTAAGGCTATTACAAGATTAATTCAGAACACTCTGAAAGGTAATCAAAACCACCAGTCAGAGACCATGTAAAAGCCCAGTAACTGCAGCAAAACGTTGCTTGATCCATGTAGAAGAGGAACTAAACACTCTTTGATTAAGTGCTAACTGAAAAAATTGGGAAGGGGACTGACAGGCAAAACAAAGCTGGAAGGGAAGATAAATTTTAGAGCATAAGCAGTTTCCTTAGAGATTGATTTCAAATGCGTAGACTTGGTGACAGATGTTACGCATAGACTAAACAGTAAGATTACTTCTAAAGTCTCACTTAGCAAGATGTTACTTAAAGTTAAGAAAAAAAAAATATTAACTAGGTATTCAGAATTCTTCCTAGTGTGCAGTAATGTCTACACACATAAAAATTATAATCCAAGTTGGTCTTCATTTACAGTAATTTTTCTTTATTTGAAAAGTGACCCTGAAAGAGCAAGAATTTGCATCTTGCATTCTAATATTAAATCAATGAATAAATAACCAAATCTTTTTAGCAATGTTTTAAAAGGCACAGAATTGCTCTTCCATATTTTTTAAGTAAGAGATCAACAGGAACCTTACAGTGTGGGGGATTAAGGTGCTGCAAAGTATCTGCACTGGGGTTTAATTTGGTAACATATTTTATGTTTTTAACTAGTCTAAGCAAAAATCATCTTAGTGTTTTAACATTAAAGATGTGTAAGTGCTTTGCTTAATTCCTGACTTCATTGATCTTGGCTCTGTATTCATTGCACAAAAGTATGTGCAAGGGGCTCCTGTGGGGATGTAGGCACAGGAAGGAGAAACTTCAATAAATGTGTGTTAAGTGGATACTGTCAAGAGTTCTTCAACCTAAATGTAGTTTCAGGGCTTCTGCTGACCTGTTCTACTGCTGTTGAAATAACTGTTATTAGTTATGCTAGAAGTTAAACAAAATTACAATAGAAAAGATGCAGCTTGTTCTGTGGTGTGTCCTTGTCTCTGGAAATTTTTGTGGTAGTTGTTCTGTGCCCCCTACACTTCACTGGGAGCCAAATGTCCAACTCACTGGTGACTGCATGTTACTCTGGGCTGAGCACTTTGGGCTCTGCCTTCTGTGGCAGAGAGATGAGTTTCCAACCCTACAGCTAGGATTTATTGGGGTTTATGTGCTGCTTTGCTGAGGTTGGAAGGAATATTTTGAACATATCCTTTTCAGTATCTTCTTGTTGCAGGTGAGATTATTTCAGCTCTGAGAGATACTGGGCTTCTGAAAAAAACAATCATTATATTCACTGCAGACCATGGGGAACTTGCTATGGAACACCGTCAGTTCTATAAGATGAGTATGTACGAAGGAAGTTCCCATGTTCCTCTTTTAGTTATGGGGCCAGGCGTAAAAGAACAGCAGCAAGTACCAAACGTGGTATCTCTTGTGGATATATACCCCACTATGCTTGGTGAGTTAAGTCATTTCAAATTATTTTTTTTCCAGTTACTTTTATTATTATGCATTTGTAATATAGTCACAATTACATCTCCACTTTGTGAGGCAATGTAGTAACACAATAGGACAGTTTATCTGTGGAGCATATAAACAGAATTAATATAAAATGCAAAAAAGCAGCTGTAGAAATTAAATAAAGGAGCTGATGATGTTCCTTATTACTGTGATCAACACAGTTACAGTGAATGATTATGTATGGGATTATTTGTTTAAAAGAAAAATGGATAAAACCCAATCAGATGCTTTTTAGATATGAATAATTTCTGCTGGCCTTCATACCTAACAGTTTACTATAGAAATTACAGTGTAAATGCATGCAGAGATGAGATTAAACCTTAACAGGAAGGCAGCTTCATTAGCTTGTCAAAGGAATGTCCTTGTTGAAGAGTCACATGGAAGAATCACGATGGAAATCACTTTCAACAGTGAATTTTTGAGCAGTTACCTGTGATAAATCATGCAAGAGATGAATCTCACTGGAACTAAACATTAGATTAAGTCACTTTATCTGGGATATTTCAGGCTACCGATCAGACAAATGTCCTTTTGAAGGCAGTCTGGAAAGCTCGCTCTTTTAAGAACTGTTACAAATAGACTGCAATTGCCTGAGAGGATGTGGAGCAGTTGATAAAACTGTACTAGGAGCAGTAAAAGCCAGTGAAAAATCCTTTTGCATATCATTTTAAGCTGATTTTCTAAAAACAGAACAAAAGGTATATATCTGCCTGTCTCTTCTCAAAACTTTTGAAGCAGTTATCCAGTTGAAAAGAAGATGTAAGCTGTGTAATTTTCCCTTCCAAATTCCAGTATCAAATCTTTTATATATATGAAGTAATCTGTATTAAAATGGTCCTTACATAAATTGTGGTATCATACATAAAGAGTTACAAATCCCTTTTTTACTTCTTTGTGCCTTGCTCAAGTTTTTAGCCCACACACTGGAAGCTACTGGGTTTACATGTTACAGGTTTTCCTAAACAAATGCTGGCCTTTTTGTTTACTAGAGGAAGAACTATGGATTAATAACAGGTATATATTAAAATGCTGTAGAAACAGAGGCAAAAAAAAGAAAGTACGTGCTGATGAAGAAAGAAGTCACCTGTGGGCAATCTGCAGGCACTGAGTGTCACCACTCAGCGTAGAATAGAAGATAAAATACTGCCACAGTGCTCTGTGAAATGGAAAGTGTTGAGTTCAGGATGTAACACCCTTGGGATTCTCAGCTATATTTTTCAGAATGTCTCTGAGGTGTCTTTGTAGTCTCTTAATGTTGACCTGATCTTTGGGAGCTAGAGACACTTGTCATATAATGATACTGAGGAGTTTATTCAATCTATGGTATCTTCTGGTGGCCACCTAGTAGGCTGTGGAGTCACCCATTGTTCTCCGTATGTGCACTGTGTTGATACCACCTTTGATACCATTTGTCTCCAGCCATACCAGAGAAACAAGTGGCTCTGGTCCCCAGTTATAGGGGATAATGACCATAATGACCAGCTTTCATAAAGTGTTTTGTAATTCACTGATGAAGAATGCTACAGAGGAGCTTAGCATTGTTATTATCAAAGAAATAAACGTTTAGACCATGTTGGATATGGAGCTTTTAGAGTGCTTTCATGCTGTGACAATCTCTTTCTCCTGCTTGTCATGGTGAGAGCAGAAGGGAAGGGTACAAAAACCACGATTACAAAAAAAAAACCCAGCAGCCATCACTAAAGGCTATCACAAATAGTTTTAGCAAACATCTTTTAAAGATTGACCGAGACATAACTGATCCTGCTTTTCGTCAGTGTGGTAGGCAGCTGACCTTGGAAAGTTCCTTAAGGTTTTTTCTTATAATTCGTGGGGTTTTGTGTTCTACAAGGAGAATATTTAGGAATGCATGTTTTAGTACTGAAATTGAGTTTATGTTCAGACACCTGTAGCATTATATTAGGCTTTTTTAAATCATGACAACTGCAGTAGCATTTTGACTTTGTATCACTTTGTGTAGATATAGCAAGAATTCCTGTCCCGCAGAATATCAGTGGATATTCTCTTATACCGTTGCTACGTGGAAAGGCTGAAAACGAAGTGTCACCTAGAGGTCCTCGGCCCTCATGGGTGTTGAGCGAGTTCCACGGATGCAATGTGAATTCTTCCACATACATGCTTCGAACTGGCAAGTGGAAATATATCACGTACTCAGATGGGCATTCAGTACTTCCACAGCTGTTTGGTACGTCACAACTTTTATGTCCTGATTGACTGATTAGTTTACTTAAATGCAACTTGGCTTTTAACTGGCTTTTTGTTTGTTCCAGACCTTTCTGCCGATCCAGATGAGCTAACAAATGTTGCCATAAAATTCCCAGTAATTGTACATTCCTTGGACAAAAAGCTCCGATCTGTAGTAAATTACCCAAAGGTTTCTTCTTCTGTTCAGGAGTACAACAAAAGACAGTTTATCAGTTGGAAACAAAGTCTGGGTCAGAATTACTCAAATGTTATTGCCAACCTTAGGTGGCATCAAGACTGGTTAAAGGAACCAAAAAAATACGAGAACGCGATTGACAAGTGGCTTAGTCGAAGTAAGTAAATAAAAATAACCTAGATTTTATATGACTGAGGGTGTGAAAACATTCTGCATTTATAATGTTATGCTGTATTCAAGCGTTAGAATTATTGTCATGTATAAACTATTGAAGGCAAAGACGCCCAAACAATTACTACTTTGTGTTAGAAAGCCAAAAGCATTTTATGTAACAAGCCAGCACAACAGATCTAGGTTTTTACATGTTATAATTCTGTAATACTTACATATACATATAGGAAGGAAAGTACATAAGTACATGTGCACAGAATATTTAGCTGGTTGCAAATATGCAGAGTATTAAGCATTAAAACTCAACAGGAATTTCCATTTCTAAGGACAGACTAAAGCAAGGATTATAAAATTTAGTGTAGTGAGATACCAATTACAGTGGAATGTGCTGGAGCCCCTTTCCCATCAGACAGATTTTAAATCCACAATGCATACACATTCATCCACCTTAGAGAAGCCATGGAGATTAAAATAAAATAAAAAGGTTGACTGGTATCAGTCTGAACATAGATGCAGTTTTTTCAAGTACTATGTCAGCATTCCTGTTTTATACATGATTGACTCTTCATCTTTCAAGCCCTGCCTTCTAATCTCTTGCTTTTGGATTTAGTGCTGTTTAAAATTTCATATTATGCATAGGCCACTAATTAAATACGTGCAAGTGAAGGGAAATCTGGTAGCTGGTCACTGTTGGAAATTAAAGGCAGACAAACAAAAACAACAACAAAACCCCTCTGTTTAAACCTGTGAGCAGAGCAGTCTCTGAAAAGTGGTATTGTGATTTGCAGAGGATAAGATGAAAACTGCCTGAATAAATCTCCATTATGTAGTCAGATTTTGCAAGGAAATGTTTTAATATACACATCAAGGAGTGGAGAACTGGAACCTGAAATGTACACAGGGGAGGGGCAATTGGAGCTTGCAGGGAAAGTTAACGTAAAAATACTATCTGACATTTTTGCAGGGGTGTGACAACAAAGCAAAGCAGTTTTGAAGAAGGTAAGATTTAGCTAGTAACTCTTCTGCTTAAGGGAAAACGTAATTGTAGCAGCACTTAGGTTTGCTTATTCTTGATCACAGTTGTTGCTGCTATAGTAACAGTATGACATTATACTTCATACCTAAATGCTTTCTGGAATCTGTAATGAAAGTAACAGTAAGGTAATAAAAGTAAACATGAAAAATACATGTATTTTCTGGTGACCACATGCATTTCATAAACAACTTACCACACACACGTCAATACGTCTGCTCTGGTGCTTCTTTTTGTATCTGGTCTTACTAAAATGCCTATTTAAAAAGAAAACATTGGATGTTAAAAGCAAAACTTTGGCTTCTGCGAGTTATTTATTATTTAGGTGTGAATTTTTTTTTGGAAGAGCTAGAGAGAGGAGGCAAAAGCCCTCTAACACCCTCCTGTCTCCATCTGGAGTAAACAAACTACCTGTGTTGGTGCAGAACTGAGCCAATTTAAGACCAAAACAGATATATTTAGTAATTTGAGTGCAGGAGTAGGCACTTGTTTCTCATTAAACATGACAAAAATGCACCCTGGGAGAGCTATCAGCAGTCCTGAGGATAGGCTAAAATTCAAAGTAGTCTTGATTAGCTGGAAAAATTGCCTGAAATTAATCTGACAAAATTTATCATGGTTTAGTTAAAGTAAAAAGGAGAAGAATGTTGAAATGGTGAACAACAAATTCCCAAGGCTGCAGTTTTGTAGGAAAAAGAAAAAGAAGCCCTGCACGCCTGACAAAAACAGAAGCAGATTGTGAACCAACAGCGTGATGTGGTGATGGAGGAAACAAGGGACGTTATGGGGTGATTAAAGGAGTGTGGTGTGTAAGTCACAAGGGGAAATTATTTTATTCTTAACACTAGTGAATCCTCATGGTATTGTCTCCACTTCGTGGATTTTGTGTTTCAAGAAGGATATAGAAGAGAGGATTCAGAGGAAGATAATATAAATACTGGACATGTAAATTATATTAGGTTTATTTCGGCCATCAGAGAAAACTTTTCAAGTTGGTAACTATGAGCACAGCAAATGCTGCCACTGAGAGCAGACAAAGAAATGTCTTTGGTTTTCAGGTAGGGCTGTTCTGATGAGCTATTTGGAGAGAAAAAAAGGAATTGTAAATCGTTAAACTTTAAAACAGCCCATCAAGAGAAGCTATCCAAACTCTGTCACTGTAATTTGTTAAACATAAATTGAGAATATTTGTCAGGGATGGCCAAGATATGTGTGATCCTGCATGGGGTCAGGGATCTGAACCCCGTGATGCTGTTCGCAGCCCTGTTCTGCATGTGAGGTGGGGATTTAGGCTCATCCACTATTTATTTCTCACTAAACAAAATTCAGCCCCATTTACACAGTGCAGTTTCAGCTTTACCTACTTTTATAATCCTGTGTAACCTTACCTGAGTGTTCCTGCTGCAGTGGGATGATTGATCTGGATGACCTTTCAAGGTCCCTTCCAACCCCTGACATTCTGTGATTCTGTGATAATCACCCCTTATCAGCAGCAGTAATTATGAGCAGATGTGAAGTATTGCAGTGAGGTTCTGCTGAAACACTGCAAGGTCATTGTTTCCAGGGTGATGGTGTCTTCTGAGAACAGCCACCTTAAGCCAAACTTCCTCAGAGGAAGCTCGTTGAGATTGAGATGCTGCAGCTGCTGTCAGACAGCACTTGGTACCTTCATAAGTAACCCCGGTACAACAAGAGCACCCACCAGGAGGCAGTTTTGATACAAGATGTGATACACAGCGTATATTCATAGATAAAAAGTGTAGAGAAGAGATTATCGGATAGGTTAGTGAGAGCCAGAGAGCACGGATGTAATTAGCTTCAGGGCCCATGTCACTGAATTACTGCTGATTTTTTTACACAGAATAAGCAAGAAAAAGCCCTGCTGAAGAGCCAGTGAGACCCTGCACAAGTAGGATCCCTGCCCTGAGCTGACCTTCCTCCTCCCTGCATGAGCAGCATTAGTGAGAGCCCAAACGCGCGCACGCCACTGCAGAATGTAAGAACCGAAAAGCCGCGCTTGGCAGCTTTCCCTGAAAACAGACGTTGCCATCAGAAATGCTGCACGGCCGCTGAAACCCGCGGAGCCGGCCGTGCTGTTCCCCGTACACAGGAACTACAGACGGGTCTTTGGGGGAGAAACAGCTTCACGCAGCCACAGCATGAGCACATTTTGGGTTGCGTTCAGCATCTCGGACTCCGTCAGGCATCAGCAGGTCCCTCCTGGGTCTGGCGAGGGCACCCAACACATCTCTGGTTTATCAATTATTTTCATATATGTATTTTCATACATTTCATCAATATCATCAACATATTGAGGGTATTGATGTGCATATGCTACCAGCTGTAAACAGTGCACATCATTTGTTCCCAGTCCTACAGAAACGGAGCTCTTGCATCTCAGAAAAGTCAACAAAAAATATTCAACTGGCGAAGTGGGTGTAATAGAAATCTTAGCAATAAAACCAGAGCTAAATGAGGAGGATATAATCTCAGTGCAGTATTTCTTCACTGTTCTGCCTTAGAACACGCTAAACAGGAATAAATACTAAGTTTTAGAAGACTTTTGTCACATTTTACACACATACATCCCATTGCAGTGTGCCTGTTACAGCCCCCTGCTCCGTCTGTACACCGAATTGGTTATTTAATGCAAAAATTACACCAGCCCGCTTGAGATGAAAAGGTCACATCCACACTATTCTAGTCTGCTCAAACAACAGCAAGAGTAATTTCTTGGACTGACCGACTTTATTTCTGAGTGAGGTATCACAAAATCCACACGGTACTAACAAAATACTCGCAAGGCTTTGTAAGGATGACCAAGTCGAGCTCTGAATGGGAACAACGTTCGGGCAGTTTGCATAGCAACAGCCAACCTGCTGATTTTCCCCTCTTCTGTAAGCGTGTTTGAGACTGAAACACGGGAAAAAATAAAAGAATAATATATATCCCCAAGATCAGCCAGCGCTAAGGTGAGAGACCACGGGCCACGCGGGCGGCTGCACAAACGCTTCACAGCCCCGTCCCGTTCTCGACACAACAGCTGTTCCGTGAAGAGTCCTGCCCATCCGCGCTAACACCGCGGGGCCGCGCTCGGTGTGCGCGCTGCGGCCGCGGCGGCGCCGGGGCTGGGGATGCCCGGGGTTCCCGAGGTGCCGGGTGTTCCGCGAGTTCCCGGGGTTCCGGGGGTGTCGGGGATTCCCGGGGTGCAGCGGGCTGCCAGAGTCCCGGGGCTGCCGGCGCGGCGGCGGAGCGGGCGGCGGAGCGTTGCCCCGCGCCGCCCTTGGCCGTCGAGGCCGGGGCAGCAGCAGCAGGCGGCGGCGGCCGCCGTTCCGGTCCCGGGGAGGTCCCGGCGGAGGCGACGCGGCCCGGGCCGGCGGCTGTGGAGCAGCAGGCAGGCGAAGGGGTTGACGGCGCTGTTGGCCGCCGCCACGATGGCCAGAGCCGCCAGCAGCTCCCGCCGCCCCCCGCCGGGCGCCGAGGCCAGGCCGAGCTCCGCGGCGCAGCGGGGCAGCCGGCAGAGGGCGAACAGACCCGCCAGCACCAGCGGCAGCCGCAGCGCCCGCGCCCGCCCGCGGGACAGGCCGCCCCCCGGCCCGGGCATCCGCTGCCGTCGGGCGGTCAAGCTGCGGGCGCAGGCCCAGCAGAGGAGCCCGGCGGGCGCCAGGAAGCCGGTGGCCGCCCCGTAGACGGCGAAGGCGAGGCCGTGCCAGCGCGGCAGCTCTTCGAAGACGCTGCGGCAGCGGGACCCGCCGGGGCGCGGGGCCGGGGTGAAGGCGAAGGCGTGGGGCAGGGCGAGCAGCGGCGCCAGCAGCCAGCCCAGGGCGGCCAGAGCGCCCGCGGGCAGCGCCGGGCGGTGCCGCTCCAGCGCCAGCAGCACCAGCCCGTGGGCCGAGGCCAGCGGCCCGCTGCGCTGCAGCAGCGGCAGGAGGCGGCAGGCGGCGGCTCCCGGGGGCCCGGCGGAGCCGCGGAGCTCCGCCGCCAGCCGCGGCAGCAGCGCCAGCCAGCAGCCCGCCAGGTCAGCCAGCGCCAGGTGCCCCACCAGCAGGTCCCGCCGCCGCCGCGGCTGCCCCCCGCACAGCCGCCGCAACACCAGCCCGTTGCCCACTAGCGCCAGCAGCAGCACGGAGCCCGCCCAGGCCGCCCGCGGGCCAGGGAGGGGCGAGGTGGCGCCGGGGGCCGAGAGGTTGAGGCCGGGGAGTAAGGGGTCCTGCTCCATCGGGGCAGACGCCGCTCGGGCCCCCGAGATTTCCCCGGCGGCGGCGCGGCTCTCCCCGCAGTTTATATAGGGGTTCGCCGTCATCCGGCACAGGGGGTGGGCTGCGCGCACGGCGGATCGCACGCCCCCCGCCCCCGGCACCGGCGGGCATCATCCCGCGGCGGTAGGCTCCCCTGCACCGCCCGGCATCGGCGGGCATCGTCCTCCGTCAGTTCGCTCCCTTGCACCGCCCGGGATCTTCTCCCGACGGCTCAGTAACCTCCTCCCCTCGGTGCCGGCAGCACCTCCCCGGCAGAGCGGGGCCCTTCCGAGCATCCCCCGGAGGGCAGACAGGGCGAGCAGCAGAGGAGAGCAGAGAGCTGGGGGTCTCATGGCTACTTCTTCTGGTTGGGATGCTGAAGGGAGTGGAGCATCTCCCATGTGAGGAAAAGCTGAGCGAGCTGGGGCTCTGGAGCTTGGAGGAGACTGAGGGGTGACTTGTTCATGGGGATCAATATGGAAAGGGGGAGTGTCAGGAGGATGGAGCCAGGCTCTTCTGGGTGACAACCAGTGACAGGACAAGGGGCAATGGGTGCAAACTGGAACACAGGAGGTTCCACTTAAGTGTGAGAAGAAACTTCATGGTGAGGGTGGCAGAGCCTGGCCCAGGCTGCCCAGGGGGTTGTGGAGTCTCCTTCTGTGCAGACATTCCAACCCGCCTGGACACCTTCCTGTGTAACCTCATCTGGGTGTTCCTGCTCCATGGGGGGATTGCACTGGATGAGCTTTCCAGGGCCCTTCAACCCCTCACATTCTGGGATCCTGTGACCCCTGACAGCTGCCCACCCTCGCACCCGTGTCCGCGGACCACGTCGACCCCACACCCCCTGGCAGTGATTTTTTTCCCCTTTCCCCAAAAGAGGAAAAGGACTTAGAGCAGGGAACAGCAAGGAATTGCTACAACTCATAAACCCAGCTGTATTTCTTGCTGGAAAACAAATCCTTTTGCTGCTCCCAAACCAGTTTCTTTGACTATTGTTCCCAGCAGATGGCACTTGGCTACACTGACGCCTCCGTTCAGCTCCGTGTGTGGTGGCTCAGAAAAAAACAAAGCAGCCAAACTGTTAAGAAACCATTAGGAAAAATCTAGTAGAAAATCAACTGAACTTGTGTTTGTGTGGGAATAACTTTTTTGTCTTGTTGATTGAAACGGTTTTACTTCCATTCATAGGTGGCACTCTGGTTGCTTGTTGGTAGCTCAGAATCCTGTTGTAGGACCCAAGGAGGGTGTGTGGGCTGTTGTATCACAGAATCACAGATGGTTTGTGTTGGCAGGACTTTCCCAGCTCCCCCAGTCCCCCTGCCACGAGCAGGGACATCTTCACCAGCTCAGGGTGCTCAGAGCCCCGTCCAGCCTGGCCTGGGATGTCTCCAGGGATGGTTCATCCACCACCTCTCTGGCCAACCTGGGACAGGCTCTCACCACCCTCAGGACAACAATTTCTTCCTCATGTCTGGCCTGAATCTCCCTCCTTTAGTTTAAACCATCACCCCTTGTCCTGTCACAACAGGCCCTGCTCAAAAGTCTGTCCCACCTTTCTCACAGGCCCCTTTTAAGCACTGAAAGGTGCACTAAGGTGTCCTGAAGCTTCTCTTCTCCAGCTGAACAGCCCAACTCTCTCAGCCTGTCCCCAGCACAGGTCTGGAAATGGTCCAGCCTCGGGTCATTCCCGGGGCTCCTCTGGCCCCTCTCCAGCAGCTCCATGTGTGTCTGTGCTGAGGACCCAGAGCTGGACCAGCACTGCAGGGGGGTCTCAGCAGAGCGGAGCAGAGGGGCAGGATCCCCCAAACCTGCTGCCCACGGGGCTGGGGATGCAGCCCAGGGCACCATTGGCTTCTGGGCTGCGAGCGCACACAGCGGCTCATGGCCGATCTCTCAGCCCGGTGCCCCCAAGTCCTTCTCCTGGGGCTGCTCTCCATCCTGCACCCCAGCCGGGACTGGTACCGGGGGCTGTCCCACCAGGGCCAGGACCTGGCACTTGGCCTTGAACATCCAACCTGTTGTGCTCCATGTCTCATTTGAATGGATGGTTTTCAGATGGTCATCAGTCTGGAAAAAAACAGGAGCAAGCAAAACTGGATTTTATTTTAAACTTAGAGGGTATTGAAGATTGCAGTTTCCAAGGGATTGTGAAAGGGCAGGCAGACAAAATGCCATTTTAATGCACTTTTGATGGGCAGGTGATGCTCACCAGCTCAGTTGTCTCCTGGTCTGTGCTTAACACCCATGCCTATTTAAAGAAAGGGAGGAGAAAGCAGGTGTTTGTTCATCTGGTTCCAGCTGTGGAGGCAGCATTGTCCAGTGGCCCCAAGCTGGGGGCTGAATGGAAGAGGAAAAGGTCACACTTGGTGAAAAACACCCGGAGGTCTGTTGCCCTTCCCTTATGGTCCTGTCCCAGATCCAGGGGACCCCTCTAGGCAAGAAGCTGCTGCCTCCCCTGGGGCAGCTCTGCCTCCTGGTCTGCTCTAGGTTGAAATGTCTCATTTTCTGTTCTTTGCAGATTCACGTCCTCCTCATGGATGAGAAAGTTGCCACCAGCAGGCTTGCTGTAGGAGGATCTACTTACAGGTCTTCTGTGATGAGGGGTTCTTAGCTGCGCCCTTTTCCTAAAGGAATAAAGTCTTTTGCCACCATGCATTTAACAAACTCATTAGTGTATTAACAAGTGTACATTGCCTTGATGGCTTTCTTCTGGAGGACCCTCAATGTGTCAAGGCAACTCTTAATCTTCGGTTTTAGATGAGCATGGATCTCTCTACTGTAAAATGAAGCCATTGGCTGTTGATTCCTTGTGCCAGTTGGGCCTTGTAGGGTCCACAATGCGCTGACAGTCTGAGCCAGGTTTTGGTCTGGGGTCCCTAGGTGATTTATGTGTACAAAATCCAGGCCGGCCATAGGAATGTCATCATTAAATGAACTGGAGATTTGGTGCCAAGTGTTCTTTTAACTCTGGTCTGGACATACATATGTATGTGTGCATGTGTGTGTTGATGTATGTGGATATACATGCGTGTGTCTGTATCTCTATATGTGTACATGTATAGACACAAAACTTTTTAGAGTTGTGTTTCTAAGAGTGTTTCTAGGTACAGGCTTCTGCATTTTAAGATTATGGCCAGTTTGGGAAGTTTATAAGCACAGTCAGCCAAAAGGTGATAGTAAAGTTGGGCATTTCCTGTTCCAGTTCTTGTGGTTCGTTTGCTACACCCTGTGCCCATTTCCTAAAGGAGATAAGTGCAGATGCCTTATTGGATGGTCCTGTGAGCCTGACAGTGACATTTCACTTTCTAGGTAAGACTGGGTGGAAGTTCCTCTGAACTGGAAAGCAGAGAGTCGTTCCTGACGGTTGATCATATGCCAATCAGATAACAACTGCCCTTGAAAACGCCACGCTGTTATTTACACCCAGCGCAGGGGTTTATTAGGAACCATGCAGACGCTGATCTGGAATAAACACGTAACACAATGCGTGGCTCTGAGCAGGGTTTCGGCAGGTCCCCCGTGGAGGAGGTGGTGGTGGTGGGGGGTTTTAGGGTTTATTAGGAACAAGGGTTTATTAGGAACCATGTTGCAAGGGTTTATTAGGAACCACGCAGCTGCTGATCTGAAATGAACACATAACATGATGGTGGGTCTGAGCAGGGTGTTGGTTTGGCAGGTCCTGTGTGGAGGACGTGGTGGTGTCAAGGTTTTATTAGAGTTTAGTAGGAACAAGGGTTTATTAGGAACTACGGTGCAAGGGTTAGTTAGGAACCATGCAACTGCTGATCTGGAATAAACACATAACGTGATGGTGACTCTGAGCAGGGTCTTGGTTCGGCAGGTCCCGCGTGGAGGAGGTGATGGTGGCAAGGGTTTATTAGGAACTATGGTGCAAGGGTTTGTTAGGAACCATGCAGCTGCTGATCTGGAATAAACTCATAACGTGATGGTGGCTCCAAGCAGGGTTTCATTTTGGCAGGTCCCACGTGGAGGACGTGGTGATGGCCCGGGCTGGTGGGGAGGAAGGAGGAACCTGCAGCTCTCCCCTCCCGTTATCAGCGCAGCCCCAGCACATCCCTGCTCCTTATCAGCCCTGGCAGAGCTGTGTCCCGCGGCGCTGAGCCTCTGTACATCCTGCCCCCTACGCTATAGGGGCCAGCCCCTCTGCTGGAGTCTGCACGTAAAGCCGGGCACACCGGGCACGCCGTTAGATGTGAGCGGACAGAACAGCTGTGGCGGGCACGGCGAGGAGAGGCGATGCTGGACCTCGTCATCCTGAGCCTCCACTTCTTCCTCTGCTTCCTCATCTCCCTCGCGATCTGGCGCCGACGTGAGGTACAGGCGGCTGCCCTTGGGGCATGCACCCCTGAATGGGCTCCCCTCCCATCTCAGCACCTGCTAATGCCTTTCTCAGCCTTATTTTTATGAGAAATCAGATTTTTCCTTGTACTAGGACTTCAAAGGGAACAGGAGCACTCAGCTAATTGTAAGCAAATTTAGCAGGAAGGCAGGTTTTGTGATTAAACTGCTTACGTTGTCTGCTGGGAGAGGCTTTTAGACGTTTGAAATATGTAAGAGGAGGAAGGGAAATGCAGACACGTGCTGAAAAGCCCAGGTTGGATTGAGCTTCTCAATAAACAATTCTTTCCCCTCTTGGAGTTGACATTTTCAGTTTTTTATCGGCTTGCATCTGTTTGCATTTCTAGCCATAATATTATGTAAAGGGTATTTAGTTTCCATGTAAATCCTGCTGTTTACTGATAGCAAAACTAAATAGTAGAGTATTTTACCTGAAACGCCCTTGTATCTTTTTGTGTGCATGTTTTGCAGGGGTATGGTGGTTTAAGTGCAGAGTAAGGGAATAGTGATTTAGAATTTATCTCTCCTCAGCCCCAGGTATCAGGTTTGCAGCAGATGGTTTCCCTGGTCCCAGTTCTGTCAGTGAGCACGCTGACCAGACATTATCACCGAACTCACGTGCTTTTCTTCATGTGCACGTTGATAGTTTTCCACTCAAAGTTCTGCTCCTTTAGCCTCACGTGTGAAACGGGTTGGGGTTTTCTCTGGGACTGAAACATCCTTCCTACACATAGAAATCCAAACATCAACTGCTTTGCAAGTGGTTTCTTGATTATTTTGTTGTTGTTTTTTTAAGGATGTGGCTTTGCACGGCTCAAGTACAGGAACAGTTGAAACGGGGCCAGATGGCCTTATATTAATCGGCAAAGAAGATGACATAAAGAAGTCTGGAAGAGTAACAGCCAAGGTCGATGGCAGAGAAGTTGTTGTTTTCTACCATGAAGGGAAATTTCATGCTATGGACTCTCGCTGCTACCGTAAGATATTTGCATGTATGATCTCAGCATTGCAACAATTAAACAAAAAGTCCGCTGTGTAAATTAATACTGTGTTCTACCCTGTTTCAGATGAAGGAGGCGCTTTACGTCTGGGAGACATTGAGGTACGTAAGCAAAATAAAAATAACGTAGGGGCATAGAGACGTGTGGAATCTCTAACATGTTTATTTGAATATTTTAATCTGAACATAACGTTGAAAGAAACGGATGTATATGTAAAATAGCAGGCAGCCATAGAGCTAAATCACCAAACATGGGTTTTATTCCACAGATACTTCCAGGAGAAGAATCAGAAGATAATTACTTGCTTTGTTTTCTTCTTTGCAGGATATCGATGGCCAAGCATGTATTGTTTGTCCTTGGCATAAGTACGTAATTACTTTGGAAACAGGAGAAGGATTATATGAAGGAGTAGATCCTTTGGAGCCATCACCAACACCACAGTGGCGATCAAAAGGGGTCAAACAAAGGATCCACAAAGTCACGGTAGACAGTGGGAATGTTTATGTGAGCCCTCCAGATTTCTCTGTGAAATTCGACTCTGATTATTTCGCTGAAAAGTACAGAAAGAATGAATTAAATTTGGAAAAAATGTGCAACTCAAAACCAGCCAAGTAAGTTGTGGCCAGAAAGCTGAACGCTGGTGAATGCCCCAAAGAAGAAACATTGTCGTGAGATAAAAAACATGCCATGGCCATAAAGATTGTCTCCAGATTAAATTCTGGTGTTAACGTTGTGTTAAAACACTGAAACACGTAGGACTGGGTAAGATAAGAAGCTCTGCTTTGTCAGAAATGTGATTGATCTTGTGCCAATGAAATTTTTATTTGCACTTGCATGTCAAAAAGAATTATTTACAGCAGAGTGCTTCATAGTACTTGATATTTTAGAAATCTTATTTTGATAGTATTGTTTTAATTTTTCAGAGGGGATATAGTATATTACTACTTAAACATGTTACATAGTTTAAGTTAAATAGTCAGGTGTAAAGGTTATGTTTATATATACTCAACAGTTTATACTTATGATGCCTTTGGAATGACATGGAAATTTTTAATCTTTTAGATACCTGAGCAATCTCTGGATGTTTAATAAGTGTCACAAAGAAAAGTACAAAACTTGAGTGTATTTAATGAGCTTTTTTATGCCTCTTTGTCTATTACTACTGTGATTCCATAGAAGTATTCATTTTCCTAATCCCCAGTGAACTCCTTTTGGTAGTTCACCAAATAAATGTGACACGCATTTGTCATTTATGGCTTGTTCTTCCTGATTCTGTTGGACAAGAAAGAAGCTATTTGGTATAAAAACCTGATACATAATGTAGTGCCTCTTGTTTGTTTTTACTTATTTAAAATACATTTTTATACATTCATTTGCAAAAAAAAGTGTTTTTAGTTTAGAGCCAAAGGTTGGGGCGCATTTTTGGGTGATTTGTTGGCTGTATGCAAAATTTGGTGATAATCGGGTTCAGTTTGACGTTGCCTCATCTGAAAGTTTTGTGTGTGCGGTGGGTTGTTGTCCTTTTAACGCACATAAAGGATAAGTAGGTCTGTGTCAACACCATTATTCATATAAATGTATTTAGCAGCAGTGAGGCACAGGGAAGTACCAGAGGAAAACCCCTGTGCCTGTTTGATCGCAATGAAAAGAAGCAAAGCACACAATGAATTTATTTCAGCGCATTTAGGTGTAGAGGTCCGCCTCTCACCACGCCTGCTTACGTTGTTTTTGTGGTTGATAGGGAGAAGTGGCACCACCTGAGCTGACCTGTTTCAGTTTTGTGTTTTAGAAGAACCGCAGCACAGAAACACTTTTTTTCCCTCTCTTTTCCTTCTACTTCTTTCTCCTTCCCCTTCCACTTCCGCTTCTTTTCCTTCTTTCTACTTCCCCTTCCACTTCCCCTTGCCCTTCCCCTTCTTCTTCTCCTTCTTTCCCCTTCCCCTTCTCCTTCGTCTCCTTCTCTCCCCTTCCCCTTTCCCTTCTTTCCCCTTCCCCTTCCCCTTCCCCTTCCCCTTCCCCTTTTTTCCCCTTTCCCTTCCTCTTCCCCTTCCCCTTCCCCTTCCCCTTCCCCTTCCCCTTCCCCTTCCCCTTCCCCTTCCCCTTCCCCTTCCCCTTCCCCTTCCCCTTCCCCTTCTTTCCCCTTCCCCTCCTTCCCCTTCCTCTTCTCCTTCTTGCTCCTTCCCCTTCCCCTCCTCCTCCTCATCATTCCCCTTCCCCTTCCCCTTCCCCTTCCCCTTCCCCTTCCCCTTCCCCTTCCCCTTCCCCTTCCCCTTCCCCTTCCCCTTCCCCTTCCCCTTCTTTCCCCTTCCCCTTCCCTTTCCCCTACCCCTTCCCCTTCTTTCCCCTTCCCCTCCTTCCCCTTCCTCTTCTCCTTCTTGCTCCTTCCCCTTCCCCTCCTCCTCCTCATCATTCCCCTTCCCCTTCCCCTTCCCCTTCCCCTTCCCCTTCCCCTTCCCCTTCCCCTTCCCCTTCCCCTTCCCCTTCCCCTTCCCCTTCCCCTTCCCCTTCTTTCCCCTTCCCCTTCCCTTTCCCCTACCCCTTCCCCTTCTTTCCCCTTCCCCTCCTTCCCCTTCCTCTTCTCCTTCTTGCTCCTTCCCCTTCCCCTCCTCCTCCTCATCATTCCCCTTCCCCTTCCCCTTCCCCTTCCCCTTCCCCTTCCCCTTCCCCTTCCCCTTCCCCTTCCCCTTCTTTCCCCTTCCCCTTCCCTTTCCCCTACCCCTTCCCCTTCTTTCCCCTTCCCCTCCTTCCCCTTCCTCTTCTCCTTCTTGCTCCTTCCCCTTCCCCTCCTCCTCCTCTTCATTCCCCTTCCCCCTCCCCCTCCCCTTTCCTCTTCCGCTTCTCCTTCTTGAAAAACGCAGATCAAAGTATTGTCAGGTCTTCATATACAGCTGCATTGGCTCATGTGATTGCTTAGATAGCATTTTTATTGCTTTTTTTTTTTTTTTTGAAAGTACCGCATTAATAAAAGTTGGCTATTTAAATTAATAGAGATGCAGTTCAGGAAAGTAAGAATAATGAGCAATATGCAGTTTCCTGTATGACATTTAGTAGAATGTTAGTAACAGGAAGTTTTACTTGAAAGTTTGGTGATCATGTTACTGGAAGAGTGTTCGGGCTTTTGTGGAACTGAATTTTCTGGCTAAAATCCAGCAAAGTGTTTAATGATATGTTTACTGTTAATCATATGCAAACAGTGGGACTGAATGCCCAGGCTTAGCTAAGTCCCTTTTTTTCTCAGTATTTGTCAGACATAATAATTACTGCAAGGTTTTAAGGTGGTGTTGCTTTTAATTTAAATGCGTTCTTATTCTCAAGAAGATTGTCTTAATTTAATACCTAAAGTTCATCAGCCAGTTTGGTTTCCCCTCTGTTTTCTTGTTGATGATCATGGAACAGAAAAGTATGAACGCAGGTGTCTGCAAAAAGAAGAGGGAGAGTTGGCTGACTGTTGGATTGCTTTCTTTTTGCTTTCTTTTTGTTTTTTTTTTCTTCTTTTTTGATGCAAAGAACAAAACCTTCAGTTGCTACCTTTAAAATAATATATAGGTACTCCCTATTCTGTTTTATTTGTCTGAGCTTTGAAGTGCTAGAATATGCACCTGATTTGAAAATACTGTCACCATTTAGTGTCCCGGGGTTGGACATTTCTGAGTCTCTCGTCCTGCCAGCCCTTTTCTAGGTCTTTAGTTATACCAGCGTATCATGTAAAAATATGGAAAATGTGGGGTTTTCATGAAAGGGAGGAGCCAGGAGGTTGGTGGGGAAGGATGGAGAGGGAACATGGGGGGATTTTGGATGTGATGGGGAGTGGGGATGCAGACACCAGAGCTGGGTGATAAGAGGAGGTCTTGGTCCTCATGGGGGAAGGAAACTTTAGTGGGAAAAAACAGAAAGGCAGCAAAAGGCACTTTTGGGCGCAAGGAGACTGAAGGGCATGGAGAGTGGTCCAGGGAGCTGCTGGTGGGGTGGAGGATGGCTTGGTTTGTAATTAGAAACTAATGGTGAAAAAGGAGGGAGATGAGGAGTGGTGAAGCCAAGGCAGCAGGATTGGGATGGCATTTAAGGGACCACAAAGACAGCAGGAATGAGTAATTGTGGGCAAGAGACCAAAAAGTCACTGCCTGGATAATTAGAGCTTCCTGGAGAGATGTGTTAATGAGCAGGATGTTAAGGTCAACCCTCCAGATCATTCAGGAGGAGTGTTTTGTTGCTGATAGTTTTCGGGGTTTAGTTTAATTTGACAAATGAGAAAACACCATCTGTTTTACCATCATTAATCAGCCCGGCAACGAAGAGAGAAATATATTTTGTGCTTTGGCTTGACAATTTTTCAGGAAGACTCTGCGAGACGTTCAGGCTCTGTAAGACGCTTTCACAAGCAGCTTCAACAGAATAAATAAATCATGTTTTTCCTATCAGGAAGTCATCTTTTTGATAAAGACAGGTGAAAACTGTGACTGCAGCATGTTGAACTGCAGCTTGAGGCTTGACCTGATGTAGCTGCACTGTCAACCTCAATTAGACCATATCAGCTGTCAGGCTGGATGCTGTACGTTTTCTTTCTGCATGCAGTGCCTTGTTCTGCAATGTCGTGTTGTGGGTGCTCTACACAAAATAAAGGACAACTTCAATGTGAAAAGTGTTATAAAGTTGGAATTGTTGGGGTGAGTTAGAAGGGGGTGGTCAGTAGGTCAGAGAGGTTCTCCTGCCCCTCTGCTCTGCCCTGGGGAGACCACACCTGGAATATTGTGTCCAGCTGTGGCCCCTCAGTTCCAGCAGGACAGGGAACTGCTGCAGAGAGTCCAGCGCAGCCACCAAGATGCTGAAGGGAGTGGAGCATCTCCCGTGTGAGGAAAGGCTGAGGGAGCTGGGGCTCTGGAGCTGGACAAGAGGAGACTGAGGGGGGACTCATTCCTGGGGATCAATATGGAAAGGGGGAGTGTCAGGAGGATGGAGCCAGGCTCTTCTGGTGACAACCAGTGACAGGACAAGGGGCAATGGGTGCAAACTGGAACACAGGAGGTTCCACTGAAAGAGAAGAAGCAACTTGTTTGGGGTGAGGGTGGCGGAGCCAGGCCCAGGCTGCCCAGGGGATTGTGGAGTCTCCTTCTGTGCAGACATTCCAACCCGCCTAGACACCTTCCTGTGTAACCTCATCTGGGTGTTCCTGCTCCATGGGGGGATTGCACTGGATGAGCTTCCCAGGGCCCTTCAACCCCTCACATTCTGGGATTCTGGGATTCTGGGATTGAGAAGCATATGAACATACCCCATATGGAGTACATACAGTGGTGAGAGGGGTCTTTGCAGGACAGGACATCACACCAGGTGGGGAAAAATGTCTGGTCTGTAGGAAAACAATTTTACGACCAAGCTTTCACTGCCAAAGCCCTTTTGAATAGTGTTATATGGTTCCTAATTTCATCCATCTCTGCCAGCGGCTGAACCAATACCATGCTGAGGGTGTGGGGATGCAGGAGGAGCAGGGGGTGAAGCGTGGGGGCATGTGATGGGTTGGGTCAGGTCTTTGGACTCTTATCCAGCAAGCTGCTGCTTTTATTGAATTTGTTCATGCAAACCTGCTGATTTTGTTAAGTGCTATTTTTTACTTGAATAAAGAGTAAGCACAGTTCTCAACACCTGACACATATAAATTACTGAACTAGGCTAGAAGGGAAAATGCCAGTTCTGCTTGTAGGTACACAAACTGATAAATCAATGAAAAATATCTTGATTATCTCATTAATGACTCTTCTGTGAAATGAGGAGAGTGCCTTGATGAGCACTGGCTGTGATTCTGGACCAGTTGGGTTGTTTTGCTAGAAGAGATGTTTGAGAAGCGTGGTTTGTTGCTGCAAACTGTAGTGGTTAGAAACCCAAGGCTTATGAAGGGAAGGCTGCTCCAGAAATAATTATCCTTTTTGAAGATTACGGTAAAATGTAAGCTATCTTATTAATATATATGTATATATATGTATATATATATATTTAACTCTTCAGATTACAATGAACAAAGGAAATTATTTCGTCTGTGGCTTTCCATGTGCTCTTGGTGCTTTGCTGAGGCTGTGGTTAACTTGGGACAACACAGGGATTACAGATAAAGGTAATATCTTTTTATTAAGCCAGGCAATGTAGCTAGAATAATTGCTAAAGCTTTTAGGCACACTGAAGTGGGGCTGTAGCACCTTAGAGAATTTCTGATTTATTCATATTTGTGGATGAGTTGTTTAATAGGAAATATTACCTCTGCTTGCAAATCTCCTGCCTTGATTCCAGTTAACATCCAAGACACACAGATGTATCCTCATTCAAGTAAAAAGTATAATATTTTTTACCTTAAAAAATGTCATGCTCATTTGGCACGGATTGCTCCAAGGAAGATTGCAACCTCTGTAGATGCAGTTTGGCCCAGGAAGGCACAGAAGAGCGGTGCGGTGGTGGCCACCCTCATATGGGTTCTATGGACATGAGGTGTTGGACTGACTCAGCACCTGAGAAACCAGCAACACCATCTGAATCTGAAAAGCAATAGGTGAGGATGAACATCAGCTCCCAGGAGGCCGTGTCACCTTGCAGTGCTCACGGTGTTTTTCATGAGACTCAGCACTGAAAGAAAACCCGAAGCTTAATGTCAGCTTGGAGATGCAGGTGTTCATGTGAATTTTCATTATCAGTTTGGCTACTCAAGCCTATGCAAAGCAGAAAGGAGTCTTGATTTTAAGTAAGTTAATGTGCAAGGCCAAGTGCCAGGTCCTGCCCTGGTGGGACAACCCCCGGTACCAGTCCCGGCTGGGGTGCAGGATGGAGAGCAGCCCCAGGAGAAGGACTTGGGGGCACCGGGCTGAGAGATCGGCCATGAGCCGCCATGTGCGCTCGCAGCCCAGAAGCCAATGGTGCCCTGGGCTGCATCCCCAGCCCCGTGGGCAGCAGGTTTGGGGGATCCTGCCCCTCTGCTCCGCTCTGCTGAGACCCCCCTGCAGTGCTGGTCCAGCTCTGGGTCCTCAGCACAGGACACACATGGAGCTGCTGGAGAGGGGCCAGAGGAGCCCCAGGAATGACCCGAGGCTGGAACAGTTCTGCTGGGGACAGGTGAGAGAGCTGGTGTGTTCACTGGAGAAGAGAAGCTCTGGGACACCTTAGTGCACCTTTCAGTGCTTAAAAGGGGCCATGAGAAAGATGGGACAGACTTTTGAGCAGGGCCTGTTGTGACAGGACAAGGGCTGATGGTTTAACTAAAGGAGGGAGATTCAGGCCAGACATGAGGAAGAAATTGTTGTCCTGAGGGTGGTGAGAGCCTGTGCCAGGTACCCAGAGAGGTGGTGGATGAACCATCCCTGAGACATCCCAGGCCAGGCTGAGGGTTGGACTAGATGGTCTGTAAATGTCCATTCCAACCCAAACCATTCTGTGATTCTATGATTTTATGAAATGTTGTACTGCTGGTTGTTTTTTCCATTGCTTTTTTAATAACCGATGACTAGTTATAGACAAAACATACTGGCATTTAAAAATATGTGCTATTATCCTTCTGTGCCGATCTCTTATCCCAATGGGTTTTGCTTTCATAATTTGGATGGTGCAAGCTTTAGTCGTAATTATCTGTTCATTTCCATGCACATTTTTTACAAAATTTTTCCTTTGCTATGCAGAATGGAAGAATCCCTTCTGAAAACCTTCATAGCAATAAAATACAGTAGGTCAATAACATTGCCTCATGTCGCCTGCATATTCAAATATTGTCAGTCAGTTCCTTGGTGAATGATGTTTTCTGTACTTCATGGCTGTGAATCTGAAGCAGAAATTAATGGATTAAATGTTCCCTAGTTTTGGTATAGATGAGTATTCCTGTAGGGGAAAAAGAAAAGAGAGGAAAAAAAAAGGGAGACTTTAAGTACTGAAAATGAAACAAAAATAATACAAAGCATGTTTATGGCATTTACCCAAACATTCTCCCCATATCTCCCCATTGCAAAATAAAAACAAGAAGAAATCCAAAACTTCCTTTGTAGTAATAAAATAAACCTTATTTCTTGCCCTTTTAAGTTCAAAAGAGACAAAACCAGAGCTGTTCTTAATCCCCTTCCTGAGATTTCAGATAAGCAAGGCGGCTCGTGGTTGCTGCCCCTTGCAAAGGGCAGCACTGCTGTTCTTCAGCGGTGATGAGTAGCTTTTCCATTACCTAAGCAATTACGTGCTCAACCACTTCTGACATGAACAAGGCTGCTTGCCAGAAAACTCTGGAACCCTCCCCGTGCCTGGTTCTGCAGAGCTGCCCCCTCAGCGGTGGTGGGGACCCAAGGGATGGTTTATTTCTGTGCAAGAATATCACGGAATCCCAGAGTGTCAGGGGTTGAAGGACCCTGGCAAGCTCATCCAGTGCAATCCCCCCATGGAGCAGGAACACCCAGATGAGGTTACACAGGAAGGTGTCCAGGCGGGTTGGAATGTCTGCACAGAAGGAGACTCCACAACCCCCTGGGCAGCCTGGGCCAGGCTCTGCCACCCTCACCAGGAACAAGTTTCTTCTCATCTTTCAGTGGAACCTCCTGTGTTCCAGTTTGCACCCATTGCCCCTTGTCCTGTCACTGGTTGTCACCAGAAGAGCCTGGCTCCATCCTCCTGACACTCCCCCTTTCCATATTGATCCCCAGGAATGAGTCCCCCCTCAGTCTCCTCTTGTCCAGCTCCAGAGCCCCAGCTCCCTCAGCCTTTCCTCACACGGGAGATGCTCCACTCCCTCCAGCATCTTGGTGGCTGCGCTGGACTCTCTCCAGCAGTTCCCTGTCCTGCTGGAACTGAGGGGCCACAACTGGACACAATATTCCAGGTGTGGTCTCCCCAGGGCAGAGCGGAGGGGCAGGAGAACCTCTCTGACCTACTGACCACCCCCTTCTAACCCACCCCAGGTACCATTGGCTTCCTGGCCACAAGGGCCCAGTGCTGGCTCATGGTCACCCTGCTGTCCCCAGGACCCCCAGATCCCTTTCCCTATACTGCTCTCCAATAGCTCATTTCTTGACTGACCTCACTGGATGCCAATTAAATCTGTACATCCCTGAGAAACGGTGGTTCCTGCTGCAGCTGTGATGGTTTGGGTGGCTGCTGACAAAAGCTGGAAGTGCAGGTGCATGGTCTGTGCCCATTCCTGGGTGCTGTGCTCCTGATGTTTGTGAAATTCTGTGGAGCAGCTGGGAATTGGTGACCAGGTCGGTTACAGAGGGACATTACGTCCTGGTGGCCCCTCCAAATCCTTCAGAAAGGTGGGAACAGTGACAGTGAGAATATCAGATTATTTGGCCAGAGTCGTGGCAAGTGGAATGAAAAGTGCTGCTTCACCTCGCGACCCTTGACAAACTCCTGGTGTCTGACATGAAGCAAGCTTCTGCAATGTAATCTCTGTACCTCAGGAACAACATATACATGAACATGGAATATAAACATAAAATTGGATCCTGGGGGCAGTTTTGGGCCCCTCACACCAAGAAAGGCCTTGAGGTGCTGGAGCGAGTGCAGAGGAGGGAACGGAGCTGGTGAGGGGCTGGAGCACAAGTGTGATGGAGCGGCTGAGGGACCTGGGGGTTCAGCTGGAGAACAGGAGCTGAGGGGAGACCTTCTGATCTCTGAACTGCCTGAAAGGAGCTTGGAGCCAGGGGGGTCGGGCTCTGCTCCCCAGGAACAAGCGCCAGGAGCAGAGGAAACGGCCTCAAGTTGTGCCAGGGGAGGTTGAGGTTGGATCTGGGAACAATTTCTTCCCCAAAGGGCTGTGGGGCATTGAACAGGCTGCCCAGGGCAGTGCTGGAGTCACCATCCCTGGAGGGCTGGACAGACGGACATGAGGTTCTCAGGACATGGGGCAGGGACAGGGGTGGGGGAGCGGGTGAACTCGATGATCTTGATCTCACCCAACCAAAATGATCCTGTGATTCTGCAATTAGTAAAGAGTGAATACCTCTAACAAAACCACTGTCAAGGTCTTTCACGTGTCACCCATCTCCAAGTTTTCTCACAGCCAGGGAGGTGGAACAATGGACGGCAACGTGTCTGGCTGCCAGCAAACTTCAGGTTGTTATCGCCAAGGGAAGGAACTAAGTTTCCAAAACAAGCAGCCCTCAACCTTTGCAGGATCTTTTTTAACCCAGCAGCACTTGGCAGCCCCACGTTTGAGAACTGTCTGCAGCCGTGTCCTGTCCCATGGCACATGGGATGCACATGGTGCTCGCTGTGCTGAGATGGGATCTTGGCACAACACAGCGCGGACCTGGGAACGGTGCCCAGTCATAGGTTTCTTTTAATTTGGATTGAGAGGAGCTAAGGTGCACAGTCATGCATATATAAGCATATTGTACACACTTTGTAAATAAAGCTCTAGCTGCTAGGCTATATCACACGACAAATGGCAAATGAGGTGGCTGTGAGGTCACTTCAGATGTTCATCCTTTCAAGAGTTTGGGAATCCAGGTTTGGTACATAAGTACCACTGCTGACAAGCACAGCTTTTTAATCAGGGCATGACTTAGCAATACTCTTTGAAGAGGCGCCTTCATTTGTCTGTGAGGCACGGCCCGAGCTGTGTTGGCATCCTGTGTCATAACATGCACCTCGTCCTCTGCTGGCGTGGTGGAGGGTTCGTGTCTCACACCACCTTTTTCCAGATGTGAAACCACCACAGCCTTGAAGTTACGAGCAAAACTTCTGGGGCAACAAAAGGATCAGGAGATTTTTACAGAAAGCCCATATACCAATATTTGGGAATCCCACACTGCTCCCTAGTTAATGCTCACTGATGCAAAGGCAGGCATGGCAAAATTCATTAGCTGAAAAAAGACAAAGGCAGAAATACTGTTTTGAAGGATTAAAGATCTAATGTCCAGTAGTTTGCTTCTTTTGTGTTAGATATTCTCTGACTGATGAGCTTTGTTTCACCTTAACTGGTGTGTGCATGTCTCAACCTGCACCACAGTAATGTCCAAGTTTTTGGGGAAAAACCACAGTTTTCTAGCAAGATGAAAGGATAATGATCCCCACTATTCCTGACAAATGAGGCAAAAATTAACATAAATGGTGCTTGTTAACTTTGGGTCCAGTCCCATATCTGCGCCATGATGCTGAAAACCTGGTTTTGTCTTTATTTTTCCTGAGTACAAAATAACATACAGCACTTCCATATGAATCGACAGCTTGCTTCAGTGGTGGTTTCAGGTAAGGACCCTGCACTTCAATGAATCATAGCATGAAGTGTCAAGAAAATGAGAAATGCAATTAGTCATTGCCCATTAAAATTTGTTTCAAGTGACTTGCCTAAATTTATTTAAGAATTGTGGCAAGGAAAACATTCTTTACAAGTAACTACAAGTTTTCCACACCTGGAATGAACTCATTCACTCAAGCTGCGGGTGGCAGTGTACTGCAAAGGTTTGAGACGAGGATGTTTTAATGCTGTCATGGTCACCCTTGCTATCCCAGCCCTGTGCTATCACCTTGGTAATGGATTTGAGAACCCATCTCCTTGTTTCCTTGTAGTCTGGGATTGATACAGGGAATTGACAATTAACTAATTAACACTTAAAAAACTAACACTTGACACTTACAGAACTAACCCTACTCCACATCACTAAAGACACTTAGAGAGTTAACCCTTTAACCCACATCACTATTGCCTAGCCTTGTTTAGCTCTGTGTAACTTATTGTATGAAAAACAGGACTTCACTGACGCCTTGCAAGGATAATAGACCTTGGTGCATCCTTGATGCATCCTTGGGTGAACTAGATTACAGAAACTTGGGCACAGGACAGGAGATACGCCAGTTTAGCCAACTCAGCAGTCTGAGACCCAACCAACTCATCACACTGGACCAAAGGTGCTGTGTACAGAGCAGAGGACCCGGGGTCACAATCACTGCGCAGCTGCAACCAGGAGGAGCCAGAGGTGGAGACTATGGAAATGGTCTCCTGAACTCATTGTAATAAGAACCGCCTTCTTGGGGATAGGTTATGAGTATGTATAGGCGTTCCTAAAATTTTCATGAATATGTAACACTTTACTGCATTTAACCAAGTTCGCAGCTACTGTAATTTTACACATGCATTAGGTGAAATGATTCCCTGTGTGTCTGGCGTCATAAATAAATGCATACCTTCCTTATAACTTCAAGGGTTGTAAGGTCATTCCGCACCACAGGATGTGATGAGAGACTTAAAAAGTTAGAGAAAAGAGGAGAAAGTAGAAGGTGCACGTTCATGGAGACACGGGCTGCACTAAGTGATGACAACAAGAACAACAGACAAATGTGCTTTAGTTGACGCTGGTAGAGCGTTGTACAAAGAGACCCTAAAAGGGCGATCCATACAGAAACCGAGGCCATTTCTCAGCTATTTCAGGAGTCTCAAAGGGTTAAAAAATAAGTCCAGATTTTGCAGGTTAGTGGTGAGAAATTATTTCCTTGATAGCAGAAATTGTGATGTTACCACCAGAGTAATACGGCAACTGAAACGAGACAGAAGACACAGAATCAACTAAGAATGAGAGGGTTTCTTCATTAGCCTTCAAAGTCTGCTTGATATCAGGTTAGAGATCGATATAAATGAGAAGTTTTTGGCTTTAAATCCCTAACTTGTGCTAGTCACAGGTAAAATATTGCACTATCAATTTTCTTTCAAATTTTCTTTATTACCTTCTTTAAAAAGTTGTTTTTTACCACTGCTGAGCTATTCCTGTCTTCAGCAGCCAAGCATTAAACTGCAAATTTAGGCCAACAAACTGCCTCATATATAAAATAATAAATTAAGCAAGCCATGATTTCAGATGCATGCAGAACACCATTGGCAGAATCCAAAACATCAAAACCATAAAAAGTTCATTTATCTCACAAGAAAATGTCTTTATGATGCACTTATTAGTTAATCCTTGTTTAGAAATTTTGTAGCTTCTGAGGAAACTTTTATACTGTGATGTATCTAATGGATCGATGTTTAACATATATGCCCCATACCATGGCACAGGGGTTGGAAGAAGGTGGCTAAGATTTTTAAGAGCCCACTTACTCCATTTGAGGTTTCTGTAGTATATATCTGGCTTGAACAAATTATTTTTTAGAGGATTTAGGCATTTTATTGATAATATTGTCAGATTCATTGCTCTTACTGACCAGTCGTTGAAGGTTTCTCTTAGGCAGGAATTAAACCCATAGAAGGACTGGATTTTGAAATGACAGGTTCACTGGAAGAGAAGAACGTATTAAACCATAGGAGTACCAAAATAAGATCAAAACTCCGTTAATTATATCCTATTTAGCAATATGTAGAAATGTGTCACATAATATATTTCTATATACTACCTCATTACTTTGCTGACAGCTCAGTTTTAAATTGGTACAAATGTTTATACTGATAGACAATGGTAAATACTCCTGAAGACCGCAGCTTCTCAAATAAGTCCCATTTATATTTTTACTCTTAAATTTCCGTGTTTTCATGTAGTGAATAGGAAATAAAAAGTAAATTGAGCCATTGATTCCACTCCTGGAATTAAAGCATGAGCTATTTCTGTTTTAGTCATGATGTTGTATATTATTTAGTTTCAAACTCACTTGAAAAGACTTGCACTAACAAGCACAAACTTCATAAATCATTGCACATGAACTTTATTGAAATGGGCTCAAAGGGGAAAATTAAGTGTAAAACCAGAATGTTCTGTCCCACCAGACCACATTTTTGTCAAAAGTAAACCAAAGAAGACAATAAAACTGTCTTGTAGGGATATCATTGAATAAACCGCTATTGTAAAATACACGGGAGAGTCTATAAACCTAGAAGCTTATAGAAAAACACTATTATTACTAAAGAGAAAACAAAATTGATTTTATTATTTATAGCTAGTTTTCCACTTAATTTTACCCTCTTTCCAAGTGTTTTGCCTTGTTTGGTCTTTTTTGAACATCATGCCCCTAATTTCCCATTTTTGTGAGGTGAAAAAGCATTGTTAGGTAACCCTGGCAAGATCTCTGGAGATACGGATCTGCATGCAAGACTATAGCTTGAGTTGCTGCCAAATACATAACTGAAAATCACAAAGTAATTTAAGGCTCCCCGCTGTAGAAATCTGAAGATTACTGATGATTTAAATATAAAGAACGAAACCAAAAGCACAAACAACCAAGAACTGACGAATCTTTCCTTGCAGAAAAAAGCTTGATTTATTTTTTGTAAATGTCTTCAGAGAAGAAAAAAAACTGTCAAATGTGTGCCTGAAAAATTACCTTTCAGTAGCATTTGCTGTTTGTACTTACATTATGAGAATGTCAGAACATCTTAATTATTTGTAGGCTTCTGCAGTGCCTCTGAAGTGAAAATAAGGCAAAAAAATAGGGCCTTTGCCACAACAAAATTGACGTTGTTTGTCATATGCTGCCTCTGTCTTCAGTTTTAAACTGGGAGGTGAGATGTCACCATTAGCAGGCTATGAACATGCGTTTTGAAAACAGTACCAATTCTTTTATTTCTTATGATTCATTGCAGAAGAAAAATAACATTAATAAAGGAGAAAAAAAAAGGTTTATGAAATTCAAACAGAATTGCATATATATAAGTGAAGCGTGGCATTTTATTGTGAGGTTAACTGAAGGAAGAAGTTCATAGTGGTAGTCAATGGTGCAGAGTCTAGTTGGAGGCCAGTATCTAGTGCAGTGCCTCAGGGGTCAGTGCTGGGGCCAGTATTATCCAATGTATTCATTAACGATTTGGACAAGGGAATAAAATGACTATCAGCAAGTTTGCTGATGACACCAAGCTGGGAGGAGTGGTGACACTGGAAGCTGTGCTGCCATCAGAGACCTGGACAGGCTGGAGAGCTGGGCGGGGAATAACCTGATGAAATTTGACAAGGGAAAGTGTAGAGTCCTGCATCTGGGCAGGAACAACCCCAGGTTCCAGTATAGGTTGGGACATTACATATTAGAGAGCAGTGTAGGGGAAAGGGAGCTGGGGGTCCTGGGGACAGCAGGGTGACCATGAGCCAGCACTGGGCCCTTGTGGCCAGGAAGCCAATGGTACCTGGGGTGGGTTAGAAGGGGGTGGTCAGTAGGTCAGAGAGGTTCTCCTGCCCCTCTGCTCTGCCCTGGGGAGACCACACCTGGAATCTTGTGTCCAGCTGTGGCCCCTCAGTTCCAGCAGGACAGGGAACTGCTGGAGAGAGTCCAGCGCAGCCACCAAGATGCTGAAGGGAGTGGAGCATCTCCCGTGTGAGGAAAGGCTGAGGGAGCTGGGGCTCTGGAGCTGGACAAGAGGAGACTGAGGGGGGACTCATTGCTGGGGATCAAGATGGAAAGGGGGAGTGTCAGGAGGATGGAGCCAGGCTCTTCTGGTGACAACCAGTGACAGGACAAGGGGCAATGGGTGCAAACTGGAACACCGGAGGTTCCACTTAAATTTGAGAAGCAACTTGTTTGGGGTGAGGGTGGCAGAGCCTGGCCCAGGCTGCCCAGGGGGTTGTGGAGTCTCCTTCTGTGCAGACATTCCAACCCGCCTGGACACCTTCCTGTGTAACCTCATCTGGGTGTTCCTGCTCCACGGGGGGATTGCACTGGATGAGCTTGCCAGGGCCCTTCCAACCCCTCACATTCTGGGATTCTGTGATACTGTGATAACATGTATTCTGCCGTCAGAAAAGCACCACACCCGCCATGGAAAAGAAAATACGAGAAGTAAAAGAGGAAGTTTAGACAAGTTACTGATTTCAGTGTTTGCTACACCTTTGTACACATTAAGTGCAAAACAAACCAGATAAGTAACTCGTATGTGTGTTCTTTCCATCCAGCTCAACCAGCTCTTTGAAACTGTTTGTCAGCCCCTTTTTCAAACTTTGGCAATTATTGTAGTTTTTCTGCAGTATCAAGAATAGCACGTTGTTATGATACAGGAAAATTCCTCTTCTTGCTCTTTTCTTTTTTGCACTATGAAAAATTTAGGCCCCCAATGCTAATCTGCTTTGATTTTTTCAGACCTGACCATCTCTCTGGCCTTTTTGCCTCATTTTTATTGCAACTACAGTACTATTAATAAAGCAATAGAAACTAAAGCTAGTTACCACAAAATATCTAGTTCTAATCAGTCAGTTTGTATCTGTGCCAACTCTAGACCAATAACAAACACAAGGTGGTCTGTGGTTATGTTTTATTTACGCCAACTTAGAGAAAATAAAGCATAAAAGAAAAATACTGATTTACGGATTTACATTTTTGGTTTGGAGAGCTGGCATTCACAAATGTCAGCTTTTTATTGAAAGCTTTTTATGTGGAAACTTACCAAATTTGTCCTTCAGATGAGCACTTCAAATTCAAAGCAAAAACACAAAAACCCACAAACCAAACCAAAACCCACCCAAAAAAAAAAAAAAAAAAGCCCAAAACAAATCAAACAAAACCCAATGCAAAACTCTCTTATAAACCCCACGACACCACCATCACCACCAATTCCAAGAAAATGTTGTGGAAACGAAAATGACACAGTGCTGTGAATTTCTACCTCCCTCGTGGGCAGAGGGAGCCTGGTTTCCCTGGTTTCCCAGGGACCCTGGTTTTTCAGGCTGGTTTCCAGAGAAAGAAACACTTAAAGCCATGTCTATCGCACCACCCGTCTGCCAGCTCTTAGTAGTGAACTTTACCTATAGCGGACAGATGGTGGAAAAGCCTTGAACATAGTAAATTCCTATTAGTATTGTAAAAATAGGCTGCTCAGTAGCAAGACCTCAATTAATGCTCCTACAGAGACAACAGCCACAACAGGAGCACTTCTGTGACTACACATTATATACCAGTGCTTGAGGCAGCGAAATAGTCATTCACTGGCTTCTGCTCTTAAAAATAATCCGTTTATAAAGACACTTCAATTTGTGTCCTTGTATCATGTCCCATTTCTCACATCACGTGTAGTTTATCATCCAGCAAAGGCTCCAGAGCAGCTAATACCCCTGAGGTGTTGAGCAGCTGTTCTGGAACAAGCGACCTGGGAATGCAGGAGAATGTCAGAGGCTATGAGGTGAAAATTAAGTGGTTTTTATTTATTACAGTGAAAGCAATAACATTCGGTTTTCATACACGGGCCGTTCTCTCTTCTGCTGCCCTGATACACGCTCCTGTGGTTAGAGGTACAAAGACAGCAGAGGAGGCTGAGAACTAGTGAGAAGTAGAAGGAGTATTAAATAGCCATAAAATTGTAACAGAAGGGAAAATAAGAAAGCAGAAATAAGATAAATAAATGAACTACTAAGCAGACAATTTAGAATCTAGCTCTAAACTTAATCTTTGGACTTTTTGAAATAAAACCAGCATTTTAAACATGAAATGGCCATCCAGTGACATCTGTGGCGATGTTTAACATCTGTATGAGGAAAGCTGAGTAACTATGTGCTGTCTTCTAATTCTGGAGAGGTGCAGTTGTATGAAAAGAGTTAGAAGGTAACTTTAAACAGTAAACTTACTTCTGGTTAAATTTAATTTATAACGTATTAAGAACTTACAACGTTGACAGCTGAACAGTTAGTGCTGTTAGGCATATATACAGGGTGGATATTTGTATATCTAGGTATAAACTTTGTTCTTTAATTTTTCTCTTCTTAAAGTGCGTATTAACTCGATGTTGATCTGACATTATTGGACTATTCTGCTTTACCTGATGCAGCGAATCCTATCTGCACCCCTGTAGTGCATTTTTAATAACAAACTGTATACATTACTGAACAAACCTGTGGGTGGACAAAGGGCAGAACTTCTGCAGGAGCACATTAAGTAATTTTGAGGGTTTCCTCGCTGTAGAACTCACATGCTGGGTCACTGGGTCTTAAGCGGTTATCCAGGTGATCATAAAATGGATTAAAACAGTGCAATTAGCAGCACTCGTTAAACAATGACATGGGAATTGTATGGCGCAGCTGCGCATCTACATCTGGGGATTCTTCCATCGTGAAGGGGTTGTCTTCTTCTGCAGCACATCACGTTGTTTCAGCCTTGCATCCTGTCCTGGGTTGACCCGAGCTGGCAATACAACCGCGATAGCCGCTCGATCACCTGCTCCCCTGCTCCCCGCCTCAGCCAGGGAGAGAATCAAAAGGGAAGGGAGAAACTTGGATTGAGACAAACACACTTCAGTAAAATAACAAAATACTGATACACTGCTAGTAAATATAGATACATAAAAAATAGAAATAAAAGATACTCAAAGCAGTTCCTCATGAACTCTGTCCACATTGAGCAGTCAGGCCCAGCAAGCCACACCTGGTCAGAACAGACAATCCCAGAGAGAGAAAAGAGAGGAAAAAGACAGAAAAGTGCAGAGGCCTCTGCAAAATGGCAAGAAAAATGAACTAAATGTCCCACACTGCACTCCCCTGGCTCCGGCAAAAAGAGCGAAGAGAAGGAGAGAGGTAGCGCTGGATCCCAGCTTCTAACTCTCCTTAAATAATTAGCATGAGACTAATGAGCTGGAACACTCCCATTGATCGGTCTGGGTGTCAGTCCAGCTCTGTCTGTCCATCCCCGCTGCCCCACACCTGTGGGCAGAGATCAGAGTGCCCTTGGCTCTCAGACCAGAGCAATTCAAAACATTAACTCTGCGCTGGGCTGTTATCTCTTGTTCTCAAACTAAGTCCTAATAATAAGCATAGTAGCTACGGAAAATAAAGGTTTCTAACTGCACGAAGAAAATGAACCCATTCTCAGTCAAACCAGCACACATCTCTGCAGCAGGTTGGACCACGCAGGCAGGAGATGAGTCCCATTGCCATAATTCGGGAGCTTGCTCCCTCTCTGCCAAAGGCAGCAGGCTTGGAGGACAGACCTTCCACCGGGCGCCTGCAGCAGCAGAGGAGGATTCTGGTAGTCCACAGCTCAGCCTCGTGTGTTAGCAGCTTTACACTGCTCAGTAGTTGCTTTCACAGCTCTGTTGCACTACAAACTGGATCTGGTTTAAATTTAAAAAATGTCATTTTTCTTTCTCCTTCTCGTCCCATCAGATCATACTCCATGCCCTGCATACTTTGACTCAACATTGGTCTGATATTACATTACTTGATACAGTAATACTAGAAAAAATAGTTAAAGTAGGTGTTAACAAGTGGCCAGGAGTAGATAACATTTATGAGAGTGTTCCTCAGCAAATCAGGTAAGAAACCACAGAACTGGGTCTGGGGTCTGTGTATTGTTGGAGGTGCCATCAGAGGCTGCCATTGCATTCAAAAACTGCTTCATCAGGATCTGGGGAGTGCTGAAGCAATGGGCCCATTCACAATTGCTGGTGAGGTGACACAGTCTGCGGTGGAGAATGAGCCCGAGGGACACGTGGGTGAACACGGTCTGTTGGGAAGGCGCTGGAGAGGCTCCAGTGAAGCCCAGCATCGCTGGCATTTGGAGGAAGGGCGGTAAGCATGCCGATGAAGGCGGTCGTGTGGGCATAATAATCCTCTTGCATTTTCAAAAAGCCTTTGAGAAGCTTTTTGCAAAGCTTATTAAACTTTGTAAAGAAACTGAGATTGGACGAGAGGTTGTTTTTTGGGTTGAAAGCTGGTGTAAGAAGAGGAAGTGAAGGACAGGGCTTAGCGGTCACTCTCCAGGAACAAATCAGGTCGGAAGGGACCTCTTGAGGACATCTAACCCAGCTTCCACTCCAAGGCTGTCTAGTGAGCTCACATTGCACAAGGACTCTTCCATTGAAACCTTCGATGCCTCCAAAGACGCAACCCCACGACTTGGTACAAAATCTTTGGGATGTGTGCTGATATTCCTTGCTTTCTCCACCTCTGGAAAACAGTTGACAGTGAAATCTGTTGGGCTGGAGGGACAGTGACCTCTGGCCAGGAGCACCTGGGCCATCTCTGAAACTTGCTCGAGTATTCACACAGGGGAATATAATCAAACCCATTCTCCCAAGCCCGACCAAGCCTACACCATTTTTTCTGGCATAGTTGTACTGAAAAATACTAGTGCTCCTTAACACTGGCCGTTCATTCCTTGCTTTCCCACACACAGGTGGCTTTTATTGGTTTGGATGTGGCAGATGGTGACAACAGCAGAAAGAGTCCTTCTGTTTGCTCAGGCTCTGTCCATGCACGAGGTCTTGGCTGGTGGATCCTGCAGCAGCAATCTCTGTAGCATGGATGAGCACCAATAAAGTCGAGCCTATCATAGGTTATATTTTGCAACATTGCCTCTATTCACCAAAACATATATTCGAAAAAAAATATCCCGGAAATCTGCCTCTCCTAGAATAACGCAGTTTCTCGTGTGCCTGAGGCTGCTCAGAACATCGGCAGCTCTGTGCGGGCTCAAGTAACAACTGGGCTTGGCAACAACTTCTCAGTCCAAGTGCATTAAACCCCCTCACTGGCCTGAAAATATGGGCCAGTTGTGAATGTGAATCAGTGCAAGGAAGGCTAAAGCTTGGAAAGGAAAAAACCCTCCTCCTTGACTTGGCTGCAGTTATTCTTTTGCTGTGGAAAATATCATTACCCTGTTGTCAGCAAAAACTGCATACTTGTTTTCACTGCTTTATCTGAGGTGCTCGCTGGAGAGCTTCAACAGAAATAATTTGAAACAAAATAATAATGTTCCAGTGTAAAATGCACAAGCTCAAGCAAGCCATTGTTTTCTGAGCCCTGTCAAAGGCTCCTTTTTCTGCAGTTTTGTCGTTGTATGTCGGCAGCAATGGCAAATGCCTGCTGGCCGCAGTGTTTGCTGGTCATAGGGTATTCAGCTTCCACATTGCCAAACAAGGAACAGTCAAACAATCCTCTATAATCCTCTTCTCTCTGTTAAACAGTCTTCTATGGCTTTCCCTTGCAGTGCCCAAGCAACCTGCAAAATGCATCTGAGGTAGCAGCACCAAGCACCTTCTCAGCTCGTGATATTGATCACCCTGCAAAAGTGAACTAATTCGCTTTTTTTGTGTGTGTTTATTTGTTTGAAAAATATTCCGCAGTCTCTCAGCAATGCGGGCAAAAATGGGGCAACAGACCTACTTTCACAGAAGAACAGGCAGCGTTTTCAATTTTAACTCTTGCTTTACAAATGCTGTTTTAAATCTTCTGATTGCTGGAGTTTTGCTGAAAGATTGCAGTATTTCAGCCTGTAAGCTCTGAGTGCTGCTCACCAGGTGAGACGCATCCCACACCCACCATCTGCACGATGTGCCAGAATTAAAGCTTCCTGCAGCCCTAATTATCTTCCCAGGGGGTTGAAAGAAGGAGCGAGAGGAAAACAAGTGTGTTCTGTGGCCCTCCGCCTCTGTTGGTACCTCTGCCCCTCGTGCCCTTCGGCAGGGCTGGGGCTGCAGCAACGACTAATCTGCGCTAATTGGAGTTTGTTTGTGTTAATTGGGTCACCTCTCACTAGGGCCACCTTATTTACCAGGCCGTTTTTTCACAGTATTACAATTCTATGTGTGTGCTTGTTTGCGGGTATGGATGTATAAATATATCTAAATATATGTGTGTATATATATCCGTGTGTGTGCGCGCTTAGCTGCGCTAGGTTTTGTTCACTAGTGTTGCACAGAACATTTCTCTCAAATGTTGCCTCATTTTAAACATCTAGGCCACAACAAGTTCAAATTTAGGGATTCCAGGGGATATTTAGTGCCCTTCAAAAAGTACAGTAGTGGCCATGGTGGAAAAGGTGCGATGTCTCTGACTAGGTTGGCTCTCATTAAACGAACTTTGCATAGGGAGTGTTTGGACGCTACTGAAGATTGAGATGTGTAGGATGATACAACACGGTCTGAGGATAATCTGGGGGAAAAAACAGTGCTTTCCTTTGGTTGATTTTTTTAACTCACCAGAGAAACATGGATTCAAACCTTTTATTTTTTTTACGGCTGGAGGGAACAAAACCAAAATCCCAATCTGTCATTTGTCTTTTGCTTTTCCACACAAAGCGAGATCGAAAAGCAGAAGAAACGGGAATGTGATAAAACATGGGAAAACTTGTTAATTTTTCTTTTTGTTTATTTGGTTTATGTTTGGCTTTGTTCATGTTCTTCTTGGGTTTTGTGTGTGTGTCGTGTTTTGATTGTTGTTTATTGTTTTGGTTTAGTTTTGGTTTTAATAAAGCCCACAGATTTCATAATAAAAATATAAAAACTAATACATGACTTCATTAGCATACAACTAATGCTTATGATCTTCAAAAATGTCCCAGCCAATCAACACAAAACTGGTATAAAACTTTAGCAGTGACATCAATTATCATCTCCCAAATTCACCAATGGTGGAATGGAACCTTCTTCTCAGAGCATGAGGCATTGCAGGCAAAGGTCTGTTAATTATTCTGTTGATAATTGTATCAAGACCTGTGTTGAATAAGTTCTTGCCAGTGGGAAGTGTTGGCATAATACAAGGTGTTTATTTATAACGAAATGTGTCTAAAGTGTTTGTACTCTGTGATGGTTTTTGTTTGTTTGGTGTCGTGTGTTTGTGGTTTGGGTTTTTTGTTTTTTTATTTGCTTTTGGGGGGGGTTGTTTGTTTGTTTGTTTTGGGGGTGTTTGTTTGGTTTCATTTGGTTGTTTGTTTCCCTCTTTTTCCTCTAATGCGTGTGGTGGTACCTGACAGATAACATGCCACTTTAGAATGGATTTACTTCCAGGGATTTGTGTTTATTTTATTGCAATTAGAGATAGTCCTTTTTTCAAAACAGTGCTTTAAACAGCACACAAATGCTAAAAAAAAAATAGACACGGGCATTTAAGAAATTGTCAGCCTAACATTGAAAGAATAGATACTATTTACCTAAAAAAACCCCCAAACCACTTTAACAGAGGATTTGTTGCACTGCTCTCCTCCAGCTGTGACAGCCCTTGGTGCAGATGTGCTGGCACTGCCCCAGCACCGCGATGCTGGTGTTATTTTCCGCAGGATGCCCTGTGAACGCTCCCACAGGGCTCGGGAGGCCTTTGTCTGCTGTGCTGAGCTGGCTGCAGCGCGTTGGCTCCGCAGACACGTCAGCCCAGCCCGTGGCTTGTGCTCCGCTCCCCGGCTGACGTCAGGATGCCATGGCCGTGACCGAGCGGCCGCCGCATCCCCGGGCGCCGCCGGTTCACCGGCAGCTGCTGAGTAACGCGGACACCAGCGCCCGGGCTGGTGCTGGTACTGCTGCTGCTGCTGGAATTGCTGGTACTGGTACCACTGCTGCTGCTGGAATTGTTGGTACTGGTACCACTGCTGCTGCTGTTGTTCTTGGTACTGGTACCGCTGCTGCTGGTGTTGCTGGTACTGCTGCTGGAATTGCTGGTACTGCTGCTGCTGGTGTTGCTGGTACCGGTACCGCTGCTCCTACTGGTATTGCTGGTACTGCTACTGGTGGTACTGCTGCTAGTACTGGTGCTGCTGGAATTGCGGGTACTGTTACCACTGGTCCTGCTGGTATTGTTGGTGCTGGTACTGCTGCTACTGCTGGTACTGCTGCTGCTGGAATTGCTGGTACTGCTACCACCACTCCTGCTGCTCCTGCTGGTATTGGTACCACTGCTACTTCTTGTCCTGGTACCACTTCTACTACTGGTACTGCTACTGCTGGTACTGGTACCACTGCTACTGCTAGTACTGGTATAATTGGTACCGCTGCTGCTCCTGCTGCTCCTGTTGGTACTGGTACCACTGCTGCTGCTGGTCCTACTGGTACTGGTACTGCTGGTACTGGTATTGCTGCTGCTGCCACTGCTATTGGAACTGCTGCTGGTGCTGGAACTGCTGCTGCTGGTACTGCCGGTACTGTCGGTACCGGTACCACTGCTGGAGCTGGTGCCACTGGTGCTGGTGCCACTGGTACCGGCACCGGGTCACCCCGACTCTCCGCAGGGGAGGGACGCGCCGGGACCCCCGGGGGCGGCGGGGACCAGCGGGGCTGAGCGCGGGCACGGACAGACGGACAGACGGACCGCCCGCCCGGCCGCGGATTTGTAATGCAGGCGGCGTTTCCAGGTTTCTTTTCCACTTTGCTCTCACCCTGCTGTTGGATTTGAGATCATGTATGTGTTTTGCTGTTGATTTTGGGGGGCAGGGGGGTTAGAATCCAGGTGGGGGAGAGGATTTGGAAGCATTGATATATTAGTTTTGATTTAAGGGTGTTGTTTTTCTTTTTTTGCTTATCCCTGCCTTTCCTCTTTGCTAACACAGCTTCGTTTTTTACTACTTTTAAAAAAATTTTAGGTCGGTTAATATTGTAGCCTTGGGGAACGAAAGGGACGGGTTTTCTGAAGACAATCAGCAGCCGAGCCTGATCTGGAGCTACCTCAGGAGAAGCGCCCTCATTTCCCAGACCGACAGCAGCCTGTCCGCCGGTCACCTCGGAAACGCGGTTTTCACCGAGTACCGAGCCTGTGTGTTCGGAAATGTCAGGCTGCTGGTGCACGACTGTCCTGTCTGGGTAAGACATCAGCCTCTGCCTTTTAACCAGACTTAACAGCGTTAGCTGTCCTCGTCAAATGCAAATCTTAAATTTAAATTTTAAATAATTTCCATTCTTGTGGGATTTTATCCATATTTTCATCCTTGCAAATGGTAAAAGCATGTAAAACGTAGGCAAGGCAAATGCTGCAAGGTCTAGAAGGTGAGGCAGAAAGTTTCTCATTAACAAGCCACTGCCCACCCCCCCTGTGGGAAGGTGATATATTCAATTATGCTGTTGAGTGAAAACTTGGCTGAAGATAATCCAGAGGTAAACAAGGACCCCTTTTATGTGACTCTGCACCATAAGCACTCTCTTCGAGTGTTTATCAACAATAAAACAAAGCTTACCTTTTCCTTTTTTTTCTGTAAAAATGACAAGGCAGTGAGCTTTCCAGCTTTGAAAAACGACAGATTATAAGATCTGATATTTTGCAAAATACAGCACACGGAGTCATTTTATTTATTTATTTATTTAAATAATGAAGACTCACATCTTAACATTATTTACTTAATTTGAAGGTAAACAAAAGGGATTTTGGCACTTTTCCAGGTTGTCAGCACTTTTGTTAGTAAGTGAGATAACTCAGTTATGAGTATGAGCAGATCAATCATTAGGTAGGAAATGATACTGGTAATCTAAATTAAAACATATTTAGTGACTACTTAGCAGCCTTAGAAAAAAAAATTAAGCTTAGCAGCTTTTGGAAATTGAAACAATAATCAGTTTCAGCTCCATAATTCTATCCTTAGACTGATTTTTGCAGTCCCGTAAGGGAAACCTTTTTTTGGAATCCGCAGGAATCCTGGCAGTTCCAGAAATAAATAATCAGGAGTCTGTGATATTAAAAGCGAATGGTCCTGTTCTCTGTTTCTCAAGCCTTTTTGTCAGCTGTGCTTACGAGAGCAGGTTCAGATGGGCTGGGGGATCCTGGTTTTAATCTTTGAAGCCACATGAGACATGCAAAGGGAGGGTGTAGGACTTCAAAGGGTGTCCCAGAGGACTGGGGGTTGGTAAGGGAAGTGGCATTTCAGGCAGGGATGGCTGGAGAAGGACGAAGAAAGGACCCAGATTGGAGACACGGGTCATGTGGTTTGATGTTGTTTTATTTGCATTTGCTCTTCTGCAAAACAAGGCTCTTCAATTCTGCAGAACTTGTCATTTTGCCCTTCAAAAGCTGGTTTGTTATTGTCTGGAGCGTTACCTTTCTGAGGTCTCTAGGTTTTTCCTTTCCCAGCTAAAGCTGGCAAGAGATTTATTACTGGGAATGGTGAAGAACAGCTGCCATCTTTCTCTTAGTAGAAGACCCCTCAGATAGGTGGACTGGGCTCTGCTGGAGGTTATTTGCTCTGAGCAAAGCTCTCTCTTTGCTAGTGCTGGGTGGAACAGCATTGTTTTCCATAGTCTGGATGCTTGAGGTTTGCCATGTCATTGTGGTTATTTCAGGAGTGTTCCTCTGGTAGCTGGGGGAGATGGTACAGGACAATTCTAAATGTTGACCGATGTTGCCTCAAGTCATATTCTTCATGGAAAAATGTTCTTGTTGCACATTACTAAAGCTTGGAGGTGGTGATATGGTGGGCCTCTTGTTATTTCCACCTCTATCATCTGAGCATAAAGTAAAAGCAGATTTGCACTATCTCTTCTAGATTAAGTCCATGCAATTAAGGTAAGCCAGTCTTAGACATAAACCCAGCAACTCAAAGCTGTGACTCCCCAAACTCCAGAATGCCCAACTGCTCCTTGTCCTCTACATCTATCAGCCTGGAAAAGCAGCGTGGACGTGACTTTACCAAGCACAGCTCCCCAGTGCCTGGGGGGACCCTTTTGTGATAAGTTTTGTGGTACAGAGTGAGATTGCTCATGTTTCTGTTTGCTGCTGCACGTGTCTTTGTCAGCCCAGGTCACTGATGAACTTTTTGAGCCTACAGAAGGGGTCAACAGCAGGAGTGTCTTGAGATGATCTCTTCCTGATTATATTATGGTATTTGGCTTCTTATGATGTGTTATGTCTCTTTGAAAGGGCTGCAGTGGGGTTTTTCAGCAGCTGCCGAAGTGTTTGTGCACTGATGGGTTGGAGAAGCGTGAAAGGTCTGGACCATGGTGGCATCATCCCGCTGGGCACATGGCTGGTGAAACAGCAGGAGCAATGCCATGGGAGGGTGGTATTTCATATTTGGGGTGACCAAATGTGGCTGCCAAGCTGCAGGGATAAGACAAAAACATTCTTGGTAAAAGTAAAACAGGAGCAGCATGTTGTGAGCAGCTCTTTCCCATGGAATGGCTGGGTGCAGGGTGGACATGCTGAGCTTGAGGGGGATGTTATCATTAACGCAGATGACACGGGGTTGTAGAGATAGTGGTAGAGTGTAATTTTCAAAATCTGCAGGCAAAACGTCACTCTTTCCATACCCGTGTTGATCTCTGTGTTACCATCACTGGGTGTATCACTACAGCCCATTGTGTCCTGAGCTGCAAAGCTGCGTGGTGATACCTCCCATGTGCAAGGGACAGATACACAAGCGGACCCATGACCTTGGTTCACGTGGCTGCAAGAGGCTTTGACCAAAAATGCAGACCCAGGGTGAGAGGAGACATGAAGAACTAGGGAAAACATACCTGTGTGCTAACAGCCATGCTGAATATTGTGATTTTAATAGCTGATCAGTTGCTAATGCATGCTTGGGTTGTGCTCTCATAAAGCATGTTGAACTAACATGTCCCAGTTTTGCTCATATTTTGGGGGGCAGGCTTCAGTATGGGAACTAGTAACTTAGAAGGAGTAATTTGCAAGATGAATTTTAAGATTTGCTTTGGATTAGTTAGCATTATTTAGCACTCTATACAAGATTTGACAGTTTTCGGGACTGAGTTGCTGTTTCATTGGCTTGCTTGTAGTTCGCAGCTTCAGCCACTTTGTACTGAATTTTATTGCGCTTCTGCATATGTACAAGCAAGAACTGTAGAAAAAGTGCAGGCAAAACTCGTAATGTCTGGTGACAAGTGAATCTTCCTCAACTTTAGAATGAAGCCCAGCGTCGGAGCTGTAATGTATATTTTAATTCACTTCATTATGACTCTGGAAAAGAAATGGCAGAATGAAAACCTCACTGTGTGTGTCCCCTACCCACACCACCTCTTGTGCTTTGCTCGCTTTCTTGGGGCTGTGCCATAAGGATAAAAGCATTTTAGTCCTGGGCTGGGGAGTCTTGCTGTCCTTTTTACCTTTTTCTTTTGTGAGCTACTGGTTGTTTGTTTGTTTGTTTGTTTGTGGTTTTGTTTGTTCATTTGTTTATCTTTCCCAAGGCAACAATACTTCCAGAATTTGTAAAATTTCCTCCTAGTTTACAAAAACTGTGTAGTTTCAAGAGAGTCGCTGACATCACCCTGTTCCCAACACCATAAATGTTTGAGGAGGAGGTTTGGAGAGCACCCAGTGCTGGATTTGGCGGATGCTGCGATGTGTTGGTAGCTGCCCCGGAACTCAATAGTGCTCAAATATATTAACTGCAATATTATTATTATTATTTTGCATTCTTACTTTCAACATCTCTTTCCATGAGTCTTTTCACATCTTTGTGCTTTTTTTACTACACCAAATGAACCCCATGAGCTTTCTCACCTCCATGGTCCTACCCATGGTGCTGTTACCCGGTTCCTTGTGCTCCCTTTGCTGGCCAGTCTGGCCACACATTAATATGTCTGAAGGTAAAGGAATCTGATCCACTTCTAAATTTTACTTCTTACTTTTAGAAATTGGGTCATATTATTGCTTCTGTACAGAAACATAGCTTGCAACTTTCCATTTGTTTAGTATGTCACCCTTTCACATTTTTAAGCATGGCTGTCTCAGGTTGGCAGTTTAGAACAAGTGATCGTATCGTGGTAAATTATTTTCCGTACTGTGCTCCTTATTTTTGCTTTCTACAAACATTATTAAATTGCCTTATGAGAGGACAACAGCAGACAATGCTAGCCTTCATTAATTTTGTTTCTGGGTCAGCTCAACCAGTTAAAGCTGTTTTGGAAGAACAAAAGTGACAGCCTGGGGTTGTGGTCTGAATTCCTTTGATTTCTGAAGAAGCTGCTTCCTTCTATGCAAAGTTCAGGGGACAAGTAGCTTATGGAGACCAGACCTGAAAAGTCTGTTCTGCTGTGGACCTGGATGATTATACATTTCAGAGGAACCTTTGCTGTCGTTGCTGCCCCAGACCAAGCGCTGGGCTTGTTGGACATAGGGACACTTACCAGCGGCATTTAGAAAGCGTGTGGGCATTGCAGGGGCACAGTGGATTTCATTGCCGTTCCATAATGGCATTCATAAGTTATTTTTAACAAAGCAAGTATTGTCCTCTTGAGGGGCCGTGTGATCGTGTAGGAAAACCACGTCTTCATTGCCTCTGAAGGCTTTATTTTCAGTGTTAACGCTTGAGAAGTAGCTTTTACTAATGGCATGAATATATTATGAAATGTGTATAATGGAGATGTGCAATGAAAGAATGGAGCTTTTTTTGCTAATAAGTCCTGAGAGGAATAGCGATAGGAGGATAATTATAATTAATAAGGCCATATTATAATAACCTTAGCTATGCAGTTACTGCTTCCTTTTGTCAATAGCTGTCTTGGGAAGTGGAACGTGCTAAGAGCAGGAAGCATGATGAGGAATAGCCGCTACATAAATTTAATAGTTGGAGCCTGGAATTGAGGTTATCCCTGAATCCTAACTGTGGTGCGGTTCATCATCTGCAGAGTTTTCTCTGCAATTTTTGCATGAAAGTTCCCCTAAAAGTGATAATCTATTTAATTAGCTTAACTTGTATGAAGGTCCAGACGCTCTGTCTCAGTGATGCTTTGGGACGTCCAGAGGATTTTCCCAGCACAGAACAGGCTATGCTTTGCTGGTGTAAAATGAAAGTAATTGCATCAAGACCTCCAGAAATGCATCTTTCTCCTCTGTGTTTTTAAGTGTGGCATCCATCTTCAAGAATGGGCTTTTGAAGGTTTTAAATCTGGTATGTGAGGGCACAAGGAAACTGCAGAACAGTAACAGAAATCATGTGTTGTGAGATGTTGGTTGGCGCGTTCTGCGTTTTTCACTTATTGATTTACCCCTGGCTGGCTCGTGCCTGGGGAAAGTGGTGTCAATCCACACCAGAACTTCATAAACTATGGGAAAATGCTTTGTGACGTGATTAACAGACACGCGGTCGTGGCACAGGGCACTGGTGGAAAGCACAGACCTCCACAAGCTGCTGCAATTGCGGCCACGCACACCCGGGCAGCCGTCACAGCATCACCACGTCTCCATAGAATTCATTTCCCCTATCGTTAAACAAAAAAAAGGGGGAAAAAAAGGATGTTTGCACATCTTTGTGGCTGCTTTCATAAGGGTTTTGCTAGATTTCCCCCCACCTGCAGAAATGGAAACACAGCAAATTGAGTTAAGCACAAAAAAGAGTAGGGGAATCATACGAGGTGATGAACATATTTTCTTTTTCTTTTTGTTTTGCTTACCAAAATACAACTCCTTTTCTTATTCTATTGTTTTCACTAGAAAAACAAAACAAAACAAAACAAAAAACCTGCTTTTTTTTTTTATTTGCTCTGTGATATTGACCTCTTAAGCTGCTGTTTTGCTATATGCCTATAACTATATATAGCTATATGCTATATGCACACACAAACATGAGTCTACTTCAACATACTCTGTTGAGATTCCCATCAACAAGAAGGTTCTTTCCTTGGGCACGGCTGTGTTCATATTCACCAAAATTTTCCCCAAATCTTTCTGTTTTGTAACACAAAATGGTATCATAATGCGTTAGACATTTAGCTCTGTTATCACAGAATCACAGAATCACAGAATCGACTGGGTTGGAAAAGACCTCAGAGATCATCGAGTCCAACCCTTGGTCCAACTCCAGTCCGTTTACTAGATCATGGCACTAAGTGCCATGTCCAATCTCAGTTTAAAAACCTCTAGGGACGGTGAGTCCAGCACCTCCCTGGGCAGCCATTCCAATGCCTGATCACTCTCTCTGTAAAGAATTTCTTTCTAATATCCAGCCTAAATTTCCCCTGTCAGAGTTTAAGCCCATGCCCCCTTGTCCTATTGCTGATGCCTGGGAGAAGAGACCAATCCCCACCTGGCTAGAACTGCCCTTCAGGTAGTTCTAGAGAGTGCTGAGCTCACCTCTAAGCCTCCTCTTCTCCAGACTAAACAAGCCCAGCTCCCTCAGCCTCTCCTCATACGTCTTATGTTCAAGTCCCTTCCCCAGTCTTGTTGCTCTTCTCTGGACCCGCTCCAGCACTTCAATCTCTTTCCTGAACTGAGGGGCCCAGAACTGAACACAATACTCCAGGTGTGGCCTCCCCAATGCAGAGCACAGGGGAAGGATCACTGCCCTTGTCCTGCTGACCACGCTGTTTTTGATACAGGACAGGATACTGTTGGCCTTCTTGGCCACCTGGGCACACTGTTGGCTCATGTTGAGCTTCCTGTCCATTAGCACCCCCAGGTCCCTTTCTGTCTGACTGCCGCCCAGCCTGTAGCGCTGCAGGGGGTTGTTGTGACCAATATAAAAGAGAGGGAGCTGCAAATCATTCACGAACACATCGCGACGTGTGAATAATACATATTACATTCTGCAAGAAGTTTCCATAAATATTTTTTTTATTATTAATACTTAAACTCTTGTCAGAATTCTTGCATATTTATACATCTGGGCTCCAAACCTGAGCGGTAATGCTGCTGGTTATTGCAGAGCTCACAGAGATGAGCATGTGCAAACCAGGGCTGGGCTTGAATACAGGCAGATAGAAGTGAATTGCAAAAGGACAGGCATGTTTTCTGTCTGCCTAAATATCCTATATTATTGTTTTGTTTGTATAGTATTTTCTCCTGTATTGTTTGTACAGTATTTTTCTCTTAAGCCTCTGTCACATTTAATGTATATAGCCCTGCTAAAAAATCTGTAGCAATCTTCATCAGCTCAAACATATTGAAGCTGTCCCTTGAAAATTCTCAGTTTTTGATGGAATATGTGACCAAGTTCCGCAAATGCCCATCTAGCTGGGTGCCACAAAGCACTGTAGCTGGTAGTCTTACTGCTATAGGTGCTAAACTTGTGTTTATGTTTTAATTTTGTATTCTTCACACAGCTTAAATGATTCTGTTAAATGCTGGTGGAGATTTTCCTTAGCCTGGGATTATAATAGTCTCTAACTGAGTCAACTGAAAAAACAAATATCAAGGGCAGTGCTTTGAAAGCTCTTGTGAACATGGTGAATCATTGGAGAGCTATTCTTGATTATTTGTTGTAACAGTTTTCTGTGGTTTTCTTAGTACAGAACATCTACTCAAGAAACTAATGGGAATACATATTATACTTCAGGTTTATTTTCTGAATTATTTCTTTGTAAAGACAACACTTCAATTGGGTACTATGTGCACTGACAGTCTACACAAATATTTGCCAACTGACGCATTTCCATCAAGTTCATGCAGCCTCTTGTACTTAAGAATACTGTCGCTAGTTCACCACAGATTTCAAACAATGAGTCTTTTGCAGGGACCAAAAATAGTTATATTGACAATGCAGGTCACTTTTTGAATACTAGTAATATTTTACATGTTTCTCTGGGTACCGTCTGTAATGCTCTTATTTCTGTGACCTGCCATTCAAAAATCGCATTGGCCATCTCCAAGCCAAACTTCGGGTCCTTTTTGTCACTTCCAGTCACTGCCCTCCTAAAAAGTGTCTCTGCACCTTTCTTACAAGCCCTCTTTAAGTATCCAAGGGCCACAATAATCCCAGAATGTGATGGGTTGAAGGGCCCTGGCAAGCTCATCCAGTGCAATCCCCCCATGGAGCAGGAACACCCAGATGAGGTTACACAGGAAGGTGTCCAGGCGGGTTGGAATGTCTGCACAGAAGGAGACTCCACAACCCCCTGGGCAGCCTGGGCCAGGCTCTGCCACCCTCACCCCCAACAAGTTGCTTCTCCTCTTGCAGTGGAACCTCCTGTGTTCCAGTTTGCACCCATTGCCCCTTGTCCTGTCACTGGTTGTCACCAGAAGAGCCTGGCTCCATCCTCCTGACACTCCCCCTTTCCATATTGATCCCCAGGAATGAGTCCCCCCTCAGTGTCCTCTTGTCCAGCTCCAGAGCCCCAGCTCCCTCAGCCTTTCCTCACACGGGAGATGCTCCACTCCCTCCAGCATCTTGGTGGCTGCGCTGGACTCTCTGCAGCAGTTCCCTGTCCTGCTGGAACTGAGGGGCCACAACTGGACACAATATTCCAGGTGTGGTCTCCCCAGGGCAGAGCAGAGGGGCAGGAGAACCTCTCTGACCTACTGACCACCCCCTTCCAATAATAAGGTCTCTCTGTTCCAAGAGGTCATCATAGTATTTTAGATTCTTGGGTTGACTTTTCAGTTCCTGGACCAGTTCCAGATTTCCATCAAGAACTTCCAATGCAGCACATGTGCAAAGCCGTGGATTTCACCGGTGGTTATGAGCTGCCTTTAGGTAAAGCAAAAATTGTAAAGTTACAGTTGTCATGACAAAAGTACAAGTAATAACTGCATATTAAATGTAGTTGCAGCACAGTTGTATGTTAACAGGATACAAGATAATTTTCCAGTGTAAGTCTTACACTTAACGCACAGATCACTGAGAAATGGAATATGAAGTCAAAAAAGAAAGTTTAGTTATGTGATTGAAGTCCTTACCCTGAAGACATTAACACTTGTTAAGGCTACATGGAAGCTCTTGTGAAGCCGATAATAATCATACCCAGCTGATAAAACTTGGATTAAAAGTTCATAGGTACACGGCATAGTTCTGGGTAACCCCTTCCCCAAAATGTTGTGATAAATAGTAGGCTTGTATAAATTGCTGCAAATCTTTGCCGCTGAAGTTGCTTTTATTTCCTTAAAAACTTTTTGAAAGGTAATTAAAAGTAATTAAACCAGTAAAGTTTCTTCCTGCAAAGTATATTCCTCGATAAACCCTATTTTTTTCTTCTTCCTGAAGAATTCCTGAACTCGTAAAAGAGATTTACTGTTTATTATAATGGACAACTTGTTCTCCAAACAAGGAAATTACAAAGCATGAATTCTGCTCTTTGTTTCACGTCTTCAAATAAGAGATTAAGTTATCGGTTAAAAATGCTTCTGTAAGGTTTTGCATTAAGGCTGTTGAATAGTTCACCTTTCCCTTTATAGGCAGGAAATTACCGATTTGTGTTTCTTCTGTTTAGGATATATTCGACAGTGACTGGTACACCTCTCTCAGTCTCATTGGAAGAGCTGATATTATTGTGATTAAATACTCTGTCAATGACAAGACTTCATTTCAAGAACTCAAGGAGAGTTACATCCCAATGATAAAAAAGGCATTAAACCACTCTTCAGTCCCAGTAATAATTTCTGCCATTGGTGCCAGAAAAAATGGTATGTACCCAGTTTCCTGCAGTAGCGGTTAAAATCTCACTTGGAAGTTAGAGATGCTGCATTTTCAACAGAAGGTGATTGTTTTTCCAAGCTGTTGACAGAAACAGTCTGCCAGCATGACAGTAATGCGTGTGTGTGCTATGGCACCGTAAACTGGTGTATTGGCAAGAACATTATGCTTAATTAACCCTGGCAATGAATGAATCATAGAATCATAAAATAGTTTGAGTTGGAAGGGACCTTCAACCCAGCTGCCATGACAGGGACATCTTCAGCAGCTCAGGGTGCTCAGAGCCCCGTCCAGCCTGGCCTGGGATGTCTCAGGGATGGTTCATCCACCACCGCTCTGGGTACCTGGCACAGGCTCTCACCACCCTCAGGGCAACAATTTCTTCCTCATGTCCGGCCTGAATCTCCCTCCTTTAGTTTAAACCATCATGCCTTGTCCTGTCACAACAGGCCCTGCTCAAAAGTCTGTCCCATCTTTCTTATAGGCTCATTTTGAGAACTGAAGCTATCACATGCTGGGATTAAATCTAATGCTTTGGGTGCACATTTGGGTTTATGAGTTGAACCCTATGGTTATAAACTCTCTCTAGTTGTGTCTCAGGTATAAAATATCTCCAGTGTATGAGACTGGGTCCCTCAGATTGTAACCACTGGAAAGGGGGTGGGAAAAGCCTGGAAATCCTGTAGGATGTCCTTGGATGAATGGACATACTACAAAGGTGGTACCACAAGGTGCCACGTGCTGCCACATCACAGCAGCATCGCTGTGGTATAGATACGGTGCGGCTGTGGTATAGATTATGTGTTTGCACATCGCTACATCCAGGCTGATCAGTCGTCTGCTATGAGATCGATGCGAATTGATTTTACACTGAATATTTAGCTAGCACAAAGTTGTGTTGTTGATGTCTAATCAATATGAAACTCAAAGCCACTTGGCTGTGGAAGGACCATGTGGACTTGCACGGTGTCCAGCAGCTGAGGATGCCCATGCTGGGGAGAACACATGGCTTGGTTACACATCAGTAACCTCCGTCTGTTGACAGCAGGCAAATCACGTTCAGGAAGAACACCAGAGATACAAATAGAACAGATGTACAAACTTTATTCTGTATTTCCAAATGTTTTGCATTGCGTTTTTGTTGATTTTTATATGGCCCTTTTAGTTGTGGGGTCTGATTTTTTTATTTCCCTTTTTTTCCTAAAGCAACGAATGCAAAATTGCACCTGTCAGTTTTGCCTTTTACTTTACAAGTTTGACTAAAACAAGTGTTTCTGAGCATCCCTCCTGCTATAAGCAAGCAATATGGTGGATGTAGATGTAAACATTTATTTTATGATGTATGAAGAAATATCAAGCTGTGTGAAGTATATCTTATGTAGACATAATGCTCAGCTTTGCCAGAGCCTACTTATATAGCTTTTTGCTTAGGGACTGAGAAAGGGCTATTAAAGAACTCCATAATAATTAAATCTTTATTTTTCCTTCCCTTTACTAACTCACTGATGATGATAAAACATTTTTATACTCTGATTTATACAAAGGTAATACATCTGCCTTTCTAAAGGCAAGATCTCACTGAACTAATGTTTGTCTTCCCTAACACACTTTCTTGCATGTTTCGTTTTATCACACAATACCACCAAAATTAACAACTCGACCACTGTAGTTTTTATTTTCTACTTTTATTTTTTTTTTAGTTCTTTTTTCCTGTCTTCCTCCCTAAACAATGTGACTGTGGGACGACTCAGGCTCTCCAGTCGCATTTTCTCTTTGGGAAAGAGCTGGAGCTGCGCACACACAGAGCCCTTTTGTTTCTAGGAGGCATGTGAGAACACAACCGTTTACTCATACGAATTACTAAGATACAAATCTGTAGCAGCAAGTAGCGTTGCTGAAAGGAATTTTCAAAAAGCTGTGCTGTTGCATGTTATCCATAGTTCTGAGCGGAGAAAATCAGTGTAGAGCGTGCGCAGCGCATTTGCAAGCTCTTCCCTGGCTTTAGTTCTTACTGGCTTTAGGAAAAGTTGAGCCTGGCTGACAGATTTTGATCAGTTGACGGGCATAATTTTAAAAACCACCTATTTTGGCTTAAAAAATAATATACATATATATATATAAAATATGTATAATTAAATCATATTCTGCAGTACATACATGCCTGTAACAGCCAGGACTGCAGTGGAAATTTTTCCCTTCCATTGCTGTGTATGTTTCTTGTACGGGCAGGCCACAATAATCAAACAAGTTTAAGGGAAACAATGAATGATAACACCTGCAGGCTGGTTCAGCCAAACCTGGCTTCTGGAGGTGCTGCTTGGCTTCTCTGACTTAGCAAAACTGAATGTGAATCAATGCTAATGAAACATAAGTTGGGGTTTTTTTTGCATTAGTTGTAGATTTCTTGCTGTAAAAATACTATGTTTCCATTTCCCTTTTTGTTTGTTTTTGGTTGGTTGTTCGTGGGTTGGGTTTTCTTTTTTGTTTTGTGGGGGGTTTTTTTGCTTTTGGGTTTTGTTGGTTGTTTTTTTGGTTTGTGTTTTGTTTGTTTGTTTGTTGGTTTGGGTTTTTTTGTGGTGTTTTGTTGTCGTTGTTTTCCCTAAACAATACGTATGTATAATTGTTTAGGAAGAGAAATATTCTGGATTATTTGACAAAAAATGGCACTTTTTGGTCACTTTTTGCCCCAGGAGTGACTTGCACCTGCCCCCTGTGCACTTCGGACAGGAGGAGCTGTGTCACCACCTCCGAGGGAGTGCAGCTGGCCAAGGAGCTGGGAGCCACTTACCTCGAACTGCACACACTCAATGACTTCTACATACAGAAGTACTTTGGAGGAGTGGTGAGTGAGAAACCCCCGGGTTGAAAGCAGGGTGCGACACATGGGAGGTGCACGGACGATGTCAAAGCTTCAGAGAGTGGAGGCGGACCACGAGCCAAGGTTGAGTTCCCACTGGTGCCAGGTTTAGCTTAGATATTAAGCATAAATTCTCCCCCATGAGGGTGCCCCAGGTTGGCCAGGGAAGTGGTGGATGAACCATCCCTGGAGACATCCCAGGCCAGGCTGGACGGGGCTCTGAGCAACCTGAGCTGGTGAAGATGTCTCTGCTCATGGCAGTTGGGTGGAAGGTCCCTTCCAACCTAAGTTATTCTATGATTCCAGCTGAATATGTAGTACTAAAGTTCCTCTAGTTTAAACTACCTTCTAGGAAGTTTTAGAAAACTCACAGCACACACTGCAAGAATTTCCTGCCCCTATTCCTGTCCTTTTATCTTGCTGGGATGGGATAACCAAAACTCAACTGGATGAGGCTCTGGACAATGCCATCCCACTTTGAAGCTGCATCTTGTTTTGAGCAGGGTGGGTGACCTCCACAGATCCCTTCCAAGCCAAATTATTCCATAATCTTCTGGCATTTTTAATTGTAACTGCTCAAACTCTCACAGCTTTTCTACTTGTAAAGTAAGGCAGGTAAGTCTGTTGAATTGCCTGGGTTTTTTTAGTATATTATTGTGGTTGCTTGGTTTGCAGTCATGACACAGTTTTGCAACCCTGAGCAGATCCTGGGATCAGCTGCAGCAACACTGAACAAGGCAGAAGCTGAGAAGCTTGTTAAAATGTCCCTCTTCTAATAAACTTGTTGTTTTTCCACTCTCCCAAAGGCAGGGAAGCCCACTGAGCACTTCCAGAATACAGATTTTCAGACTTGTCTTCTCCACAGAATTATTTCACGCTGATATTTAATTTGTGGTTGTAAGGTGTTTTAACCCCAGCCTTATTTTGGACCTTTTGGTTTCTTTCCCAATGACGTTTGAGCTTGAATAAAAAACTGCAGTTCTTTCAGCACAGTAATTTCACACGGTCTGTGCTGTTGTCCCTGGTGTGTAAGTACAGTCTATTTCCATGGAATTTGATGGTAAATTGGAATAGCTGGTCTGTTTTTATTGGATCTTTTTATTCCCAATTAAAAATGGGGAATTCACCTAACACCTGGTCCAAACAGAGTATTTTTCTACTTTTTAGAAAGCAGTATATGTGCTACAGTAATACCTTAGGTGATGAAAACATTTAAGACATGCATAAACTCGAACTGAACCACCCTTTGTGCCTCTTCATTCCTGTAAAAGGGATCATTTCCCTTCGGGTAATTTTTTATTGCAGGGATGATACTTGCAGCCTGTGAGACAAACCTTGCCCACAAAGACCACCCTGTAATGGGATTTTTTCAGAGTACACAGTACCTTTGCATTTTGTGGGTTTGTTGCAAGCTGAAGAGCTCGTATATGGTTTTGTCGCTTCTATCACTTGCACCTGAGCGTTATCCATCAAGTCTCATTCTTCTCTGTAATTAGCACCTATGCAAGGCAGTAAACTGAATATCTGTGCAGGTGTCATTTGTGGGAAGATTAAATACTATTAATGACCAACATTGGAAAAAATAGACTTTAAAATTGTACTAATTCCAACTACATTTGGTACCTGCTCCTAGTAAAGAGGTGCTGAGATTCTCCTGGATGACATTCTTAGAGGCAACAGCCTCAGTCCTGCATACAGCACCCACTCGTTCTCCTTAGTCTGATGTCTAGGCTGTTCTTAAATAAGCAGGGTTTTTCAAAAACACATTTTGTGTTTTAGCTGGAATATTTCATGATCCAAAGTTTGAACCAGAAGTCATCTGAAAAAATGAAGAGAAGGAAAAAGTCACAGAAGTGTCATCGAGTTCAACCACCGCAGCTTGAACAGCCAGGTGCTCACTGATGTCCGGTCTCTGGTATCGTTTGTCATGTGTGTTGTATTCCTTGCCCAATTAACATTTTGTAATCATTACTATGAGCTGTGCTATCTGTCATCAGCTATTCTGGTTATGTTGCTCTAGTTACATCCCCTTTTAGTGATGACTTAATTAATTTGGGGACAATTGTGTAGCAATATGCAATATTGTAATGGACTTATAATTTATTTTAGAGTGGTTTTTTGGTGCGCTCAATGAAGTGATGCAATGGTGAATTAATGTAAAGCTTTGCATACAAATTATAAGTCATTACATAGTTACATCATGTTTTATTGTTCTACAATATCATCAAGTAATATTTTTGCTCTCTGCAAATAGAACAGGAGAGTGGTGTATGCCCCAGCATGTGATTTCCTGCACACGTTTTCTGAGCATCTGATACATTCATTCAGTGAAATAATTACTGACAATTAGTTAACTCTAAATATGTATTTGTCTCTTTTCACATGTACTATAAATTCATTGAGATCCGTTAGGTTTGGGATTCACAGGCAAGGTTTCTTTCAAACATAAATGCCTGAAGAGGTTTTATGAAAGGATGGACACTTTTCACTAACTTAAGTATTCCTTTTTTTTCTTATATTACTAGACTTAGTATTTTCATTTTTTTGCAGTATTTTACTAAACATATTCAAATGGCGTTCAAGAAACTTTCTTGTTGAATACTTCTTTCAAAAATTCTGTTTCATTCGATCAGGTCTCTGGGAACAGAGTTGAGTGTTGGTTGATACTGCCTTCAGCTCTACAGCCCGACTCGTTCTCTTCCACAGAAAAAATGCCGATCCTGAAGGGCGAAGCCTCGCACTACGACGCGGACCTGCACAACCTGCTCTGCTGCTGCCAGTGCGCGGACGTGGCGTTTTACTCCGAAGACCTGAGCACGGTGGTGGAGGCTCACAAGATCATCCTCTGCTCCGTCAGCCCCCTCTTCATGCTGCTGTTTGAGGTGAAGAGCCCGGCCGACATCCCGGACGCCTCCATTGTGCTGACGGCGCGGAGCCTCTTTGCGGTGGATGTTGGGGCCACTTTCCCCCCGTCCCCCCGTGGTGTCCCACCGTGTGTCCCACCGGTGAGGGTGGTGGTGAAGGACTCTGTGTTCTGCTCTTGTCTGCCGGACATCCTTCACTTCATTTACTCAGGTACTCCCAGGAACCATTCCAGCTGCTCATTTCTCCTACAGTTACAGAATCACAGAATCACAGAATCAATGGGGTTGTAAAAGACCTCAGAGGTCATCAAGTCCAACCCTTGGTCCAACTCCAGTCCATTGACTAGATCATGGCACTAAGTGCCATGGCCAATCTCAGTTTAAAAACCTCCAGGGCCGGTGAGTCCAGCACCTCCCTGGGCAGCCATTCCAATGCCTGACCACTCTCTCTGCAAAGAATTGCTTTCTCATCTCCAGCCTCAATTTCCCCTGGCAGAGCTGAAGCCCATGGCCCCTTGTCCTATTGCTGACTGCCTGGGAGAAGAGACCAATCCCCACCTGGGTGGCTCATGGAGGAGTATGGAGGAGTTGATGGCTCATGGAGGAGTATGCACATCAACCTAAGGAACATGTCTTTGCTGTTGGGAGATGATGTGCTGACATGTTGCTACATTTATTTTAACCTTGTGATTATGATCATAAAATCACAGAAATTTGTGTTGCAGGGCCCTCCACAGCTCCCCCCGTCCCCCCTCTGCCATGAGCTCAGGTTGCTCAGAGCCCCATCCAGCCTGGCCTGGGATGTCTCCATGGATAGATGCCTTAATTTAGATATGTTTTAGTGTAATTTTCCTTTTGTTATTTTCATTTCTGGTCAACTGCCAAGAAAGAAGTTCCTTTCAATCTCTAGGAACAAAGCACAAAATCCCATAGAACTCCACATTGTCCATGTAACAGGAGCACACGTGAGATGTCAGAAAAGACCACTTTCCTGAGATATTTTCAACTCCACAAGTAGACATACCCAGTTCCTAGTTGAGCTGCTCCTCAACTGAATAGTTTCAGTGGCACAGAGGACCCAGTTCTCTATTCATTACATTGCTTTTATTGTACATAGAATCATAGAATCATAGAATTATTTCAGTTGGAAGAGACCCTCAGGATCATTGCCCTGTCTGGCCAACCTGGGACAGGCTCTCACCACCTCAGGGCCAATAATTTCTTCCTCATGTCCAGCCTAAATCTCTCTAGTTTAAACCATCACCCCTTGTCCTGTCACAACAGGCCCTGCTCAAAAGTCTGTCCCATCTTTCTCATGGGCCCCTTTTAAGCACTGAAAGGTGCACTAAGGTGTCCCGGAGCTTCTCTTCTCCAGTGAACACCCCAGCTCTCTCACCTGTCCCCAGCAGAGCTGTTCCAGCCTCGGGTCATTCCTGGGGCTCCTCTGGCCCCTCTCCAGCAGCTCCATGTGTGTCCTGTGCTGAGGACCCAGAGCTGGACCAGCACTGCAGGGGGGTCTCAGCAGAGCGGAGCAGAGGGGTGAACAATGTCTATGTGAAAAAAGCCTTTCACCTAGATGAAATGAAAATTGATTTCGTTCCAGATCTAATTAACATAAATTAAGTGCAATATTTTATTGAACTAAGTCCATAACCAAACACCAATACTATTCAAAAGCTCTGCCAAAAACATCCAGAATTTGTGACAGTTGTAGATCATGCACTTTTAAATTATTTTAAATGATTGTATGTTCTAATCACATCGATGAGAGTGAAGGGCTACTTAAGAAAACTGAAGTAATTTCTCTTTAGCATATGGCGCTGCTGAAAACAGTAATAACTGGTTGGGTTGCAGGGGGCTCTGACACTCTGCATAAGTTTTGCTGCCGATTCAGTACAAGCAATGACCAAAGACCTCACCTGCTAATCCCAGTTGTCTGTTAATATGAAACTGATATTTTTCTACCTAAATGTTGCTCAGGAATCCTCAGGTGAAAGAGAATTTTTTTTTATTTTTTTTTTTTCTGGAAGTATGTGATGGTAATTTGTTCATTATTAAATATTTTGCAAGCTGTCAGTACATAAGAACATTTATGCATATATATTGAAAGAGTTAGACAGTTTTTTAATGGTGCATTCTGGTTTTATCTACAATTTTTAAAAGTCCAAAATAATTATATTAATAGATTGTTAGAGCTGCATCCATAAAGAAGCTTAGTCAATCTCTGCTTAGTAGCTGAGATGCAGATGCTGACTTATGAAGACAGAAGGAAAACTCTTTCAGGTTTCAATTAGAGTTTGTAATTGAAAACATCCCTTCCAGTTCTTTCCAAACCAGCGTCAAATACAAAGAACAGATGCAGAATTTTTTTCAGTGTGAATGGATTGATTTACTGGCATCATGAATAGAGGATTAAACCTGGAATTTCAGCAGATGAAATATAAGTGTGTCTGCTGCTTTCTTTGTATTAATTTTAGTTTTGTTTATTTCAACCAAAGAGGTGGGAAACTTTGCACAGTTGTAGACGAAACTCTGCTGTGCATCACAGCTCCCGACCCGAAGGTCATTGGCGAAGGTCATTGGCAAAGGTCATTGCACTGTTTGGCACCTTTGAGAGGTGACGATGTCTTTCAAAGACGTTTGATGCATGGGCTGAGAACAGATCAGGTTACGAGGCAGTGTCATCATTTTCAGCCTTTCAGGACCACGACATTATGCCCATGGGGTTATAAACACCATCCACATGGTACACATAGGAGCTGACAACGCTAAAGACGCCGAATGCTGTATGTGCTGTTTCAGTCTTTTCTGCAGCTTCCAGGACTGGGCTGGCTTGTGCTTTACCCTGAGCTTTTTCTTTCTCTGACTCTTCTTTGCTGCACAGCCCTGGGAATTAGAGCTGAAAGGTACCAAAAAAACCCCATGGTGTCTTTGAGACTCACTCCAGCAAAATTTATAGGGATAAATTATGTTTATTTTAATGTCAACCAACACTTTCAGTTTTTCCAAGAAAGCTAGGGTGGGCCCTGAAAGCATATCAAGGTTTTGACTCTAAAAACAAGAAATAAACAAATTACACTGCAAACTTGCTGGGTTTTTTACATACCGCTATTCAAACTCTAACTGTGCATGAAGCTCTTCTGGTTCAGACACCTGCAAAGCAATCCAACCAGCATTAGGAACAGAAGCTGGATAATTTCTGTTAATATTGAAACATTCAGGATTTTTTTCAGAATGCAATATGTAGTGATCAAACAGGGACAAATCCAGACATCAGTTTTGAAAGCAAAGGAGATGCTCTGGTCTCTCTGCACTTAATTGGATTCTTGTAAAAGTACCAGGGAAGTTTTATTGTGCAAGAGTTGCATTTTGCCCTTCCTAAGCAAAAAGATCTAAGTATGTGCAAAAAATACAGTTTCTGCAGGATCTGTTTTCCATGGATATTTTTTCCCTCTGCCTGCTAAGGCCTGTGCATTGCTGATTTGCAACCCAGCTTTTCCTGGTCTTGCGACAGGTGCTTTCCAGTGGGAACGGCTGGAAGAGGATATAAAAAAGAAGTTGAAGGACCCAGAAGAAACTGAACAAGTGCTTGAGAAAGTTAAATGCATCCTGAAAACTCCAGGGAAGGTACATCTAACTCTGTTGGGGTAACTGTTATTAGTTACTTTGGTTTACTTTGGTTTTTGGGAAATTGTTTTGCAGACAAGATTTCCTTGTCAGTCCATTTTAAACTCCGGCTTACCCAGTTTTTGTTATTTTAACAGTGGGTTGTTCACAGACAAGAACAAAACAGAAACACAGAGATGCTGATCTGATGTGCAGAATTAATGTAATTGTTAACACACAAGTGGTTGTCCTAGAAGTGTTGCTCATATTCACAACTCTGCACATTGTCTAACAACATGGTTATGTGCTTCTAATTCTCATCTGATAGAAGCTGCCTAGCAAAGCCTGGCTTTGCTGAGTATGTGCCAAAAGTTATGTTTCTGGAGTAGATCAGAAGAGTTGATTCCTCTTCTAAGTGCTGTGAGGTGGAAATCTGTCTATAGCTCAGTGTATTTAATTCAGCAGACAACTTCACAGTAAAATGTGATCTGTGTCACGTTATTACCTTAATAAAGAGTTACAATACAGAATCAATTTTAACAGCCATTAGCTGATAGAGCTCATATATTCCCTGGTACTATAGAACTTGCAGAAAGTATTTCTGTTGATTTAAATGAGAAATTAACTTGGACTGTCTTGAGATAATACGAAACTCAAAATGTTTCTTAGCTGTTTTAAGCTTCTGGTTGCTCAGCTGTAGACTTGTCAGTCCTAAGTGTCCACAGCTAAAACATTAATAGGCTTGGACTGGGAAAGTCCCGAAAACTTTTAAGAAAATAAGCATGAGCTGTTGTTTCTTCTGTGGTTTTGCTATGCCTTTGAGGTACTTTTATTTCGTACTTAGAAGTATTTCTTTGAAGACATGAGGACCAGGTAAAAATTGAGATTTTCCTTATAACAATTAATTAAATAATTCAGACAAAATTTTAACCGTCAATTCAATCTCACCTGAATTTTGCTTGTTGCGATTTAGCACTATGATCCTGGCGGTGTTCCTTTTGGTAGCTTAGATTCAATTTTTAAAGTAAGAAAAACAAAACTGAAAAACTAAGTGGAAGTCCTGGGTTTTGGAGGCTCTTGATGTGAGCACGCCCAGATTGTCAGAAGAGAATTCTGCATGTCAGCCCGTGAGCTCCCTCTGCCTCTGTGGAGGCAACGCCAGGACAATATCAAAAAACACACAGCTTCTGGCTGCCTTGCATACGTGTGCCGCATCATATTGGGGTTGGACTTGTGTCCCATCAGTCTTCCCCACAGAGCCCTCAGACCTTGCGCTTCTGCAGCTTCGGGTGCAAACAGAGCAGGTGCGAGAAACTTTGGGGTCCAGAAAATTCGTGATGCAGTTAAAGCTGCCCAGAGATGTTGGATGGGGGAGTTTTGCCAGCCCAGAGGGTACCAAGGGAAGAGCTGGAATGTGAGTGTAGGAGACAAAGATGCCTTGGAGCTGCTGTGCTGTGAGGAAAAGGAAATTAAATTATAAAGATAATTGCAGAGTATTGCACATGTAAGAGGCATTAGCAGAAGAACACAAAGCAGGCAGTGAAAGGCTGCTGCTTAGTTTCCCTATATAAACCATGGTTTGTATTCTTCTGTGGGCAGTGTTTTGTAATCTTCCATGGCAGTGTTTTATTAATAATATTTTATTAATATATTAATATTAATATTTATAAATTGTTTTGCAGCTGAACGCTGTAAAGGACTGCAGATCTCACCAGATAAAGCGGCTGTACAATACTTCTCTCAGGCTGTTCTTTAATACGCCTGTCCTGGCTGATGTCATCTTCAAAATACAAGGTACAGTACCACTGCTTCTGTTCACATGGACACCACTGCTCCTCCAGCTTATGTCCTCTCTGCAGAAGAAGGGGAAATGAAGATGGCCGTGTTTTCTGTTGCATCAAAACTAAGACCATGCATATGCTTAGTTATCATTGTGAAAAGTGTTTTTTCCCTAGAGCTAATGCTTGTCCCTATGGGTGCTTTACAGCAGTGTCCACTCTCAAACTGGTTTATCAGGGCTGAGCCCATACGAGTGTCCTCTGCCTGTCATGGTAGACTTTGTGCCCTCACAGGTTCAGCAGAACGAGGGGTGTTCTGCAGGAAAGGCTCCTGCCATGGCGTAGCACCAAGGTAGACAGTCTAAACTAGGGTTTGCATCACAGAGGATGGTGATTTTATTGAAAAACTTATTTGTCTTCCTCACGTTCCCACTTGCGCAAACACCAGGACGTACCCAAGGGTTCTATCCAGCACCAAACCTTGGAGAGGCATGGATCCTGGTGGCCACGTCTGCACTTGTTATTGGTGGGCTTTTTTGTTGTTAATAATTAAAAGAAGTCTGTTGAGATGATGGTAATTATCATCTAGTCCACTTTGCGGCCAGGACTAAAAAGATGAGGGGGAGCAGGGGACGGATTTCCATGCTGACTTGTCTGGAACAGTCTGTTAAGTTTAAAATTTCCGCTGTGCTGAGCACTGAGGAGGCCAAACCTCGAATCCGGGGGCAGTTTTAGGCCCCTCATGCCAAGAAAGGCCTTGAGGTGCTGGAGCGAGTGGAGAGAAGGGAACGGAGCTGGTGGGGGGCTGGAGCACAAGTGTGACGGAGCGGCTGAGGGACCTGGGGGTTCAGCTGGAGAAGAGGAGCTGAGGGGAGACCTTCTGATCTCTGAACTGCCTGAAAGGAGCTTGGAGCCAGGGGGGTCGGGCTCTGCTCCCCAGGAACAAGCGCCAGGAGCAGAGGAAACAGCCTCAAGTTGCGCCAGGGGAGGTTGAGGTTGGATGTGGGAACAATTTCTTCCCCAAAGGGCTGTGGGGCATTGGAACAGGCTGCCCAGGGCAGTGCTGGAGTCACCATCCCTGGAGGGCTGGACAGACGGACATGAGGTTCTCAGGGATGTGGGGTAGAGGTGGACTGGGCTGTGTTGGGTTAACAGTTGGACTCAATGATCTTAAAGATCTTTTCCAATCAGAACTATTCTATGATTCTAAGAAGTTGGTGGCGTTACAAAGACAGGCTCACGAAGATGCCAGGTGCTCCTCAGCATAGACATGGACAATGAAACCATCTTTTTTCCCCTTTTTGTCTGCAAAGAATGTGCTTGGGTGCACCAATATGCTGCAGTGTCACAGCTGGTTTTTTGTTTTTGCTGTTGTTGTGGTAGTTGTCATTGTTGTTTTTCTTTTTCTGGAAATAAAATGTGCTCACCCTTAAAAATAAAGATGCAGGGGGGTAAAAGTGCCACATGCTTTTGCGAGAATAAGTATGAGATGGTTTTTAAACGCTCATGATTTTCCCGTTTTGTCCATGCTCACACTTCATGCAGCAATATTCTTTTAGGATTCAACAGTTATTTTCAGCTTTAAATCTCATGCACAAATATGAAGCGTTAATTCCTCAAACATAAGTACCTGAAGACAAGCAGATTCTTTCTAGGCATTCTGTTCAATATGCAGCAAGAACCCCAAAAAGGTATTTGAAAAGGAGAACAAAATACTGATGCTGAGTTTAATTACATGAACAATTCATCTCTGTCCCACTCGCAGAGAGACTCTGTGGGAAGCTGATGAAACCATACCACTGCTATATATATTTCACAGAAAAAAAAATTACTGCTGAATGAATGGGGTGACAAGTACTTTTTAAAAAGTATGCTTACTGTTTTCCTAGTGCTTGATAAATCTTCCAAGACTTTTTCTCTAATTCATTAGCCACAATAATTGTATTAAAATTAAATAATTACTAAGAGACACCGGAGGCTTTAATCTTGATCAGGCAAATAGATTTTTAAGTCTTCAACTAATTCCTTGAATATTGGGGGTTGCTTTGAGCTTTCCAGCTCAGAAAAGCACATGGGAGATGTTGAAAATGGGAGCCCATTATGTCTGTATAAAGACTCATAATGTGGCCAAACCTCCTAATTAGTAGGTAAGTATCCAATTGCATGTAGAACTGCATGTACACCTAACACCGCTTCTGCACCGTCCACTGCTCATGTTATGTGAGTAAATGTATAATGGCATTGTTGTCTCCTCTCTATATAGAAATATACCTATTTTGTATGCAGCTTAGGTAATTTGGAAGTATAAACACAGGTGAATAGAAATAGAACAAAAATCAAAAGGTGTCAAATGTCTTCAAGGAATTAGGTGGGTGGTAGGGTTGTGGTTGAGGAAATTAGGATAGTAACTTCTGTATAAATATTTATAGTATATTTATGTTGCTTATCAGTTGATCTGTATATTATAAGTTTGATTATAAGATTGATCAGCATTATTTTTGTAAGGTAGCCATCAGGAAATTCATTTAGACAGAACACTTAATCTGGTTAAATTCATACATGCTTAATGGATTTAGTGGAGTTTCATCTGGGATAATTTGCCTTTCTCTGCTTTTGCAGTTGTGTGAAAGTCTGACTTCTGGAACACACATTCATTACCAGTGGGGTTACTGATGAAAGCAAATTACTCATTTGCATAGTAATTCACTGTGCTGTGTATTTATGCAGCGGGACAGAGGTTCAGTTCATGTAAAATGGTGTAACGACAGTGGTGTCAGATTTTTTACTAGTTGAAAGACTTTCTGACTGATAAAAGTTTGGCCTATTTGGAGCACCTGGTGTTGGGAGCAGGTTGTCATAATAAATTTGGTATTTCCTTTTGTTTTCTGCTGGCTACTAGGCAAATGTAAATATCTTGACTGGTATAAACTGAGTGCGCTATTGGTTATCTGTTCGATATGGTTAATTTTAAACACTTTAATTGGCTTCAGTGAAGCAAACACCTTCTAAGAAAATACCCACTTCAAAATCAAGATGTTTCTGTGCATATAAAACGATCACGAGTTTTAATTTGCGTCCCGCAGGCGCCACGGTACCAGCGCACAGGGCAGTTCTGGTGGCTCGCTGCGAGGTCATGGCCGCTATGTTTAATGGAAATTATCTAGAAGCAAACAGCATCCTGGTCCCAGTGTACGGGGTTTCCAAAGACACTTTCCTCTCCTTTCTCGAGTATCTTTATACCGACTCCTGCTGCCCAGGTAAGAGAATCTAAAAACACACGTATGTCTGTCATTTATTTTTCTGCAGTGACTCATTAATAGAAAGTAAAGTTGCTGCCTTGTTGCTGCTGCACTTATTTCGCCGAAAAATGCCAATGTTTTCAAGTATAATGCATCAAGAAAAGCAACTTCTTCATACTGTGCAATAAACAAATAAATCAGCCTTATTGAAGTAAGATCAACTGCAGGCAGAACAAAAACCGTCAATAAAATGCTGTATTTTTTGGTGCTTGAGCAAGACTCAAACTTTGACATTTTATCTCTGGTCCATCGCAATATTTGGAATTTTGTTTCTACATCACAATAATTCTGCTTTCTAATCTTAATTCTGGGTTTTATTTTAAAATGGTGTTTTGTTTAGCATATATTTTGATAAGTTTAACATAAGGAAGGTTAAATTGGAAGAATACCTTATTTATACTCATGGATATCTTATTTCTATGTAAAACTAGGAAAAGTGTGTCAAATGGAGTATTTATCAAGAAAAAATGAACTAGAGTATTCTTTGTGTTTTAATCTTTGTCTTTTTTAACGAAAATCTACATTCTAAATAAGAAATATGATTTAAAACCAGCTATTTTCCTGTGATGTGATGAATGATGTTGCGATATATATTTTTGCTTTTGGTTTCATTTTCAAATAATTCTATGCTATTCTTTGTTTTTCTGTATGTTTCTCTTTCCAGTCTAACATCTCCTTGTCTATCAGTTTAAATATGTAACTGCCATACAATTTTTTTATTCTTTTTTTTTAATATGGTAGCTCCATCTTCTTTTGGGCCTTTTTACAGATGTTTCAAAAAGATGGACCCAATTCGAAATCCCCTCTGTATCTTTGAAATTGGGTCCATCTTTTTGAAAGACCCTGTATATTTTCTTGTACATGTATCACAGAAGTTCTTTTTTCAAAGAGAAGTTAGAAAGCTAAATCCTCTTATTAATCATCACTTTAAATAGGCCAGGAGCACTTGACTTAGCATCTTGGAGATACAGGATATTGAGAATATTTTATTACATTTGCTTTCTAAAAAGTACTAACTACTCTTTTTGTGTTAATTAAATAGTTTATCTGGAATAAGATAGAAAACTTACAGAATATAGAAAATAGAATATATTCTATATAGAATACAGAAACTTTTAATTATGATAATGAAAAATAAAAGAAGGTGATCGACAGCAGTTTGATTTTGGGTTCAATGTTAGGCGTTTAAAAGGCAGCTCAGTGAAAAGTGGCTCTGATAATTTTGTCGAAAAGGTAAAATACATGTGAATTTTTGTTGTCGTTTTTCAGCCAGTATTCTCCAGGCCATGTCCCTCTTGATCTGCGCGGAGATGTACCAGGTAATGAGACTCCAGCACATCTGTGAGCTCTACATCATCACGCAGCTCCAGAGCATGCCGAGCAGGGAACTGGCGTCCACGAGCCTCAGTATTGTCAGCTTGCTCAAAAAGGCCAAGGTGTGTGTTGAATACACCAGATAAGAATATGTATATTGGCTTCAGTGGGGTTTTTTTGCTTGTTCTTAAAATGTAATTGTTAAGATTTTTAAGATCTTAATAATTTCCCTTCCTAAGCGTTGATAAGTAATCCTGATTAGGGATATTTGGTGGCACAGGATTGGCTAAAATAAAGCCTTCTTCAGCCTTTTATTGCATTTATACCATAATTTGTGCAACTGGCTTCATTGAGGACATATTGTTGTAATTTGGCTTAACTGCAGCTTTTGCCAGATAAGGTGTGTTTTAGGCAAATGAAGAGGCACTACTTTCTCTTTTGGTCAAAAAGAAAATATGCAATATGTAAGCGGCAAAGGAGATCTAACCTGATTGAATATTGAGTGAAATACATAAAAACCATGAAAATATTAGAGGCTGAAAAAAAGAGATTGTGTAAACAGAAGAGGAAAATAAAAACTGAACTGTTTGCAAGTCTCAGGCAGGGTATTGTCTCAAATGAACAGCGTTTTGTGGAGAAAGAGGAGACAACAAAACCATCATGACATGCTCCTCACGTTCCTTTTTCTGAAGCTCTGCTTCTGTGCATAAAACAGAGATTTTGAAGATTCATGACCAAAGGAGCCCCAGGGGTTGGATCACACCTCTGGGACAGCGAGTTTTATTGTTTGTTCTTGGGTCTCCATCTGTTTACATGTTTCCATCAACATCGTTTCCTTCATTATCTCCTACAGCCAAAACTTTATTTAGTAAACAGTGGAAATCTGAAATATTTTGGCATGCAAGGTATAGTTGTGTTATAGACATAACAGCATTAAGTGGTGTTTGTGTTTCCTTCTTGCAGTTTCACAATTCTGATTGTCTCTCAACCTGGCTTCTTCATTTTATTGCCACTAACTACCTCATCTTCAGTCAAAAGCCTGAATTTCAAGATCTTTCAGGTAATTTATCAATTACTTTTAAAACAATAGATGTTTTTACTTTCTGCTTAGATCGGAAGCGAGGTACTGGACAGTACTACTTCTGCATGAGAAGATGATTGGGATTTCTTTAGGATATACATTCTAGTTTAGTCCAGAGTCCGAGCTGGATGGTTCACCCTGCCAGCTTATGTACCTAATTTTGTTCCGTTTGTACATTTGAATCAATGAGTCACTTCCAGTACCTGCTCCTTAAGGATTGGGGTTTTCTTTGAAGAAAACAGGATTCTTACAGTACTCTCTAGCAGATTTCATGAAATCAAATAATTAATGTCATTCAAGTAGGTAAACCCAGGTTCTTCCAGGGAAGTGTTATTTACTTTCCCAAAGGGTATATTTGTTTCCTGATATGTAACTCTAGAAACTTTTGCTCATTGATGATGGGATTTTTCATCACCCTGACAAAGGTGATCTTGACGTGTGCATCTCTTTGACCCTTGGTTCATACTCACACCATTGGTAATGGGCCAGTGTATTGCAGAAAAGGGTTTTCTTGTTAGTGATCTGAAGCTCTGTTTGGTCCAAAGTACATCAAAGGTCCTCTTTCCGTATTTGCAAGGCTCATATATGTATGTGTGATGATAGATAACTGTGTAATCATTAGGAGCAAAGGAAGGAGATCTAGGTCCTCCTTGACGTGTTTGGACTTGAAATTCATCTTCCAGCTGCCCATCGGTGCATCTTCTGAAATGTCCACTTTGTATAGGGAGATCTGGATTAAACTCGGTAGACCAGGGCACCTGTGTCACCCATCAGTGGGGCTGGTCCACAGTGGACTTGATCTGCTTCCCTTGTTGCTGGTTCAGGTGACAGGGTGACACTTTGTGGGATCTCCCTCACTACAGGGTTTTGGTCTCAACCACCCTGTGGTTCTCCTGAAGCTGCAGGGATCAGGTTGTCCTCTGCGTTTTGTGAAGACAGAGGCTGCCTCTGGCTTCCCCTGGGTAGCCAGGAGTGCACAGAGACCCTTCTGGCTTACGGTCCCTACAGGGCTCTATCTAGGCACATCTGCTTACCCATTTTTCCATTCCCCAGTGGGATATCACTTTATTCATATAGCTTATTGAATGTGTGTGGGTTTTTGTCTGTTTGTCTTTTTGTTGTTGTTTTTTTACTGCCGTGGAAAGTTAGAGCAATGGCACTTCTATCTCCACACTGCAGTTATCCCAACGGCTATCAGGCTGCATATATTTTGAAACTTACACAGTGATGCTTCTGATAAGCATCATTTCTCAGCACTCACCAGCAGGTGCTGTGGGATGAACAGTTGCAGTGTGACCTCCCCAGACCTTTGCTTTGCCACCACCTGCAGTTTCCTTCCATGCTTCCACCATTCGTGGAGCACCCAGGGCTGATGGAGGGCGGTACTAAAGCAGTCAGGTGAGATTTCTGAGGTCTCTGGCCGCTCGCTGATACCAGGCTGGCCATTTTGGTAAGCGCCTGTATGTTGACTCAAAGGACAAGGGTACCACACTAGAGGATAACTTTGAGTTTTTGTGTCCACACACCCAGCAATCTGCCCTTCATCCTTCTGCTCCCTCTGAGTCTCTTGCACTGAGGGGTCAAGACTCTCTGCTGTATCACTTGCACTGAGACAGACACAGGAAAGAAATAAGGATATGTAAGAAAATATATATGGATGGAATGAAATCATGCTTATCCGGCTTGCCAGGGCACAAACACTCACAGGCACATTATGATGGGACCACACTTCGCAGACCTAGTTACAGGTAGTCTCCCTTTCTTACTCAAGACTGCATGGCACAACGTGGAGGACCAGGCCGAAAGAGTTGCGGTGAACGGAGCCAAACCCAGTTGGCGACCGGTCATGAGTGGTGTCCCCAGGGATCAGTATGGGGCCAGTTCTGCTTAAACTCTTTATCAATGATCTGGATGGGGAATCGAGAGCACCCTCAGTCAGTTTGCAGATGACACCAGGCTGGGTGGGAGTGTTCACAGAATCACAGAATCCCAGAATGTGAGGGGCTGGAAGGGCCCTGGAAAGCTCATCCAGTGCAATCCCTCCATGGAGCAGGAACACCCAGATGAGGTTACACAGGAAGGTGTCCAGGCGGGTTGGAATGTCTGCACAGAAGGAGACTCCACAACCCCCTGGGCAGCCTGGGCCTGGCTCTGCCACCCTCACCCCAACAAGTTGCTTCTCCTCTTTCAGTGGAACCTCCTGTGTTCCAGTTTGCACCCATTTCCCCTTGTCCTGTCACTGGTTGTCACCAGAAGAGCCTGGCTTCATCCTCCTGACACTCCCCCTTTCCACATTGATCCCCATGAACGAGTCACCCCTCAGTGTCCTCTTGTCCAGCTCCAGAGCCCCAGCTCCCTCAGCCTTTCCTCACACGGGAGATGCTCCACTCCCTTCAGCATCTTGGTGGCTGCGCTGGACTCTCTCCAGCAGTTCCCTGTCCTGCTGGAACTGAGGGGCCACAACTGGACACAATATTCCAGGTGTGGTCTCCCCAGGGCAGAGCAGAGGGGCAGGAGAACCTCTCTGACCTACTGACCACCCCCTTCTAACCCACCCCAGGTACCATTGGCTTCCTGGCCACAAGGGCCCAGTGCTGGCTCATGGTCACCCTGCTGTCCCCAGGACCCCCAGGTCCCTTTCCCTACACTGCTCTGCAATAGGTCATTTCCCAACTTATACTGGAGATCTGCTGGAGGGTGGGAAGGCCATACAGAGGGATCTGGACCAGCTGAATCGATAGGCTGAGGCCAATTGTCTGAGGTTCAACAAGGCCGAGTGCCGGGTCCTGCACTGGGGTCACAACAACCCCATGAACGCTGCAGCTGGGGAAGAGCGGCTGGAAAAGGCCCTGGGGGTGTTGGTGACAGCGGCTGAACATGAGCCAGCGTGTGCCCAGGTGGCCAAGAGGCCACAGGATCCTGGCTGGTACCAGCACTGGGGTGGCCAGCAGGCCCAGGGCAGTGACCGTCCGTGTGCTGGGACCTGGGGAGGACAAACCTTGAATCCTGGGGGCAGTTCTGGGTCCCTCATCCTCAGAAGGACATTGAGGCACTAGAGAGAGTGCAGAAGAGGGAACAGAGCTGGTGAGGGGCTGGAGCACAAGTGTGATGGAGCGGCTGAGGGACCTGGGGGTTCAGCTGGAGAACAGGAGCTGAGGGGAGACCTTCTGATCTCTGAACTGCCTGAAAGGAGCTTGGAGCCAGGGGGGTCGGGCTCTGCTCCCCAGGAACAAGCGCCAGGAGCAGAGGAAACGGCCTCAAGTTGCACCAGGGGAGGTTGAGGTTGGATGTCGGAACAATTTCTTCCCCAAAGGGCTGTGGAGCACTGAACAGGCTGCCCAGGGCAGTGCTGGAGTCACCAGCCCTGGAGGGGTTTAAAAGACATTTAGACGAGGTTCTTAGGGACATGGGTTAGTGCCAGAGTTGGGTTAGGTTATGGTTGGACTCTGTGATCCTGAGGGTCTCTTCCAACTGAAATGATTCTGTGGTACTATTATCACCTCAGGGATCCAGGAGAGCAACTGAGCATGGTGCGCCAGCTCTCTGGTATCTTTCTGATGGCTGAAATCTTCAGCAGCAGCCCTGCCTGTTGCACAAGGCGAGTGGGAAGGTGCCACTGGCAGCCCTTTGTTCCTGTAAATTCACTGACCTCAGCCCTCCCCGAGCTGCAGTCTCTGCTCTGCATTGGTCTCTGTCCTGCTTGGTCAGAGCCCCCAAAGGACCAGGCAACCACTGCAGGCTGACCTGGGAAATTCTGAGGTAGAGTGATGAAAATGCATATTCCTGCGAAGGCAAAGGGGATTTCATGTAAAAATACAGCTAAAAACTCTGCTACATGGTTTCATCAGTGACAAAAAACACGTGCAATAGAATACAAAACTTTTGTTTAATTATTAATTGCTCTCCCTACCTCTCTTTTTGCAATGATCTTCAGACAAACTATTGGCATAGGGGCTGAAATACCCTCCTTTATATATTGCAGCGTAGAAAAATGCTCACAGTTGATTACCCCATCTGGTTATCACAGCACCCCAGGCTGTTAGTGAGCCCTGTGTGTCCCCAGCCCCCCCTGCTCACGCAGGGTCACAGGCAGATCACACAGGATCCCAGGGGTGCAACGGCTCACAGAAGGAGACTCCACACCCGCTCTGGGCAGCCTGGGCCAGGCTCTGGCACCTCCCAGCAAACAAGTGTCTGCTCATGTTCACATGGAGCCTCCTGTGTTTCAGTCTGTGCCCGGTGCCCCTCACCCTGGCCTTGGGCACCACTGAACAGAGTCTGCTCCATCCTGACACCACCCTGCCGTACTGATCATCGATCACATCCCTCTCAGCTTCTCTTCTCCGCTCAGCAGCCCCAGCTCTCTCAGTGTCTCCTCAGCACAAAGATGCTCCAGAGCCCTCAGCATCTCCGTGTCCCTCCCTGGACTCTCTGCAGTGGTTCCTTGTCCCTCTTGACCTGGGGAGCCCAGCACTGGCCCCAGTTCTGCAGATGGGGCCTCCCCAGGCAGAGCAGAGGGGGAGGTTTATCTTTTGCAGATGAAGAATATCCATCTTCAGGGTAATCTCTCCGATCGTGGTAATGGCTATTGTATTTATTAACTAACTTATTTATTGTTGACTTAAAAGCAAGGGAACATCATGTGCTAACTCTTCTGTCTGTACTATGGCAAGTTCTAGGCAAAGTGGAGAGTGCTCATCCTTACTTTTCTAGTCACATTTATACCCCTAACTTTTTTTAACCTATTTTGAAAGACTTTTTGCAGCCTGTGCATTTGTGCTGTTTAGATACTACATTTAATTCCTTTGTTGCTCTGTTTAGTGGAGGAGCGCAATTTCGTAGAGATGCACAGGTGGCCTTCCAACTTGTACCTGAAGCAGCTTGCAGAGTACAGGAACTACGTCCACTCTCAGAAGTGCCATTGTGCAGTGATGTAAGAAGCCTGAACACACACAAAGTGCATCTCAACTGGGAAATCTCAGACTGGGAATGATACGGAGCATAATAATCACATCAAGAGCAAAACCAGATGTTCCCTGCAATGCGGTATGCCTTGCTGTAGTGCACTTACTAGTGGTCCTCGCTTTGATAATAAACCACGCTGTTTATTTTTTTCCCTAAAGCACAGAGAAATGTAGCATGAAGATTTATTTCAAGCACAAAGATTTCACACTGATGGGGATTTAACGTAGCATGGGACAGTGTCATGACTGTCATCTGTTCCGCCTTCTTATTTCTTTATTGCTTGTTGCATTGTTTTTGATGGTTATTTCTGCCTGCCAAATCAGCACCTGTTGAAAGCAGTGTTTTTTGTAAATCTGTGTACAGTAGGAGCATTGTGGCAGTGCAGGAAAGCTGAGAAGTCAGCTCTTAAGTTCTTTAAATATTTCAGAATGCAAAAATTTACTGCATCATCTGTTGGTTTGCAAAATAAAGTGTAGGCTTAATAAACATTTTAGTAACTGTTTGTTTTCTACTTCAAGTTAAGTATCTAGTTCCTTTTGTTAAAACTGTTAGAGTCGTATGAGCAGGTGTTTTACTTCCAGAAGGATGGCTATGTGTCACTATATTCCCTAGTGCCTCCCAAACATATAGAAATTAAACATATTTTCCTTCCGAGTGGACAGGAGAAGAAAGTCTGTTTCAATAATTCATAGAACACCTTTGCTAGTGTTGTCATATTCTATTTTCTCCCCAGGAGGAAAGAAGTCAGACCAGAGCATATCCATACTGTACTGGGAGGGACTGGGAGGGAAGGGGTCTTTAACGTTATGTAGGTTTGTGGGGCAAAACTCATTGACACTAGTGACCTTTTGAGGAAAAGTGGACAGGGAATGCCAACTTTGAGCTCAACCCTCCCCAGGGGGGACTCAATTTAAACTGAATTGTCATCATGTGCCATAAACTACATCATGTGAGATAAACATGATTATTTCTTGCTGTGTAGAGTCTTTCTCAGATACAACAGAGAAATCTGAAATATTATGACTAGGATGACCCTTGTGGACAGTACCGAGAGTTTTCTCAACCTGAATCATTCGTTGTCACCTTGTGTATACGTAGTAATATCAAAGACAACATGAACCCAACCATTACATAACACATCTGTCTGAGCACAGATGTTTTTCTGTTAGTAGAGATCTTATCAAAGAATTAAACCCTTCTTGTCTTGTTGTGTTTTAAATTCTGCTATGCCAGCTGCATTTAATTTAGTTATGTAGTCTGAGCCTAGAAAGACAAAGAAAAGACACTGAAAATGCTATTTAGTGTTACCTCAATGTCCGCAACAGGACATCTAGAAAGTAGTTGGAGACTGCAGATGGAACACCAAATTATGGACCTGAATCTTTTTTTGTTTTATTTTTTGCTTGAAAGACTTTTTTAAAAATATTTCAATACATGTTTATATGTGAATTGTTCTTTTCAAATTCCATGCTAGAGTCATAGAGATTTATTTACTTTTCCTGGTGATGTTTTGCAGAGGTTGAGAGGGTATTTCCTTTCCTATTTTTGGATAGAAAAAATAACAATAATAATAAAAAATCTTGTGACTCAGCTGGCTGCTGCAGGCTCAAAATTCTGAGGTTGTTTTTATGTAAGAATGAGAATTCATTTTTATTTTTAAATTTTCACCCTAAAATTCTTTAGAAGATGAGATATACTTATCTACAGCCCACTTATATAGGAAGTCTGAAATATAGAGTATTACATTAAATTTTCAAGGCCACTAAAGAGAAACAAAAACTTTAAATAAAAAGTATGCAGAGGAAAGTAATACATATTGAAATCAAATGTGAAAAAAACATTATTTCCCATCATCATAGTAAACATTTAAAATAATAGGCATAAGTTAACTGGATAGATACAAACAAAGCTATGGGGTTTTTGAAACATTCAGCTCTGAACCAAAAACGAAAAGAAAAGGTGAAATACAGGTTGCCTGGACACCCAAGAGCATCTTTGGTCACAACTTGTGCTTCTACCAGCAGATCAGTTATCAAAAATACGGATTATATGCCTCATACTGACTTCTTGTACAAAACTGAGACAAAGTTGTGTGAATGTTTGTCTGTGTTGCACATGGTCCTAAATTTTTAGTGTTTTGAAAACTTTCCCAGGTTTTTTTTTCCTAGCAGTTAGTCTGTTGCCAGTAATTTAAGAACAAATAAAAAGCAACAAAATAATGTTTTTAACTTCCTGTAAATGTTTTATAGTCATTTAAATATAGGCTTAATGGAAATACAAACACTTTATAACCAAACAAGAGAAATATTTTGCTATTGTGTATTTTAGTCAGTGGTAAGCGTAGGTTTTATAAAGAGAAGCCAGGCAGTGTAAACATATTTATTATTTATTGGCAGATTAATGCATGCTGCTACTCAGACATTAAAACGGTTTTCCCTTTTACTGAGTATCCTCATAATGGTGCCTGTATCAGGTGCGGGTGTGTTGTCCTTGCAGACACAGGCCATATGATAAATTTAAATTCTTAGAAGAATTCTTATTATAAATTCTTATTTCTAAGCTGTGTGATGATTTTCTGTATTAATGCGTTTACCTTAAAGCTATTTTAAAAACTAATACTTTGGCATTCAGAAACATGACTGAAAGTAAATGATGATGAGTCATCAGCAATTTTTTTAAGTGGAGGCATGAGGACAGTATCAGACAGTCAGGAATTAGGGCAGGACTAAGTTTGGTATTTATGACAACTTTGTGTGGTATATATAAAGTAAAAATTGCTATGATATGAAAAAACACCCTTTTCACTATGGTATAAAGCAAAAATCAGGGACCAGATGGGGGGGCAAGGGGAAAAACAAAGTTATTTAAGCACAGATCCCAGCATCTCCCAACCTCAAGGACAGAGTAGAAGTCAAAGAAAGAGGCCAGTGGTCAACCTGGGTGCCCTCAGGCAGGACTTAGAGGGTTGGGATTACAGTTTCAGGTTTAGATTTAAGTGGAGTTTTGAATCCCGAGTCCGTCATTAGAACTAACTCTCTAAATTCACATCTAGAAGATGGTTTTTTGAACAACAGATCGCACCGTATAATACTTGTACCAATACATGTGTGTGCTTGTCCCAAGCTAGCAAGAAGCTTGCCAGAGACTGACACAGTCAGGTAAAAACCTCTGCTATTGTCCTTTAGTTCTTGCTGTATTTGATTGATTTGATTTAAAAAATAAATAAAAAGAGAGAAGGAAGAAAAGCTATTTTATTAACCATGTGCTGAAATGGTTGTATGTTTTGCTTTTTACATACTCTGACTAAATTGTACTTGGTTTTAGGTTGACTATGTAAAATTTTGTTAGAAAATAAAAAAAAAAATCTCTAGTCAGTATCATGTGATAATTTACCCATGTGCATTAGAGATTTCAGTGTTACACTGGAAATATTTTTGTAGCATGTTAGAATCATAGAATCGTATATTTTCAGTTGGAAGGACATTAAAAGCTCACCCAGTGCCCCATGAGCAGGGACATCTTCACCAGCTCAGGCTGCTCAGAGCCCCGTCCACCCAAAGCATCTGGGTTCATCCTCCCCCTTTCCCTTTCCCTCTTCACCCTGGATTTCCTAATCTCAGCCAGCTCTTCTCCTGGACCTGATGACCTGATGGGGGAGTGTCCCACACGAGCCATCCCTACTTGTCCCACTGTCACTGTCCATTCGGTGATGAACTTGTGATGGTTCGTTTACCTTGATCTCGAAGCACAAAATTAAGGCGACCAAAATGCCAAGGCGTTATAATTGAATCAGCGTTACTTTATTATTTTGGCTGTAAAGCAGCACGTGACAGAGAAAGTAGAGAGAAGGGGAAAGAAAAATAAAAGGGGGAAAGATGATTTAGCTACCACCAAATGAGTCCCAGAGGTGTCTGTCTGGTCTTGGGTCCTGTAAGAAGAGTCCTCCATCGTGATCTGGGATCCTTTGGTGGAGAGGTCTCTACAATGTTCAGTCGGGAACTATCATTTATGCTTCTTCATCCCCCCTCACTTCCATGCATTGGGGCCAATCTCTGCCTTTGTTTCACAATCCAGGCTTAACTGCACAGGCTCAAAGAATCACCACTTTGCTTGACAAGACCCATCTGCAGCTGCATGTCCTCATATTCAGGGGTCTCTTTCTGGTCCCTTGGGTGACCTCAAGACCCTCGGTGAGCTTCTGGGCATGCTTTTCTTTGTTGGCCTTAGTAACAGGAGGTGGGGGGCACGTTTGGCTGAAGCAGCAGGTGAGAGTCCATCTTCTGGACAGCAGCTATTGTCTCCAGGTCGAAGAGACCATGTAACACAATTTCTTTTAGGAGGTGGAGGCAAGTTTGTCTGAGGCAGCAGGTGAAGTCCACACAGCAGCAATTGTTACTGGGAACCCCTGGGTTGGATAGACCTGTGCAACACAATTCTTCTCCCCAGGCCTCTCTCCAAGTTGTTGTCCAATTCAGGTCCCTGATGGTGAAGTTCAGGCAAATATTGTTCTTCAGACCAGCTCTTACACCCACCCACAGGGTGTCCTTTGCCTGTCCTGGAGCAGGGGCAATGGCTGGACATGTCTGTCTCCGAGGGTTCAGACAAGCCATGGTCTGTGCCCAGCGCTTGGAAGACCAGGTTATGGGGTTTCTGGTTCTGAAGAGACCTTGCTGCAAGATGGGGCTGCAGCAGAGCCTGACACACCGTGGGTGCCTTGGGACGGGTGGTATCCCCATGAAGAGGGGTCTTGAGACACAAGCCCTGGCAAAAATCAGAAACGTTCCTCTGGTGGGGATGGGCAAGGAAAGGAAGGTGTTGCTGGTGGCACTGGGAAAGAAGAGAGCTTTGGAGAGAGCTTTGGAGAGAGCATTGCCAGCTTGGTGAACAAAGCTTTCCATCACTGTGAATCCCCAAAACCCCAGCAGCAGCTAAGACAAGCCTTCTTCTGACAGCCCATCCTGGGTAGCCCTTGCCATCCCTCTGTTCCCATTGCTGCTGCCGTCCCCCTCCCGCATCCCTCCACTGCTGGGAAATTACCTTCTGCTTTCTTGTCTGGAGCATCTTTGTGCTGAGGAGACACTGAGAGAGCTGGGGCTGCTGAGCGGAGAAGAGAAGCTGAGAGGGATGTGATCGATGATCAGTACGGCAGGGTGGTGTCAGGATGGAGCAGACTCTGTTCAGTGGTGCCCAAGGCCAGGGTGAGGGGCACCGGGCACAGACTGAAACACAGGAGGCTCCATGTGAACATGAGCAGACACTTGTTTGCTGGGAGGTGCCAGAGCCTGGCCCAGGCTGCCCAGAGCGGGTGTGGAGTCTCCTTCTGCGAGCCATTGCACCCCCTGGGATCCTGTGTGATCTGCCTGTGACCCTGAGTGAGCAGGGGGTCTGGGGACACACAGGGATCACTAACAGCCTGGGGTGCTGGGTTCTGTTATTCTCTCACTGGTAACGCCCCCATCATTCTTCTTCAGCCTGGAAATCTGCTTCCACTTTCTATGGGTTTTATATATATATATAACCATCAATCCCCCTCCTGATGGGAAATCAATTTCTGCTTAAACACTCTCATAAAAGTGAGGAAGATGCAGATTTAAGAGATTTGATCTTCATCCCCTTGTCCTAGCAAGATTCATCCCTGCGGAAGTTTCAAAAAGCATCCTGGGTGATACCTACATCTCACACCTCATGAAACAACACCTGCAAGCTGTTTTTCAAATATTTTATTTTCAGTTACTGATTTCAGCCCTAGAAATTTCACCAAAACTTTTTTTTTTTTTTTTCCTAAAAGGATACTGAAGTCCGAATTTCCACATTTTTTCCAGATTTAGGGATTGCATTTCACAGCGGGGTTAGGGGGCAGTGCAGAGACCGGCAGAAGTAATCGTCACAAACATCACAAAAATCAGCTTAATCAGTCAGAAAACCCCAAACAAAAACCGAGTGACAATGGAGGGAAGAGGAGACAACCTTCCATGAGCACCAAAATGGGGGCAAATCCCCACATATAAAAGAGCTGATAGTTGAAGGAATTTTTCCTCTGGAATCAGGTAAGCCTTTTTGCCAATAATTTATAAAGTATGTGCAAGTTTCCTGCGGATCTGAAACATCTGAAGTGCATATTTGCATGCTAAATTTAGGCACATGAAACTGACTCTGGAACTCAAATAGCGAAGTATTTCTACCAGGTTGTTTAAAAACTGCCCTACACATCTGTGTACACATGTGCTTAATCTCTAGCTTTTTTGGACGATGGTTTCAATGAAACAGATGATATTCTGGATTTTTGAAGCCGAATAGGGGGGTTAGGACCAGGGTCTTTGCCCATGCAGAGAAAATTATGAATAAAAATAAACCGAGGAGATACAATGGGAATATAACACAGGGAAAATAAGAATGAGGTCAGGTAATCAGGACCTGAATTGTACAGATCATTTGCCTTAATTAATTAAAAAAAAAAAAAAAAAAAGAGGGAGATTTCCTGAAAAACAGTTGAGTAATTTGGGGTATATTTGCAATACGTTTATGCCACGGATAGGGTATGAAGGAACTTGGATCCTTCACATACACTGACAAACGCCTTTCAAAACGATGACAGAACAGAGGTTTGAGGTGTTGAAGTGGAGCATGGAATAGGAACAGGGACGGGAGGCGCGGTTACTGCTCCAGTGACCGTCCCATGGCAGGTTACACGGTGCATGAGCTGCTGAGCAAGGCAAAACCCTAATACCTTGAAAAATCCGAAATGAGACATTACTTTTCCAAGCCCTCTCTGAAGATGAAGGCACAGAAGTGATGATCAAAGCAGTAAAAACTTGTTTAATTTCCATTTCTATGCAGCAAAAGGGGAGCCAAGCTCCAAAACTGGGCAAAAATGGCAGAGAAATACCCCAGGTCAAATTCCACCAAACTCAATGAATTCTGATGATATAGCCACGTGCACACCTGGAAGCTCTTTGTAACAGTTGATAAGGGTTCAACGACAACCCTGTCAAAAAAAAAACCCAGTGATACTACCACAGTTTTGCAGATATTTCCCTTCATGTTGGCTTTGCACCATGGGGGAGAGAATGTTCCTGGTTGGAAACAGGGCTTGGAGGGACAGATAGATGGGTTGACTATGAGTAGGAATTATTTAGGGATGATGCACGGCGATCAGAAAGCATGCGTTTAGCAGAAAACGCAGCTCCTCTTTTTACACTGAATCATTTTATTTTCAGAATAAGAGGTTTTGCTTCCCAGCAATCTGAGTGCGATGTGGCTCGCTGCGATTGGCACTAAATGGGTATTGAGCACCTGAGATCCCTCGTCAAGCGGAGTATTTACAAAGCCAAAGTCTGTGCTTTGCACCTTCACTCCCCGGTCTGTTCCTTTAATAAGCAGCTGGCAGGAAATTTAACACTGTTTGGATATCTCAGCGATATGGCAGGAGTAAACAGCCATGCGTTATCAATAAGAACACTCTTTTCATTGGGAATGTGAAATTACTGCCAGCTCGCACACGGTGGGCACGGCCGTGTCCTCAGGCTCTCTCTGATGCCAGAGTTACAACCTGATTTTGAAAATAATTATTTTCCCGGAAATACAGCGTGACAGTTGTGTAGGCTTGGGAAATAAACGTTAAAATCTGTATTTCTACCAGGATTAGGCAAGGCCTTCTGCCACCCCCCGGGGTGGTCAGGGGTGCTGTAAGGACACCCTGGCAGGGGTGACCAAGGGAAAAAGCACCGAGGGACCCTGGGGACACCATGTGCCCCTTACAGCAGCCATTGAACATCTTGTGGCGCTCTTTATACCTGCTCATGGTGAATATCAGTGGTTACCTGGTCAGGATGGTGGTTTTAACTCACTCTGGTGGACATGAGCGTGGGTCTAGGCTGGGGCAAGCGATGGAGAACAGGATCCACTGGGACACAATTGCAAGGGAGGCAGGAGCCAGAAAACCATCTCGGGATGCAGGTTGTGTGGCCAGAGCTCCCCAGTGTCCTGGTGGGTCCTGCTCAGGCACCTCGACTGTCAGCAGCTTTTCACACGAGAAGCAAGCGAAGGAAACCGCTCAGACAGAATATTTCAGCAGCCCCTCCTGTCCCCAGCTGCCACCAAATAGCCAAACGAGCAGCAAAGTGTGAAAAGTGTAATTTTTTAAAAATTTTGATAGATACCTCCCTGCTCATCCTCGTTCTCTAGCGCCGCCGTCCACACGCTGACTTTGGTACCGCAGCCCCCGTTCCATCCCTGCGCCCCCTGAACAAAACGCTCCCCTCTCCGCACTCCTCCCAAAAACGGCTGGAAGGGCAAAGGGGCGTGGGGGGGATACACAGGGAGTGGCCGCCTCTGGGCTCCTGAGAGGCACGCAACCTCCGCTGGGCGGCAGCAGAGGCCCGCGCATCGCACCCCGCGCAAAGCACACCCGCGCATCGCACCGGGCGCATCGCACCCCCGAGCGTTGCACCCTCCTCTCGCAACACACCCCGCACATCTCATGTCCCAGCGCATCACATCCCCCCGAGCAAGTATCGCTCCGTGCATCGTCTCCCCCCCGCATCACACCCCCCAGCACATCTCACACCCCGCTCATCACACACCCCGCGCATCGCATCCCCCTGCGCATCCCCCCGCGCATCTCATGGTAACCGTCGAGCATTCCACCCCCGCGCATCGCACCCCGGCGCGTTGCATCCCCCCGCTCACAACACACCCCGCACATCTCATGCTCCCGCGCATTGCATCCCCCCAGAGCAAGCAGCGCTCCGTGCATCCTCTGCCCCGCGCATCACACCCCCCAGCGCATCGCATCCCCCCACACATCTCACCCCCGCATACCACTCCCCTCTGCGCATCTCATCCCTCCCCCGCGCATCGCATCCCGCTGCACCAGCATCGTCCCGTGCATCACCCCGGGGAACCTCCTCCCCGCGCATCGCACCACTCCGCGCATCCCCCACACACCCCCTCCCGCGTATCACATGCCCCCCATGTAATCCGCACTCCGCGCATCGCATCCCCCGCCCCTCCACGATCCCTCCCCCGCACACATCACATCGCTCCGCGCATTCCTCGAGCATCTCATCCACCCACACACGCCCCACGCATCCCCCATGCATCCCCCACGCATCCCCCATGCATCCCCCACGCATCCCCCATGCATCCCCCGCGCATCCCCCGAGCATCCCCCACTGCTGCCGCAGGGCGAATGGTTCCAGCGGCCAGTACCACTGACTGTCCCATTTTTGGGTTGTAAAGGACCATTTGTCCCCAATGGGTGTAGGGGACAGAGTCTGGTGTTCCCCAAAATGTCCATTGCTGGTGTTGGGGTGCAACCCAGTGTCAATGCAGGACATCACCGCCAGCATCGGGGATTTGTCCCCATTCACAGAGTGGCTTTGTGATGGCATTTCTGCGTGTCTTATGCCCTTCACTACGTGGAAAACATGACTCCGTTTTCCTCATCAGCCTCACCGACAGTGGAAAGCTCGGTGTTTGAAAATTACTGTTTTAGAGAGGAGGGAAGGTGAAACCGCTGAGGTTTTTGTTGTTTTGTGGGAGGCCAGGGCAGCCTGGTCAAAATGTAAAGAGTCAAGGTAAAGAAGGCTGCTGGAAAACAGGGGCAAGAATGGGAATCTGTGTCATCTGGGGGGAAAGTGACATTTTGTGGCAGCAGACATGGGCAGGGACAGAGGTTTGCGCAAACTTTATGGTGTGCGGTGAATTCACCTGGACAGGCTGGCTGCAAGTTGGCCTTTTTCTAACCAGCGTTTACAGCAGTAATTCAATGCGTGTGGCCTCGAGAGGAGCTTGCACTCCGTGATGTACTTTTCTAAAGAATAAAAGCAAAAGAATCCAAATCCTTGAAAATCAAAATCCTTGAAAACTCTTTTCTGCTTTAATTCTCCCTGTCCAGCACACCTTGAATCAAACCATTTCATGGGATGACTTGAACAGGTTTCACATTGGCACAGGACACACCACCTGAAAACACAGGGTTCTCTCCAGTGGTCCTTGCAGATGCCACACAAAATCTGATTTTTTGGAGAACATATTTTATGCCCTGGCACTACTCGGCAGCTTTTGTTTGGGTTGTTTTGTTTTGTTTAATAACTTTGATATAACATAAAACACTGCTTTTCTTCTCTGAGTCTCCTACAGGGTAAGAAACAGTCAAACAAGAAGTAGGAATTGAAGGACTAGGTGAAAACAAACAAGTCTGGGAAAAACAAAACAAAACAAAACAAAACAAAACAAAACAAAACAAAACAAAACAAAACAAAACAAAACAAAACAAACAAGCCTAAGCAAAAAGGGCACAAGCCCAACCTGTTCTTGTTCTCCTATGCAGCAGTTATTAAGCACTGAGTAACGCAGCTGGTATGCGAGGCGAAAGACGTTCTGGCTTCATCCCCTCCCTTTGAAGAATTGCTCTTGGGAGGAATTCAACAAACCCTGCTATAGGATGGTTAAAACTTTGATTTGTCTTCTTAAGAAATGAAGTATTTTTAGTAATAACAGTCTATTCACTAGTCTTGATTTACTACAGATGACACAAGAAATCAGCTGGAGATGCCCAGAACGTCCCCTCTTTGCACTGTTTTAGCACCAGACCTCAAGCCTTCCTCCCCGTGCACTTAAACTTTTGCTTTTTTTTGTGCAGATTCATTTCAAAATTCGTGGTAAGCCTGCTCCATGTTTGTCCAACAGAATAAATAATCCTTATGTTTGTTTTACGTACATAAGGAAAAAACCCTTTCCTTGCTCATGTTTGCTCATGGGCAGCTGCCAGTGGTTTTGTTTGGTCAAGACAGGAGCCCAAATTCATTTTTGTGTCTCCATATGGTTTTGAGAATCATTTTGTTCAGGCATTTCTCCCCGGGCCTGGTTAGTGATTTCCCACCCTTTGTTTCTGATCGGTGTTTGTCTTGTGGGGTAGATTTCCTGTCTTTATGCTTCTCTGAGTGCCATAATGTTCCCTGGGTGACGGAATATTTGTTTAATCGGACAATATCGCAGCTGGGAAATGCTCGGAGTCATTTATCACGCCGGACGGCTGGAGGGCTGGAATTCAGTATATTTCCTCTTGCTTTTGTGGTTCTATAGGAATGTCGAAGTGTTTTCCCGGTGAAACGCGGCTCCGCGGTGCGTTGGGAGTGCGTACGAGCCACGGTCACCGCGTTATCTCGCAGGTGTTTTGCATCTACAGTTTCTCCTCTCCCTCTTGTTGATACAATTGGACGTTAAGTCAGTTGGGCTACTCGAGTGTAGAAAAAGAACTGGGGATATAAGTTTTGTAACAGGTAAATTGAGCTGAGCAGCGTAAGAGGAAGGAGAACGTCATGAGAAAAACAGACAACACACATCGAACTAGTATTTCCTTCGACTTCTTTGCCAGCAAATCTTCATATTTGTGTGTATTAATATTTCTGAGGCCAGCATAATTGTACATAATAACGCTATGTAGCGTACATTTCTGAAAATTCTCATAAAGTTTTGTTTTGGGAAGCTGTGGTGCCCTGATATTAAGACAGGCTTTGTCTGGAGGATAAGCAAGGACACACGGTCTCCTCCTCCTTTGCTTTGGAGCATAGAAAAGATCATTTGCAAATGAGTGTATAGTTGGAGCTGGGAAATGAAAGGTAAAAATAATCCTCATTTTCAAATCTGTTCTCGGTTTTGTTACCCAGATAGAGAAGATTGAAAAACCTTCACGAAGCAGATTTTAAGCATCTGCAACGTGATCCTCAGTGTTTGTAAATTGGTTCAATGTTGGGGCATCCTGTCAGAATACCCCAAAATACGTGGTTATATTTTAACTGGAAAAAGAAGAAAAAAGAAAAGAAGAAAAAGTGGGCAAAAATGTGTGAGAATGGGGCTTGTACGTGCCGCTCTTGTGTCCCCATTAGATGATGGAGCCACAGGTTTGCTCTGCGGGTGTCCGGGTGCTGCTGCTGTAACCAGCGGAACAGCAATGAGAAGGCACCTACAGAACACACAAGGAAATTGCAAAATGCTTTAAGAGCTTTTGAAACCCAAAAACAGTTGTTTTGTTTTGGGTTTTTTTGGTCCCCCGTGTTGAAATCGCAGGCAGGTCCCACTCTTGTCGGGTACACCCGCGAATCCCAGAGGGTGCTGAGCGGGTGCCAGGCATCCTACCAGCCTCGCGCTCTTGTTGCCATCGCGGTTTTGTTGATGGGCTGATCAACCTTCTGAAAAAGGGGGCGGAAAATACCCCGAGAAGCAAAAAAAAATGAGTATGAAATGCCATTTCCCTTACTGCATTTGTTTTGGTTCTGTGTGTGTTTTATTATTGGTTTTGTTTGCTTTGTTTTGTTTTTTCTGGTCCTTAATTACTGAAGCAGCCACCTTAAACTGCAGAGTGATTTAAGGTGGCCTGTGTCCGGGATGCTAAAGCATCAGTGCAGAGGGTGCAGATACAGAGGGACACATCCAGCTGTTCCTGGTGCCTCACTTGGGAGTGGAACAGGGCATTTGCCTTTGCATAAAGTGTATGATTTTCTTTTTCTATTTTAAATTCAATCTGAATTTCAGGAGGGACCTATGCCTGGGACATTGTCAGCGGGGTGGAGAAGGGAGCAAACCAGGTTTTGGGAAGCTGACCATGGAGACACAACCTGCCATCGTGCAACGAGGAGTTCCAGCTGCTCCTGCTGCGCAGCCCTCATCATTCAGAGCCCGCGGAAACAAACCCAAAACCTCCCCAAACTGGCTTCAGAGGTGGAGCAAGACCAAAGACCACCACCTCCAGGCCGCTTTTGTCCTCCTGCCGATCTACGGTGCGACGTTAGTGACTCCAGCATCATCTCGGATGAGTCCAGCTCCCCGTGGGCTTTCTCTGCCCCAGCACATGATGGATGCGAAATCCTCCAAAATTCCTGCATTTTGGGGTCGCAGCACCTGCTGTGTCCACCCAAGGTGACACGTAGGACAAGTTTTCTGATGAGGTCAGATGCAATTCTGCTTTTGCAGCCTCCTATTACACGTATTGGTTAAGTTGGTCTCTTCAAATGCTAATAGGTGATTCCATAGAGACACAAAGAAGCGTTCTTTCACTGAAAAAAATGGATAACCCCAATGAAAGATGATGATGCTTTAAGTACAAACTGTCTTTAATATGTAAGAGCCTTTAATATATGGCAACACTTCTCTTCATGCAATGCAAAATGATCTGAAAATGAATTTTTCACTCTGACGCACCAGTAGTGTCATTATATGATTACACGTCTTAGTTCCAGAGAAACCTTTGGCTGCTGCATGTTCTAATAAAATGCATCTGCTAAACCAAGTTTTGTCCCAAGACTAGAAAATAAGGATTTGTAGTAATCACTGTGTCCACAATGAGAGCACATTTTAATGTCTTTTCATGATGTGATTGTCCTCAGATGGCTCGTATTCTACACATGACAAAATGATTCATTAATAGCTCGCACAATGCAAGGAAAGATGGCTAAAGATTTGTGGCTTTCTAGCTGAACAAAAACACTGATGTTCATAGCGGCAGTTGTATACTTGACCTCCCTCAACATAGCCTAGAATTTAATTAAGAATTAATGTTGAACTTCACTGCCCCTTGGTGCAAAATACAAGGTTTTTATCTGGAAACATGCTTGGTATTTTCCCCATTTCTCTCCTGATCTCTGTAACAAGGACATGTTGAAAACCTGAAGGAAGATAAAACTCATGTTCCAATATACCATCTGAGCAACACGGAGGGTCTTGGCGAGGGTTTGCTCTTTGCTTTTAGGTGCAATAACCCCTCAGGGAGCTGAGGTACGGGGTGTCCTGTAGGCTATTTTAAAATGGAAAAGCATCATCAAAAGGGAAGAGGAAGACGTGCTGTGTCTGCTAGAGATGACGTTCACACTGAGATCTTATTTCAGCCTCTTTTCTTTTAATTGTATTACATTTTTAGCGTTACAGCAAAAGAATTACTTAATGTTGAGTATTTTTGAATGAAAAGGAAATTCGTGACAAGAATTTTGTACGTACAGAAATCAGAAGCAATTCAGATTGTGCTGTTGCTGAGAGGCTGGAATTGCTGCAGAGATGCCACTCAGCACCACAATGTAAGTGCAATTAATGAGGAGGTAAGTAGGGGGTATAATCAGTGGCTGTGTTTACTTATCACCTTTAGCTGGAATCAGTGGAAAAATACGTTTGGTGTAGTATGGGGTGAAGGTTGGAGGGGTTTAATCACGTTATTGTTTTCTCTGTCATGTCACGTCTCCACAATCTGTCACGATAGCGTGTTCCCATCCCACAGCCCGTGCAAGGACACCCGCCTCACCTCAGCTTTGCTTTAACAGCAGATGTTTGTGTAAATGGTCACTGAGACCCAGGAGTCAAACTCAGTCTGTAATTATCCTGGAACAGCAGGACACCCGCCGCGTGCAACAGCTGGGAGGGTAATTACCGATGGGTTTTCCAAACCGTCCTGCTCCCTCCATGAGTTTTCCTGGCTTGTAGACGCCCCAGGGCTGGGCACTGCGGGCAATTCCCGCAGCTTGTGTTGACATTTACTGCCCGCTTCCCGCTGGGATTCCTCAAACGTGAACAAGTGAAGCTGCGGCGCCAGAGGTGGTAAAACGACTCCAATGATTACGGATTTTATTTTGTCTGGGAAGCGGAGCCGTGGCTGCTGCTGGGGCTGCGATACCGACATCCCACCAGCACCCCTGCTTTTCAGTGAATCACAGAACCACAGAGGGTTTGTGCTGCAGGGCCCTCCCCAGCCCCCCAGCCCCCTGCCATGACAGGGACATCTTCACCAGCTCAGGGTGCTCAGAGCCCCGTCCAGCCTGGCCTGGGATGTCTCCAGGGATGGTTCATCCACCACCTCTCTGGGTACCTGGCACAGGCTCTCACCACCCTCAGGACAACAATTTCTTCCTCATGTCCAGCCTGAATCTCCCTCCTTTAGTTTAAACCATCAGCCCTTGTCCTGTCACAACAGGCCCTGCTCAAAAGTCTGTCCCATCTTTCTCATGGGCCCCTTTTAAGCACTGAAAGGTGCACTAAGGTGTCCTGGAGCTTCTCTTCTCCAGTGAACACCCCAGCTCTCTCACCTGTCCCCAGCAGAGCTGTTCCTGGTTCTCTGCCACCCCACATCTCGCTGAATCAGCATCGTCCCCCTGTCCCACGCGCGACTTGCCAGGCGGGGCTGGTGCAGCCGGCACAGCATCCCCGCCGGATCCTCACGGTGACCTGGCAGGACCGGTGGCTCAGGAGGGGACAGTTCCCTCCGAGTCATCCTCCAAACTGATCTAGTTCTGCGGTATTAGAAGGTGGAAAAATGAGGCATAGCTCAGAGATCCTGCTTTGCTCTAGGAGAGAGTTATAAGCTGTACATTCCAGTCTTGGTTTATTTGTCATTTTCAGAATAAATTTCTGCCTGAAGTTGCCACAGAAATTCAGCAGGAATATTTAAAATTATTTTTTCCTGTGCTACATACACTCAACAAGAATTCTGTTTCTCCTGGCCACATGGATTCAAGAAGCAATTGGACACACGGTGTGAATTTTGGGGTTGTCCTGTGCAGGGACAGGATTTATGGGTCCCTTCCAACTCCGAACATTCTGTGCTCCAGTGATTCTGTGGCTGGGGCTGATGTTTGAGCCAGGGAGAGGCCGAGGGGTGAGTGCTACGTATGTTGTAAAGGCAAGCTTACATTGGAGGGAGGGCAGAGACAACCAGACTGCAGAATTAACTTGAGGTGACTCCGAAAGAACCTCGTGCCTCTGAAGTTCTGCTCTGACAGTAGCTCCGCTGGGTTTGCACCCCGGATGCCATGAGAGGCGATGGACCCTTCATCAAAATTTGCCTCCATGTCAGGCCGAGCCAGGTTGCTGAGAAATAAAAATTGCTTGTTTTTTAACAGCACTGTGGTTCTGCCAGGCCCATTATGGTGACACGGGACAAAGCTACTTCCTCCAGAGTTTACAGTGTTCTTGGGTCGTTTGGTATCTCTCCTCAAGACATGTGCAAACTGTTTGTATACGAGGATTAGGGTGAGGGTGGCTGTGTGAATTCCCATTGTTGTGGGTAAACCACCCCCTGTGATGCTGGCACAGAACCACAGAGTATTTTGAGTTGGATGTTTAAAGGTGGTGTAGCCCAAGGCCCTGCCATGGGACATCTTCAACTGGGTCATCAACTAGATGATGCTGCGGCAACCAGAATTGTTCATGTCGCTGACAGCACCACTGTCTGATGTGCCTGTGCATGAACAGGAGGAGATTCTCCTGCCAGAAGAAGCAAGGACAGTTCATAAATTAGGTGATGCAGTCCTTCCCTTTTGTCTGAGCTGCATCACGTCGCAAAGTGCTGTAGGACACGATGTAGCTGAGGCAGGACAAGGCATGAGAATGTTTTCCAGTGTGACTTTTAAGTGTAGGAACTGCTGATGAGGGCAAGCCATTTACAATAATAATGGAAAAACACCCTTGCCAAATGGCCCGGGAATGGTCCTTTTGCTGCCCGCTCCTCTCCAGCCACCTCCACACAATGCAGTCACGTTGTGCACCACAATTTGTGTCTTACTTACATATATTTTTCCCAAGATTTTGTAAAGCTCAAGATTCACATGCAATGAAGTCACACTTGCTGTTCCTGAGGAGACTGTAGTTTAATTCTCTACAGACCCAGCGCTAGCACTTATGTACAGCAGGACCTTCAATATAAAGTGCTTTTATGTAGCCCAGCAGTTGTGAGGCTGGGGGTCAATGTCAACTGGAGACCCACGTGTGATGGGTGCAAACAGCCCCCCAGCCTTGAAACCTGAGCACAGAGAGTTGGGAAGAGACAGTGAGACGCATCTCGACCCCAACAACAGCGCTGTGCTTCCACGAGAGACCGACCTATTGTCTTTCTGTATTTTGAAAGCCCCGAGTGAATTTATTTTGCCAGCACTGGGTCACTGGCTCAAAACATCATTGGTCATAGAGGAAAAGCCTGAACCTCCTGCAAGGTCTGTCCTAAGAGGGAAAGACCAGCAGAACTTGGGTGGGAACAGGCTGAACTTTGCGTTACCTGGGGAAAAGTGAAACCTTTGGTAGTCAGTGCTCAACTAATTCCTGATGAAGACTAGTGATAAATACTGTTACGGCAGCGTGGTTCAGGAAGGAAAGGTGGCCTCAAGTTGCGCCAGGGGAGGTTGAGGTTGGATGTGGGAACAATTTCTTCCCCAAAGGGCTGTGGGGCATTGGAACAGGCTGCCCAGGGCAGTGCTGGAGTCACCAGCCCTGGAGGACTGGACAGACGGACATGAGGTTCTCAGGACATGGGGCAGTGCCAGAGTTAGGTTATGGTTGGACTTGATGATCTTTTCCAACCAAAACGATGCTGTGATTCTATGATTTTATGGCTCTATAGCCCAGTGCCACTCATGGGAGCAGGGTGACTACTGCTGTGCGTCTTTCTTGAACTCTTCTTTTGACTGTCTTAATGTCGTTGCTCTTATTTCCTTTTCCCTCTGCTGTTTTTCTCTCTTGCCATGTGCTTCTCCAAGTGCCTCCTGCAGCAAAGAGATGCATCCGACATCTAACTGAGTACTCCATGGTACCCACGATGACCTGGGGGTTGAGTTACAGGGGAGAAGGGACCTCGCACGGACACGAGCCCTTGGCAGGTGTTGTGTCCCCCGCACCCTCCTGCGTGTGGGTGCTCAACCAAAAGCACCTCCTCATCACTTTGTTTTAATTGTTGTTATTTGTCTCTCACAGCGGAGGCAAGAGGGGAGGGAAAGTGGTGTTGGCCTCTTCTGACGTACAAGGTAATCTGAGCTGAAAAACAGCCAGGTTTGCGGGTACAAGAATTAACGAGATCTGAATTTGTACTGATTCGTCACTTGCGGCTGGTTATCACCAGAGCGTCTAAGGAGGATGAAATCTCTGACTAAAGTTTTTTCCTGTGGCTCAAATGAATTATATGAGTTTCTCCGCACCAAGTTTTTCCCTCTGAATCGCACTGGGGCACGAGTGCCGGAAGCAGAGCACAACCTGCATGCGTTTGCTTTCTGCTCCAACTGCAGCACCGCGCTCAAACAGCCCAGAACAAACCCCTCCTGCTCACCAGTATTTACCGTCCATCGCTCACCTTCCTCATTCCTCTCTCTGCATTCGACAGCGTCGCTCTTGCAAGCCTGGTGTTCACAAATTAACAGCGGGAGCCCTGGGCCCCCAGACAAGGACACACCGAAGCCTCAGGGTTGTAAATATAACATTTTATTGAACTTGAATTGATGTAGAACAGAGAGGCAACAATGGCTCCAGCTTCCATTCACAAAATGCCCCCAGGATGTTTCATGTACAGGGTCTTCATACAGTTTGCACGGACGCAATTGAAAAGAAAAGTTGTGAAACCCTCTCTGGGTCAGAAAGAGGGACGCACAGCCCTGCTTTAAGCCTTCATGTTCCCGATATTGTCCTCCCTTCTTCAGTTTCGTACCCTCCCCCAAAACAAGGTTACAGAAGTGCTGGCCACATCCCTCCCCCACCAGGTACACACACAGGTGACACAAAACTTAATAACTATACTTCAAAGCAGCCATAGGTCTTTGCATGAATCAACATTAAACACCCAGAAACACTGGTTGTAACATTTTTTTTTTAAAGCAAACAAATGAGCAAAGTTACTATAATAGCATTTTAGCCCAATTTCTGTTTAAAACCTGTTGAAGTAACTAGACTCCAATATTTGTCTACATGTTTCACAAAACACTTCCAAAATATTTGAATTTATTACTTTCTTTTAGTGACGGACGAGGTGAACTGAAGGCGTGAGAGCAGTCAGGAGAGCTGCTTCCACTGACCACATCTACCATCAAAATAACACAAAATACTCTGGACACAGTTTTTATCCCTCAAACTCCAGCAAGATTGGAAACCAATTTTCCCAACCAATGTTGTTTTCAGCCAGCCAGCGAGGGCGGCTGCCTCCCTTTTCCACCGTTTACATTGTGTAAATTGTAGTGAGATTCACAGTTTCCGTGAAGGGGATGTGCACCAATCGCTTCGGATCCGTAGCGGTGTCACCAGCCCCGATGCCACCACGGGCAGTGTCTGCTCCCCAGAGCTGTTCACAGCAAAGGCAACAATCGCACCAGAGGACCCCAACATCTGCTGAACAAGGGATCTGTGGATCTACAGCACCATTTGGCAACACACGCGACGTCGGGTGTTCTTGAAAGGCATCAGAAGTGCTCAATGCAAATGGGAAACACCTTCAGCGAAGGCGCTGAGAGCGGGTCGTCAGGTTTGTGATGGTAACGCAGCGCCGTGACGCTGAAATGGCACGAACACGTACAGCGGGTAGAGCGGAAAACGTGTGCAAATACAACACCGCGGTGAAAGAATGGAAGGAAAGAGAGGGAAGAACGGAGGAAAAGGAGAAAAGAAGAAAAGCGGAAAAAGAGAAAAGCAGAGAAGGAGAAAAGAAGAAAACCGGGAAAGTGGAAAAGGAGAAAAAAGGGGAAAAGGAGAAAAGAAGAAAAAAGAGGAAAAATAGGAAAGCGGAAAAGGAGAAAAAAGCGGAAAAGGAGAAAAGGAAAAAAAGGAGAAAAAGGAGAAAAAAAGAGGAAAAATAGGAAACCGGAAAAGGAGAAAAAAGTAGAAAAGGAGAAAAGGAGAAAAAAGTAGAAAAGGAGAAAAGGAGAAAAAAAGAGAAAAACAGGAAAGCGGGAAAGGAGAAAAGGAGAAAAAAAGCGGAAAAGGAGAAAAGGAGAAAAAAAGCAGAAAAATAGGAAAGCGGAAAAGGAGAAAAGCGGAAAAGGAGAAGCGCAGAGAAGAAGAAAAGGAGAAAAGGAGGAATGGGGGAAAGGAGAAAGAGAGGAAAGGAGGGAAAGAGGAAAGGAGGGAAGGAAGAAATGAATCAACTAACTGCATTGTCTCGTGTCACAGTGATGAACAGCCCCGGGCAGCGTTAACGCCGCGTCCCTACACACAGGTTAGATCAAGAGCACTGAGCCGCCAAGATGCGTCCCAATACCAGGAATTCGCATCATTTTAATCCAAATAGCCACTTTGCTTCTTGGTTGAAAGCTAACGACACAGTGCGGTTAATTTAACAGCTCCCACACTTACACCTGGGCATCACTGTGCGCTCGGGACCGAATCCCCTCATTAAACCCAGATTACGCAGCTCTTAAGGGAGCAAGAAATCCCCTTGTTTTGCCATTTGAAATGTCAGCCTGGTCTCCAGTAGGTAACACAGATATTGCTGTTATGCAGCAGAAAGGGATGCACCTCGTCTGCTGTTCCACCTCCGTGAACGTAACGGCTTTGAACTCACAAATTTAAGGCAAAAGTTCAATCGCTCCCGTTTACCCAAAGGCGTGTTTTCTGACACACATTTTCTGGTTCACGGTGATACACAACAGCTTTTTCGTGACGCTGGAGATAAGGTCTGCTAGCGATGTTACCAGCATTTTGGCAAAAACTCTAAACTCAGATTTGTAAACATAATGCTTCCCTTTTCAATTGGCAGCGTTTTGAAAAGACGAACACAGTAAGACACACAAAGATTTTGCTCAATTTCAACCGAGTAACCTGTGTTTTCACACGACAAAGTAAGCAATTGTTTACATCAAAATAAACCAAAAAAACTGAATGAAATGAAACTTTGTGCTGTTTGGTGATCACAGTATCTTATAGTTAAATAGATCTGTTCTTTTTTATATTCCTGGCAATCAGGACAAAATTCTTTAAATATATATTTCACGTAGGCAATAGATTCTTTGCATATCTCTCTTCAAAAAATACTTTATAGGAGTATATAAATAGGTAGCCTACATGTTTAATTTTATAATCTCGCCCAAAAACTATATTTCGTAGAGTATCAATTCCCCAAGTATTATTAAAGCTGACAAACTATTGAAATGGAAATGCTCTCACCTTCCACAATAGAAACAGAGATTTTGTAGGAAAAACCTACGGCAACACTCGTCAGTTGTTTTAACCTGAGCGTTTGGCTTACCTAAGAGTAGCAGCTTTATTTTGCATTCCCCATCAGGCACTCGTGCACACACACGATAAACCACACGCGCCCAGACACCCGTAGGCCACGTGGGGTCCCCGGCTGCTGCAGCATCGGGGAACCGGTGCAGCTAAAACTTTACACCAAACACACACAAGCAAACACCTTAAGGCAACCACTGCAATGGGGGGTTTAAGGTAAAAGGTTAAGCTTCTGCTGTATACAGCAAATCCACGTGCCTCTTTAACCCTCCAAAGCAATGGCTTATTTTTTTTTTTTAATTTTGTGCAAATTTTAAAATCTTCTACCATTTAAGGCAAAGAGTTTGTATTAACAAGAAAGGTCAGAAAACAGCCTTATATTTATCCAAGGACATTTCAATCTGCTACATTTCCTTAAAATGCGCACAATTTTGTAGTAGAGGTACTGGATTCCCAGCACCTACCAATGAAATTATTCCAATGGACAAACATAAGTTTTGAAGAAAAGAAGGGACCAGAAAAAGCAGCTTCAAATATGCATAAAAGAGACATCAACAACAAAAGTAGTTAAGTGTGTTAATACTGAAACTTCTGTAATTCAAAAGAAACTTAGAGCAACTAACCCTAAAGTTTAAATAAATAAGCTACAGTTCGTTCACGTCCCGGCCAAAGCAACGACTAGTGCCACAACTCCGCCTGCTGCTGGTCAAAATCCGCTATTAGTCTCTTAATGTGAGACAGCTTATTGTGGAGATAGACACATCTGTACTTCTCCTCATAGTAGCTGGGGTTGGACTGTCAAGATAAAGATAAAAAGAAAATTAGGGCACGAAAACTTTCCTGCGGAGCTTAAGATTTCATGTCTTTTGCTTAAAAACAGCCCTGAGCCAGGCTCCATATTTACTACACCCCACAAATCTAGTGTTACACAAACCTGTTTTATCTTTTGATACTCTTCTAGCACTTCTTCATGAAGCCTCTTAAAGAAAAAAAACAAAGACAGTATGAAGAACATTTCACTACTACCAGAAAATGCAGAGCTACGTAAAGCACTAAAAATACGCTCAGTTTTACTCAAGGCATTTTCTTACCCATGAGCCACCGGGTTCCTGTGCTGCCAAAATAACCCCCCAACCCCTTGTATCACCCAGGATCTGCAATTAAACCTGCAAACGGGCAACAAAAGGAGCAGGTGTCTCGCGATTTGCTTTGAGGAGTTGCTCACGCTGCTGTGTGTTCACACACAGCTCAAACAGGTGGGGTTTGGGGGCTTTTTGCAGGGTTTTGTCAAGCTACAAGAATCAGAGCTGGCCCGTGCAGGGTCTGAGCCGGCATGCAGATTCTGCAAGGCTGCGCTTTGTCTGGTTGAGCAGTACCAGGGGTTTTTAAAACACTCCCTCCGCCCACAAATACATTTGCAATCTGGTCAAAAACTAAATGAAAGCAACCAAAAATCCTCAGAACTAGAGAATTCTGGTATCGCAAATGTGGAATTCGCACGTCCAAATCAGAGAAGTGCAGGCTGAAAAGATTGAATATCAGGCTTTTAACACCCTTTTCTGCTAAAGTCACAGCTGGGATCAGCCCCCTGGAAGATAAGGAGTAAGTTGTGACTGTAGGTTTAGATAATATACAGAATCACAAGAAGTGGAGGGTCAGGAGAGCCTTGGGATTGTGGCCACTGGTTTCCACACATTTCTGATCCCCTCCTCCACCTGTGTCAAAGCACACCGAGGGGCCAGCAAAGCCCCGGCCTGCTCTGTCCAGCTGCACAACTCATTACTCAGCCCCAGGCGCTGCACGTGGCGAGTCTTTTAAAACCATATCAATATAATTGAATAGCTAAATATACCGAAGAGCCTGCCTGTGCTGAAAACGCGGACTTTTGGAAGGGATAAGAGGGAGATGAAACACAACCTCCACAGTTTTATCCTCCTTTACCTGATACTCTTTGGACCCTGGAGTGAGAAGCTTCCGCTGTGCATCAAAGTCCATGAACCTCTTGCTGATGCTTTCCATGCGAGCATGCAGGTTCCTGTACTCTTCATACTCTGCATTAAAGTCATCCTTGTAACTTTGGCGTTGCTCGTATGAGACTATAGCTACGTATTTTCTAAAGGAAAAATAAGCATACACGCAATTTTACACCATGGATATTTCACAGTGAACACCAAGCACAGGGAACCAAGTTTAAGTTGGTTCGCAATGTGACTGACTTTGCTTCTACATGTAAGCGCATGTGCTCCAAGATAATACATTTACGTAATTACGGAAATCTACCATATATTTGTGACTGTTATTTGTTAATATGCACAAAAAGCAGTGTAGCATACTTAGGAAACATTAGCAATCATTCAAATATAGGAAGACCAATAAATGCTTCAGTAAGAGATGAGAAACTGCTAATCACAATCTCTTTCTATGAAGGGCCAGGTTAATCAAGTTATATTTACTTTTGAAAATGAATTTTCCTTACATTTTTGGAAGGGACTGCACTTACGGAGTTGGAGGCAGATAGGTTATTGGCTACATTTGTGCCTGTCTAACACAGGTAATGACAAAATTTGGTTATTTCAGTGAACAGCAGTTCCATTGTTGTCCATTCAACCAGTGAAGTTGCGAAACCACAACAGAAACAAACTGCAGAGAAGCTGAAACTCAAAACCACCCGTCACATCAGCTCCTCAGGAGGGCAAAACGCATAAATGCTTAAAGGTGCTGATACAATTGAAACTTTCTTCATTCCCCTCTCCCTCAAGTCAACGCGAGCGGATTTAACAAGCTCATTACACAAATCCAAGAAGAAGCGTCAGTGTGACAAACAGACACCATTTCCCACCGCTGTCACACCAGTAATTCTGGTCCTCCCAGCCCAAAGACCTGGTTCTCTTTAGATGACACAGACACCTCCACGCGGGGACGAATCCTCCAAACCACCCTTAGGTTAACTTTGAAGAAGCCATAAAAAATTAACAAGCTGAAAGGCTGTACCGACACGGATGACAACTTTTGTTGGTGATGTATGCCAGGCTGGAGGCACCCGATTGGAGTATTAGGCGGTTTTTAAAAGGAAACTAAAGGCGCCTTTCAACATTTTGGGAGGTACCTGTGGAGCAATTCGCAGGTACGTCCCACAGCACGTCCCAGCAGAGGACATGAGCCCAGCAAAGCACATGGAGAGGGAAGAAATGGGAGTGGAAGTGGGCAAAAACATCAATCTGTTTTGGTTTTCCAGCTTTTGCTTAAAAAGCTTGATTTCTTTTACTCTCATAATCTTTATATTGAGACAGAAACTATCTTCATGCTAAAGCTGTGATTATACTCATGAATTATGTAGCACTTAGAGACAGGAAGAGAAACTGCAATAAACTACCAAAGCGCTTTAAACTGCCCCAAGTCCCAGGTGCTCTCAGGTTTCAGTTTTCCTGTGATGATCAGGCAGGTGTCTGAAACAGCACGACCTGATTTTTTTCCAGGACATCATGGCCATTAGATTATCTGTGAGACTGCTCGAGGGGTTGTTCCTTTCACAGAGCATGCTTCACTGAAGTTTTTACTCTCAATCAGAACTAAATCAATTTCATGAAATCTTGCCTGAATGCTTTTGTGTTTTTAAACTTTTAGCAATGTCTATTGGCATCCACCTTTAATATTAGATTACACCAAATAACCGTATACCTTACTTCTCCGTGTATCTGCTCTCAGCTCACTGGGGAGCGCACAGTGAAAAGCTGAATTTGCCTGTTTTCACACAGCAGCGGTTGTAGATGAAATGTAGGTTTGAGTTTCATAGATTGCAATAAGCTAGTCATTGTAGATACATAACAGTAATTATTTTTATCTTGTTGATGTCAAAATAAAGCAGCTGCAATTTAAAATTTGAATTGAGGCTCTTTTGTTTTCCTTAGCTCTTTGGTCTGCAATTCTATGGTGAAACTGGATATTTTGCTGCAGCTTCAAGTCAGTCTGTGGCCATTTTACATCAAAACTTTAGAAATAATAGAGGGTTAACTCCTACAAAGCCTGACACCTTTCCTCCCCACCTTTTCAGCTTAGACACACCAGGCAGCGAAAACGCAAGAAAGATGTTCAAATTTACATGTTTTCTAAAAAGAAAACAGCTCACTTTTTTTTTGTGTTCTTGAAAAAGAATTAAAGCGAATGCTTTAAGTCTTCTTCCAAAATACAACAAAAATTATTTTTAATGCTTCTTTTGCCCCACAATAACTAAGGGACAACCTCCACGTTTAAAACCTGTCAGTACTTGAATAATGCAGCTGGGTGACTTAAAAGAACTTGTTGTTATTCCATAATTACATTTTGGTAAATTTTTGGGTTTCTAGCAAAATTTGACTTTTTACAGGTGATTTTTCAAATGCTTCAATGAGTGGCAAGAAACTTAATTCTTATTTTACTCACACTAAGTAGTCTGGTTGTTCACTTGTTGTTAAAGGGGAACCTGCAGAGGCAACGCAAGTTTCTTCAGCTCCTACAGAAAGGGAGAATTTTGACACTTGTGATAAACAGATTTTTAACATGGCCAAGCAACACCAACCTGGAGGGCCTGAAAACATCCCTTACAGTTTGATTCTCACAGTAAATTACTTGGGATAAGCTCTATAAGTTAATAATAGGGCTGACACGACCTACGCCGCAGTAGGCAGTACCGGGGTTTAGAGAGAGGGCACAGATGCTTTATTCTACAGGTTCTGTGCTGCCATGGTATTAACCCAAGGTCAGCTTTTCTTATTCAAAGGCATGATGTGGCATCTGCACAGCAATTCAAGTTATGCAGCAACAGATGTAGCTGCACAAAAGACAACAGCTTGATATATATATATATATATATATAGCTATATATATATAAACATCCAGGTTCCAGAAAGAAATAGAGTAGAAAGGTGAAGTCCTTTCCATGCCATGCTTTTATCCCGCGTTCCCTGCCAGTTACGGATATTAGATTTAATTAGATTTAATTTCGGCACTCCTCTAAGCAAGGAAGTCAATAGCATTGTGGGTGGGTTACTGGCATTCAGGCTTCAATAACCTGCGACAAAGGCTTGCTCCTCATTAACCTCGCAATGCTGGGTTTGAAAGTTATTTGCACTTGTTAATTGCTCTTTTAAATGACATTATGGAAGCACCGTACAATTACTCTCTAATCCCTCTCTTTAAAGGAATATTTCAAGAGCCCCCTGTCTTTTTGATTAATAAGAGAAACAGCTGCTGTAAGGAAAAGGAAGGAAAACATGAAGGAACATTCACTATCCTGGTAATTTATATCTGCTTTTCATTTGGGGTTTTGCAGCAATCTTAAACAAGACACATTCCTTTATATTTACCACTGTCTTACACTGCTGCTGTTTAAACACAGTATTTCTCAGTTTAGCCATTCTTGCCAAACTCTAAGATATCTGAGCTCTAAGTCACGGGGAGAAAAAAGAGCTATCATGCAGTGTTTTACTAAATGCTTTTGCTTTTAACATTAAAATTATTATGTTGTATGGCAGGAGTATAAAAATAATATATAATACATAACACATAAGAATATATAATACATAATATATTATATATATAGTATATATAGTATATATACTATACTATACTTTAGTGTATATATAGTGTATATATAATATATATAGTGTATATATAGTATATATACTATACAGTATATAGTATATATATGTACTATATCTACTATAGTATACTACACTATACACTATACACTATACACTATACACTATATACTATATACTATACACTATATACTATACACTATATACTATACACTATATACTATACACTATACACTATACACTATATACTATATATTTGAGAGAAATGCAAACAGTAATATCCACATTATGTACAGTACAACTTATGTGAACAGTTAATTTCCAAAAACTCAAGTGCATTTGTTGACATGTCTCAGTCCATTTGAAACCTTCAGCACGAGCACCAACTTGAAACGTAGTGGAGGATTTTCCTTCCCTAGCCGTTTAGAATTTTGTTACTGGCTTCTGGAGAAAGATGCTCATACGTTTATTAATTTGAGCGTGAACATTTTCAAAGCAAAATCTCTGAAATTTGACAACACCTAAGATTTAACAAAGGAACCGAACTTTGCTTTATTGTGTGTGCATTAAGAAATCGAGTATTCTTTGTGCATATCTGCTAAGCATTTCAACGCTGTTTTCAGTAGGTAACATTTCTATATCTTTCGATATCATGAGTTTTGCAGCCAGGATGGAGAAGAGCTTACAGACAGCACGGGTCAAACCAACATTCTAGTAAATCACCCGCCAGTTTACATACATTTTAGGCTTTCCATGAACCTTGCATTGTAATACAGATGAAATACATTTAATATCTGATCCATGTGTTTCAATAAACTGGTGTGCAATAAGTACTTGTGACAGGTTTTTATCTTCAGCATACAGACTTCGAAATTTGCTGAAGGAAAAACTGGAGTAAGTTTCACTAAACTGTCAATTTCCTGGAAACCAAGAAAAAAAAAACAAAACAAAAAAGCCCACATCACCCACGCGATAATTGTGATTTTCTAGTGCCTAGCTCTTCCTTGTAACCGGTTTCCATCCAACAGCAATCCATTTAAGATTTCTATGTTCTAAAGATTTTTGTACTACACAGTGAGAACTCTTAAAAATGAACCTGATTTCAGCTACGTTTCCAGCAGAGCAAGCCCAGCTTCTGTGTTTTGTTTTTAAACTGACAATTACAATGTGGTGCAACGGCAGGAAAAAAATTGACTTTTCGTGCCATGAAGCAAGTATAATGGAAAAGCACTTAACGTATAGCAAGTGAAAAAATACACCATTTGCATTTCCAGTGCCCAGTTTTACTGGTCCCTTTTCAGCAGTCAGTTTTACTGGACCCGTTTTACGGGTCCGTTACCTGTCTAATAGTTACAAAAAGCAGCGTATTTATACCTTCATATGAATCCAAATGGGAGGATTCTTCCAGCTTTGTAGTTTCTTCTTTTCCAAGGTCTTTCTCCTCCTCGCTCGTACTTGTAGAGTCCTGAGTTTCGCTTTCGTCAGTGTCCTTACGCTTTTTCGCCTTATTGGTCTTTTGGTGCAACATCACACGCTTCCTGCTTGCAGATTCGGGATGCTCCTCCTGCACCGGGGCCGGGACATCCAAACCAGTCTGAGAGGTGTATTTCTGTTGCTGGTCCTCATAGACGCTGTTGTGGTTTTGACTGGAGGCGTCAACCGGCAGGTCCTGCGTCCCGCGGCCCTCGGGGGTACAGGGGGAGCTGGAGATTTGGGGAGGGGTGGATGTGGGGAGCAGAACTGGGGGCGCGGGGGCGGCGGCGGGACGGGGGGGCGGCGGAGCGGCCGCTTTCTCGCTGTAGTGGGACAAGAGGCCGCTGAACTGGGGGCGACTGGTCAGGTGAGAGATCCTCTGCTTCTTGTTCATCACAGCACCAATAAAATTGGAACTCAAAGGCCGTTTCTGTAGTAATAACAAAAAAAAGAAAAAACACCAAACTCAGCGGAATTAAGTTTTACTCACATTCTGAAAAAGAAGCATTTCTGAACAGGCAATTGTTGGAAATACGTCTTTCTCACCTGAAAACAGCGGTCAAACAAAGAAGCACTGCAGCTAAACACATGGCTTATTTCATTCTTAGTTTCTTATCTTATGCTTTACCAATGTGTTCTTCAAATCCACAGATAAAGCATAGAGGGTGTGGGTCTCTGCTCCCCAGGAACAAGCGCCAGGAGCAGAGGAAACGGCCTCAAGTTGCGCCAGGGGAGGTTGAGGTTGGATCTGGGAACAATTTCTTCCCCAAAGGGCTGTGGGGCATTGGAACAGGCTGCCCAGGGCAGTGCTGGAGTCACCAGCCCTCGAGGGGTTTAAAAGGTGTTCAGACGAGGTTCTCAGGGACATGGGTAGTGCCAAAGTTAGGTTATGGTCAGACTTTATGATCCTGATGGTCTTTTCCAACCAAAATGATTCTACAAAAGGCTTTGGAAGAAAGACGCTGTGTTTAGCTGCAATATCAAAGGCTTCACCAAAGTGAGGAGGTCAGGTCGGTGTCCTTTAGGTACTGACTGGCTTAAGAGTCAGATTTTGCCATCACGCAGCCACCCAGTTTACTGAAGCAGCCCAAGAAACAGGCAGCAGCGTGCTTATCAGGGCGTGTGAAGCGCAAAGGTGATAAGAACAGCTAAAACCTGTCATTTTGCTAGAGTTGTTGTTCCAGCTGTTGTTCAGCTGAAGTGCTGGTTCACATCCTCTTCTGAAGCAAGAACACGCGGCTCAGGTGGATGCACAAGCTTGGACCAGGAACACCAGGCATGGCTCTGCGCCACCCTGCTGGGACTAATCCAGATCCTGTGTGCAAAGCGTTCCTGGCACCTGCACCACTTCATGCTCTCACTGGAAGAACGTTAGGGAAAGACAGGAGTGACCTCCCCTCTCTAATTAAACATAAACAGCTGAGTGGTGAACGACTTTCTGTTCTTCACACCTTATCGCTGTGCACCGCATGCAATGCAGTTTCAGTCACAGAAAGTATCAAACTTTTCCTTAAAGAAGTACCTTTCATACAAAGTCTGCCTTCTCACACCTAGGCTGCCCTGAATCAAAACCACACAATATAGAATCATTTTGGTTGGAAAAGGCCTTTAAGATCATCGAGTCCAGCCGTGAAAAATGGGTGTTTAAATTATGCCTATAGGAAAAAAAAATATTCCTCCAAGTGGATCACGGTTGTAGTTTGTCCTCATTCTGAACTTTTCCAAGCTTTATATTCAAAGAGTAGCAGAGGATGTTTGTGCATATGTTATTATAACTACCATATCACAAAGAACCTTGAACATGTGTCGTTGCATAACAAAAATATATACATACCTTGTTTTTAGAAGACCTTCCCACACACCAAGATAAACAAGTGTGGCAATATGAAACAGTTTTAAATATTTAACCAGAAAGTACAAGGTTGTGTAACAATAATGGGTAACCACGGAGCTCAGCAGGTGAGTTCAGGCTTCTGCAAGGTCACTGTGCTGCGGATGGACAGTTATGGCTGTGCAAACGCAATGGGGTGGTCTCCGTCAGAGACATGGGTGTATTTACAAAACACCGTGCAGCCAGCAATTGTTGATTTTTCTGAATATTTTAATAAACATTCTGCAATACAGAACACTAAAGATAGCAGTCCTTAAGCTACACGACCATATGATTTTTTGCAGTATTTGGCGGTGCAACTGTCTTTAAAACAAATACAATAATCCAACTAGAAATATATGCTTCAGTTTTACATGTGTTGACAACATTACCAGTGATTCACATCACAGCGTTCACCCCAATACAAAGTGTGATAAATCTTAACAGACTGTAAATAACGTAAAATAAATTACAAAATACCTGAGAAGGTGTTGATGAAGCATCTTTATTGGAGTTTACAGGAGATCCCGAATGGCTGGTGCTGGTGGCATTCTGCGATGAATTTAACTTTCTGTAAGGATAACCCAACATTTCAGGTTAGAAGGCAAAAATGTTTAAGTCATAGTTCTTTCATTATAGGGAAGACTGGCATTCATTTCCCAGAAAAGGTTTTTTAAATGGCTATTTTCTTTCCCCTAGAGACTGAACTTACCTAGAAAGTATTAACTCCAATGACTGTTTATCTATTTCACTGTATCCAGGCCAATCTTTTTGAATATCTTTAAATAAATAATCCTTCAGAGTGTAAGAATTATCCTTTGGATTCAGGTTGGCTACCTACAGGCAGATATTTAAGAAAATAAATGTTCATTATACCTAAATGCAAACTACAGAAAAAAAAAATAGATTGGTACTGCAAAGCTTAATCAAAGCTGAAAACAAAACCACACACCAGTTTTCCAGGGTTTCCAGATGTGAGATCAAAGCAGCTTTCATGTAACGAGCAGAGATTTTGAAAAGTGTGGTCAGTGTGGGATGTAAGAAAACCCCAAACTGCTGCGAGCATGTATGAAACATACTCCACGAAAACCTCCCTCTGCACCACGTACCTGGTGTTCTGTCTTTAGTGCAGCATTGAGAATCAAGGCAAACTACGGCAATGCTTCAAATCCTCACTAGACGAGATAAGGCGAGAGGCCTAGTTTTCATTTGTTTTTCTTTATTTCTGAAAACTGAAGAACACTATCTCCACGCACAAGCTCAGAGCTGTTCAACCTCAGGAGGACACCTGCTGTGCAAAGCACAGACCGTGCCTGGAACAACGAGTGTTTTCCACCATCGCAATAACAACCTCAGCATTCGTTATTTCTCTTGACAAACAACTGCTTGTCTTAGGTGCACAAGTCACAACAAACTACAGCCTTCTGTGGAATGGTTGTATGCGATAAGCTAACTGGCACTGAACAGCTTATTTTAGTGCAAAGATTCATTATTCAACCCTCTCATAAGTTTTAAGCCATACTGAAGTTTTACTGATTCAGAGGGAAAATGCAACTGTACTCATATCTTATAAGTTATACTTTGAAAATGAGATTTAGTGCTAAAATGGTTAAGGACAGGTGTACAGGCCCCGATGTGCTCCCCATTGTGCAGACAAGGTTCACTGCAGCAAACCGCTGTCATGAGAAGGTCGTGTGTGTGCCTCGCTGTATACATCTGAATACAAATCGGGTTTATATCTTCCTTAAGAAAAATGCCAAGTATGCTCAAAACATTAAAAACCCACCGACATACAAAGTGTTGGTTTAGACTTCATCACCTGATGTCAATTCAGAGTTTCAGGGAAGACCTCAAAGAGTCTCCATCAGTTTGCCTGAAAATGCTGAATAACTCATCAACATACCACCACTACTTTTTGCCTGTTTTTCCTCCAAAAGCTAATTCATGTGTGTGTGCATGCCTATCCGTCCCCATCTTAAAAAACAATTAAGAGTAACAGAGGTACCCAGAAACAGTAATTAACTTCTTAAAAACAGAATTAAAGTTGTGTTCCAAGAGAAGCAAATGTGGATCTTATAGGATCATATAGGATCTTACCAAGTACAGGCTGCTGATTTTACATTTGTACCAAAAAATCCCATTATGAAGCTAAGAAAAACGTGAGCAAGGCTTCTCAGGTTGCAGTTTTGCTAACATGACCATTTCTGAATGCAAACCAACACCTTGAGGTGGTTCAAATCACACAGAGAAGACAGATCCCAGTAAGTCTGCTTAAATATTGTCAAGCCTAATGGGACAGGAGAAAATTTTTGCACCTTTTATCCTCTTGGGAGCAGAGCTTTCAGACTTTTGTAATCAGCTTAAAAGTATAAATCAACTACTTCACTTTGTATGTAAGAATATTGTTCTCATTAAATTGTGTATGTCTTCAGGGTCAAAAAAACTACCATTTACTGGGCAAACAAAGCAACAATGCTTAACATATTCAAGGAATGAGCTTTAAAAATTCAGCATAGGATCAGCCAAAGTTATATAAATGTTGAATTTTACTCACTTTAATAGGTTCCAAAACACTTTTTCCCTAGATATATATGAAATATTCCTGCTTTACATATTAATACATGCATACTCAGCCACAGCCTACAGGCACATTAAAAAGTAAGGGAGGAGCCACTGCATCTCACAATACTTTATGAAGACTCTTCTGAGCTGTTATAGTAGAAAATTCATGTGGCAAACTTGAACAAACAGCTTAAAAGTTTCAGCTGTAACATTATTGGCTTGCTGATAATTTTAATGGATATGATAAAGAAATACAAGTGGAACTTGACTGAAAAGAGCACTGGGAAAGCTACTGAATAAAAAAAGGTTTCACCTAAGATAAAGACACAATCCACATGGCAGCAAAGAAAGATTAGGCTCGAAATAGGACCATCACCTTTTTCATTTACAATTTGGCTGTAACATTCTTCCCTGGTTTGCGATTCCAACAGACCCTACAAGAAGCCAAGTACCAATTCCAGACCAGCAACAACGTTCAAATGAAACACTGACCTGTGTGATTACCCAGCTTCTCATAAACTCATCACAAGGAATATTGAGTACTATGACAAACTATTTCACACAACTGAGAGAACACGCAGTCAGTTTCTCTCAATTAAACAGGTAAGCAGCCCAAGTAAAAGACAGAGGAAAAAAGAGCACGTTAAAAGCAACAAAGCTAGAAGTAGTTAATGATTGCCTACCATTCTAGCAAAACAAAAACACTCCCCAAAATTTCTTAAGTATTTCTTTCCTTTCCCTCATGTTAAATTGCAGTTTGGGCACATGTGTAAAGCTGACTGAAAAAGTTAAACAAGGAGTAGTACTTGAGTTGTCTATTATTTTCTAATTTAAACACGGGAGTAACACACCTCAAAATGATGATTAAAAGAATAGCAGGAGGGACAAAAAGCTGACACAAAACTGCATGATCTCACCTGCTGAAGGATAATTCCAAGCGAATTCTTGTCTTTTTGGTTCACTCCATCTCTTTGCAAGCGAGCAAGTAACTCCGGTTTCTTGTAATTCTTCAGTGCCAGTAAGTGAATTACCCTGTCCCGGTACGGCCGCTGAGAAACAGCACCGTGAGTGTGAGTCCTCCGTACCGTGACTGCGGGGTTCATGGGTGTCGACCTCTTCCTCTGCGGAGCAGCATCTGGAACGCTTCGTGGTGGAGGTCTTTTGATCTGGACTCTTTTTCCTAAAGTAAAGGTGAAAAAAAAAAGAAAAAAGAAAAAAAAGGTGATGTGGGAGGTCAAGGGAAAACAAGAGAGTTGATTTACAAGAGTTTACTAAGCTGGATAAACTCTGAAAACTGTATTTACTTAGCATTTCAACTTCTACAAGAACACACAGGTAGTAAAGGTGGCTCAAGCAAGGCATCAGTGAAGAAATACTCAATTAAAAAAATAAGGCTGGTCAATGAGTGATACTGGTAGGAACACCTTACCAATTATTCATGTAGATTGTGCTTTTATTACTTTTCCAGTTTATAAGCTCAGGCACTGAATACCCAAAATCAGGATCTTCTGTTTTTTAGGAGAGTAAAGTGTGATGCCAGGGTCTTGCATGTAATCAAAAGGTTCCCTATTAATGCCTAGCGAGACCAAGTCTATACAATTAATTGCATCACCGGATAAAGAAACTACAAGCACTTGGTGTTAATCACTTGAGTTACCATAAATTAAACCACATTTTAAACAAAAATCTTTCCCACTTATTAAACAAGCCCAAGTTTATCAGAAACAACATACCACAGATTTAACAGCTCTTGGGACCAAGTTCTAAAACATGGCCTGCACAGCATTCTGGATCAAACTCTATAAAAATACGTGCTTCTCACCCAAGGAACAATGCAAGTGTTTGCAAGCGATGCATCCAGAATTGAGAACTAACATCACCCAACTTGAACATCACTTTTCCAGAAAAAGACCCAAATTCTATAGTCTGTGTTTTTATATAGCACTTGTTATCAGACAGAAAAAAAAAAAGATTTATCAAATATTATAGAAAATCACTGTAGTCAACATGGTTCGCAATCTAGCAGAGGATGTGACTCAACCTAGGCATTTTTCTGAAACCAACAACTCATGTTTGGTACATGAAGGAGACTTTAATGAGTATTGGTGGCAAAATCTGGAGCTTGCCTCCCCTAAAAGACACGCAGACTCTGAGCTGTGCTTATGTACCACTCGTCCTCAGGAACAGCACAAATTTGTTTCCATTTTGTAGTGGAGACCAAACCTTTATTAACTTTCTATCGTGCGTATTACCTGGACTTTGCCCTTCTGGTTTTCAGGAACAAACCTAAGTGTGCACACACAGGGTTACTTTTTTAGAACCTTATGAACCTGCTAGTTGCTTGTTGAACACATTACAAACGTTTTGATGAGTTAAATTTGATGTAGACACACAAACCCACCACACAGCCCACAATGTAAGCAGCATCCAAACAAAATAGCTCCTCAAGTTATGTCTCTGAATCACTTAAAAGCCCCAAATTAACTGAAAACATAATCAATCATTAACATGACCAACAACTCCAGTTCCTAATTTGTCCTGCATGAAGAATGTTGCAAAGTCACACCGCGACCTACCAGCAGCTAGACCTGTCCTACCTGAGCTCCATCAACGCCAGCCTGAAACAAAACATCCCCAAACACCGTAATTGTCTTAATTCCAGCCTTGAGACCCCATTTATTTAATGTTAAATTCACCTGAGATCTGTTTAAACCACCAAAAAAATCATGCTGACCAGCCACACATGAAATAGAACTTCTCCAATGAGAAGGTCTGATATACATGAAAGCGGCTCCTGTCATGCTGCTGTTAAAGAGCAGCGTGGACACTATGGGGAAACCAGAACAACTTCATGTCCTGGTACTAACCCGTTCCCAGCTTCCTCAGTGTCAAGGCCTTACACAATTATATCTGTATCTCCAAAACCCATGACTACACTGGCTTAAAATGCTGTGCAGTAAGCTGAGGCAGAGCGAGCGATGGACCGTCACTGTCAGGGACATCTGTGCTGCAGGACGCGGCCAAAGCCAAGTGAGAGCCTGTTCTGCTCGATGAGCATAAAGAACTGGCTGGAGGGTCAGGCCCAAAGAGTTGTGGTGAAGGGAGCCAAACCCAGTTGGCAGTTGGTCAGGAGTGGCGTCCCCAGGGCTCAGTACTGGGGCCAGTTCTGTTTAACCTCTTCATCAGTGTTCTGGATGAGGGGATCGAGTACACCCTCAGTCACTCTGCAGATGACACCAGGCTGGGTGCAGTGTTGATGTGCTGGAGGGTGGGATGGCCATACAGAGGGGTCTGGACCGGCTGGATCAATGGGCTGAGGCCAATTGTCTGAGGTTCAACAAGGCCAAGTGCCGGGTCCTGCACTGGGGTCACAACAACCCCATGAACGCTGCAGCTGGAAAAGGCCCTGGGGGTGTTGGTGACAGCGGCTGAACATGAGCCAGCGTGTGCCCAGGTGGCCAAGAGGCCACAGGATCCTGGCTGGTACCAGCACTGGGGTGGCCAGCAGGCCCAGGGCAGTGACCGTCCCTGTGCTGGGACCTGGGGAGGACAAACCTTGAATCCTGGGGGCAGTTCTGGGCTCCTCATCATCAGAAGGACATTGAGGCACTAGAGAGAGTGCAGAGGAGGGAACGGAGCTGGTGAGGGGCTGGAGCACAAGTGTGATGGAGCGGCTGAGGGACCTGGGGAGTTCAGCTGGAGAACAGGAGCTGAGGGGAGACCTTCTAATCTCTGAACTGCCTGAAAGGAGCTTGGAGCCAGGGGGGTCGGGCTCTGCTCCCCAGGAACAAGCGCCAGGAGCAGAGGAAACGGCCTCAAGTTGCGCCAGGGGAGGTTGAGGTTGGATGTGGGAACAATTTCTTCCCCAAAGGGCTGTGGGGCATTGAACAGGCTGCCCAGGGCAGTGCTGGAGTCACCAGCCCTGGAGGGCTGGACAGACGGACATGAGGCTCTCAGGACACGGGGCAGGGACAGGGTGGGTTATGGTTGGACTCAATGATCCTGAGGGTCTATTTCAACTGAACGATTCTATGATTCTGAGATGGATGTACCTGCTCCAGGTCACTGCTGCGGGCAGGACCAGCGCTGCCCGACCACCGAGTGCCTGCAAGGGGGATGTTCACCTCGGACCTGCAGCTCCAGGCTCCTCAGGCAAACAGTACCCAGAACAGTCTAATAGCGGATGATACCACCTAAACACTTTTTGTTTTGTGGGAAACAATGAAATTCATGGGGAGATGCCAACATTACCTTACTGTAACCTTTTTTTCCTTTAAAAAAACCCAACAAAACTGTCTTGTAGTAACAGTTGCTTACTGATGAGCAAGATATCAAATAATTAATATTCAATCAGGATTAAGAACTGTGAAAAGTCAAGCTTCCCAAATCAATCTTATGAATTTGTATATGAGACTTCTACAATGCTATTTTTTTTTTAGATTAAAAATTAAGGTTATTAATTTAGCACAGTATTTAGTTACCCAAAAGTGCTGTTACAAAAGCAAAACGTTAGCTACTAAACCAGAGGATGTAAGTGCATGGGGTGGTAAAAACCCTCACCTCAATGGTCAAACTTTCAACCAGTCAAACAATATGGGAAAAAGGAAGGAAAAAAAGTCTAATGTCTGAATGCAGCAACAGGAGACGTCAAATCTGCCAAGTGAGGGCAAGCTACCTACACCTGAGACCTCCGCGGACACCACCTTTTCCGAGGATGCACTGAAAAGATGAATTACCGAATTTGAAATCTTACAGACAGCTATTAGAAAATGAAATACAACCATACCTAAAAATGGTCCACCAGGTTTAATAACCTTTGCACTTCGATTGCGCGACTCCTCTTCTGCCTGCGTCATGCGCTCTCTGGTCGTCTGATAGGAATCGCTTGTTGCACATACTGTAATTTTATTCTGTATAGATCCCAGGCAACTGAGTTGCGAGGCTCCAGAACTATAAAAACATTGAAAAAGGTTGAGCCCAAGCACTAGTTCAGGTTTAGAAGTATGGTTGTATCAGGAACTTTAAAACCTGTCTTAACAGGTGAAGAAATATGTTTTCCAGTTCTGACAGCTAGCTAGGGCATAAATATATTTAAAATTGCCTCTGTGTAGCCAAACTCTATCAGTTTTACCTGTCAATGTAATGACATTTCTTCACATAATTGTACCTGAGAGGCAGACTCGGGGCAGTGTTGCGGTGGAACTGATCATGGCTGCAATGACAATGACGAGGCAACTCACGTCACGTCACAACCCTAATGGTGGGCAGCTCCCGTCCCAGAGGTTTTACACCATCTGCAAGGCACACACCTCCTCAACTCTGCCTGAGGTGGCCCGTTGTGGCCCCAGGTAGCCCCAGGCCCGTGGAGGACAGGCCGTCCTTGCCTCAAGAGCTGTGCACAGCCCGCGCTGCCCATGTCCCCTCATCTTGCTCCTCAAGATGTCCGCCCTCCTCCTCGCCCGCTTGGTGCGTTTCTTGGCGCTGAGGAGGCCTGTGCTCTGCCCACTGCTTCTCTGAGGATACATGTCCCACAAGAGGTGCCCAGAGCAGACCCCACGCGTGGGGAAGGACAGTGAGGTCTCCTCCATAGCATCAGGAGGTGTTTTTTGGGGGCCCAGCCCTCTGTGGTCAGTCCACACGTGCTCCTGCACTGCCTTGTGCCCAGCAAGGAGGGCACCTCGACTGGTTGACAGCGGCTTCGTTTAAACTGGCTTAATTAGCACCACTCTTAACGAGCACACTGTGCCGCACCTGCCATGGCAACAACTCTGACCAGAGAAAGGGCACCGGCTGTAGCTAACCCAAAACATTTCAACCACCCTAAAACTCCCCATCATGGCTCCAAGAAGGGTCAAGAATCTCGTGTCTCAATCTACCACATAACTTCTGAACCTCACAAAGCTGGACCAAGCCACCGACAAATATTTCAAGACAACACATCTACAGTTTAGTCCATAGCCTAGACCTACGTAATGATTCCTCACTCCAAAATCAGCACCTGTGCTCAGAAAAAAAGGGTCCTTCTTGCCATCTAAAGTGTAGCTTTTACCCATTGCCCATTTCCTTCAATATTGCTGCCTTTTATGTGTTTTTTCACCACAGGAACAGCCAAGCACCAAGACCCTGTGTAATCGCCCTCCTCAGGCTGGGCATTTTCAAAATCCAAGCCAGTTTTGAAGCTAGACCTGACTTGAGCAGAAAATTAGACTAGGCACCCTGCAGAAGTCCTTTCTGGTTTTATTGTTTTAAACGACTCTGGATGTATTAACTTTGCAAGCACTTTGCACAAACTAAGAGGTGGCTACAAAGAACTTTGGAAAAGCTAGTCTGAATTAGATTTTGAAGTAGATTAGCAAAATAAAATGACATTAAAACTACCCAGGCACGCTATTCAGAAGTATTCAGAGCTAAAGCAGCTGAAATGCAATCTTACATCAAAAAACAGAGTTTAATTCAAGTGAAGGTGCTTCTTCCCAAGAAGAAAGTGCCCTCAGAGGTGCTCACCAGAGGCAAGGCAGGACCCTTCACATGCACCCCTGCGCCGGCTTTGTGCCTCGGGTAAGAGTTTAACCAAAAACAAGCAAACAACAAGCCCCAGGCTACCCCACTAAACCACTCGGCTTCTCCCAGTCCCGTCAGTTCAGTGAGTTCACTGAAAGGCTGTATTGTACCAGAACAGACCTAATGCAAGGGGAGGCAGAAAGATGAGGATGCTGAGAGATCTCCCACTAGGCAGAGAGTTATTAAATGAGTTAATTTTCTTATTGCTCTCAAAACCTGCTCTCTGGGAATCTCTGCTTTGACACTGAGGGCAGAAGCTCTCCTGTGTCCAAGAACCTGAGCAGCACCTCTTGGAGACGCGTCGCTGTGCCCCTTTGCTGTCGGCTTCTCACATCAACACAAACTCCACCGAGATGTCGGCATCGATCAAACAGGACAACCAGCACCACTGGACCACATCAATACTACCGTGAATGTAAAATTCTAGAAGCTGAAGCAAATGTTGTGTAAAATCACAGTATTTTCTTGCCTTTTCGGTAGATGCTAACACTGTCCACTTTGGCAGAATGGATCAGGACAAGGTGCTGCTGTATTACGTTTGGGTTCTGAAATGCCATGGTCATGGAATTACGGGTAAGGTCACAAAGTTATGTGATTCTTAAAATAAGAAACTACCCATCGTGGCCAGCATGCCAGCATGCTGCCAGCCATAATCATATTTACATATGGTTGCAGAATGGATCTGGTCTAGCTTGGACCACACTGAACTCCAAACGCTTTTAAAAATAGCACCAAGTACTCAAAAGGTTACTTTTTATAAGAGCAAACCCAGAAAGAATTTTATGTAAAAGCGAGTATTAATAACTTGCAAGAAATCATGCTATTGCTAGGAATTAATTCTCTACTGCAGCTCGTCACTAGGAGCATGCTTCTGTTAAAGGTTTTGCTATACGCTCAAAACCACAGAATCTACTTAAATTTGCCATGAAAGAAAATGTTAAGTAAAACTTACCTTGAGTCTGTTTGCTGGACACAGTCAAAGCTTCCCTGAGGATTATCTTTGCCAACATTTGACACGTAGAAGTTAAATGTATGTGCTTCATTTGGCGCATCAACTCCGGGAATTTTAATACTCTAGAAGGAAAGAAAAAAGGGTTATGTAAAAGCTTCAATCTACGCTCCTTTACTTGCCACTAACCAGGACTATAATTTCACATGAGAAAACGTATTTCAAGGATTTTGACATTATTTCAGTCACATCACTAGAAAAGCTGCTTTGGCAGCTGAAACCAGCGCTGAGTACGTGCTTGTCGCAGCCTTTAGTTCAGCAAAGCATCCAAGTCGCAAGTCATCCTCCCCCGTTTACTGCAATTAATATGCATGTGCTTAACTTTAAATGCCAACGTCTAAGTCCAATCAAACAGGCTGAAGCTCAGCTAACAAAACAGAGCAGAGCAATTTGTACAGATTTTCCCCGACTTTGAGATTTGTTCGGCCAAAATGAAGCTCCAAGAAGGAAAATAAACAACAACACCGACATGAGTAAAATTCTTAATCTATAAATTTCAGCTCCGACGGGTGCTAAAAGCCTTATTCTTTTACTCAGCTCTAGAAGCAATTATTCACATAAATGTAAAATGTAAATAGGTTTTTCTAAGTTTAGTCAGATATAACAAAACTTGGTTTCCTTGGCTGAACCAGTGATCTAGTACAGAATGTGCTGCATTCTGCTGCAGCATGAAAATGTAAATATGAGGAATCATTAAAATGTTTGTTGGCATGGGCACATTTTTCAGTGTGCTGCTGTGCAAAACAATACTGAAGCACAAAATACTAGTGATATCCAACTACTTTATTCTGAAGGTTAAATTAGCCTGCGGTAAATCGAAAAAGCTACTCTTTTGAAATTCGCTTGAATTTTTGATGGAATATTAATAAAGATAAGTAAAAGCAATATGCAACAGTCACTTAGAAATCTTTCTCTCAACATTTGCTTGTGAGATTGGTTAGTCTTCATAAATGCCGTTTACACAAAGTGCTACTACAAAATAGCTCAGCTGCCATTTATATCAGTATTTTAATCATGAGAACTGACAGTTTACCAACAGCTCGGGACAGTGACTGGATGTGAAGGAGAAAGACAAGTCACCCGAACATCGTATTAGTTTAGTTAAGCTTAAAGTAGTAGTAGTGTGCTTGAAAGAGCAACCTGTGCACTTTATACATGAACGGAAATAAACTGGGTAAATTACCAAACACATGATCTTCGGTTATATACACATCTTTACCTTTTACCAATTATGAAGGTTACTATAAACATCAACCTAAGATGACCACAGGGGCCCAAACGATAGTAAAATTCATCTATATTCTATAAAATTAAGTACAGTTGATTGAATGTTTCAGGTTTTACTATAAATTCAGCAGGTGTATATGTATTAATTTGACAATTTGAATTCTACCCACTGTAGAAGACATGATGTTTTCTAGCCTGATACACTCTTCAGAAAACCAATAAATATACACTGTGATAAATGTGGGGCTGGCGCTCGGGAACACGGCCGAGCAGGGGAGGGGTGGACACCGCTTTGTGTGCTTGGACTTCATTCTCAAAGCTTATTTTGAGCAAATCTTTACTTTCTGTTCATCAGCCTAAAGAACATATATGCACGTACTTAAACATTAGGAATTTCCGTACCCTAACATCTATATTTAAAATTACAGAAGAATTGCCGTGGGTATTAAACCATAAAGTGGCTCAATGTGTTTGGATGCAATGATGCTAAGAGCACGTTTAAAAACGCTTTTGTTGCTGTTCCGCTCCCTCCAGGGAAGTCTGATTTCTCCCAAAGACTGAAGACATATACACTGATATCGACAAAAACAAGTCTGGCTCAGTACAGGCCCGAGAAACTTATCACCAACAGATTTATCCCGTGCAAACTCAAATGGGAATGTTGAATGTTTCAAAGCTTCTCAAACACAAACTCTGTAAGAAAGATATCAAAAGAACGAGGGAACCAGCGACTGCCACCACCGAGACAGGTCTCTTCTAATGAGTAGTTACGAGCTCTAGAAATTATTTTAATTCTCAAATTTTTTTGATACGTTTTTCACAAACTTTGCAAGAATTAGATGCCCATTCCTTGGGTATTCACTAAATTGGATGAAGAGGATGCAAGAACTATGCAGGAACATTTATCTGCTTGAAGATTTCAGAAGTGGCAGTGCAACTAGCCTGAGAACAAAAAATTAACTCTGTATTTAATCTGTAAAGCAGACACAAGCCTTTCGTTTTTGTGACCTTTTTTTGGGACCCATTCAGAACATCCACACAGCCCAAAGCTTTGTTCCTTGAACAAGCACATTTTTTGAGGTTAGTCATAATTCAGATAACTCAGTTTAATAAACTTGGGAAAAGCTCCAAGGGAAGTCACATTTTAAGGCACATTTTAAGTTATATGCAGTCTAGAAAGCATTCCTAGGATATCAACACGTTTAAAGACAAAGCAATATGTGAACCAGATAAACTTGCTGACAAAACCTGGGTTTGCAAAAACAACCGTCACCTTAAACCCTTATGGATGAAGTTTTACTGCTGTTGACATATTCGTCGTTCCTTTCTGTGTCCCGATAGACAACACAACACTTTGGAGGAGTTCATAGACTCAGCAACTTCTGCAAATAAGCATTTTGTTTTGAATAAACAATTCTGGTTTTAAACTGTAAATTTTTATTATAGGGTTCTGAAGAGTTCAATGGGCAGTTAAAGGATTTTTCACTCAATCAGAATTAACATACTGCATTACCTGAGATAAGCACAGTGGCAAAATGCTTCTTTTCCCTATTTGAGCAGAACTTGCAGGAGGTGGCCAAGAAGCCCTTATTAACAAAGTACACACTGCAACCACATTAATCCATAACAGAAAATAAACCTTTGTTCGCATCAGGAAGCAGCACAGCAAGCCCGTTGTCAGCACCTTTGTGATTCTGATTTGTATTCAGCCTTCCACATATAAAGAATATCTGGCTGGTCGGTGTCGTGCAACACACTGAAAAGGAGCTTGCTCTATTCTGTTACAGCAAACAGGGAGATTTCCAAACAGCAAACAGCAAAGTATGATAACTACATGGCTTCCCCCTACCCGGGTGGTCTGTGAAACAGCAATATATAGCAATTCATGGGATCCACATGTATAAATGTAGCAATAGTTACATTCATACAGTCCTCAAATTGCATTTGGCCCTTTGAGGGGAACCGCGAGGCTGCTGAGGCCCCCAGTGAAAATGAGTGTGACACCGCTGGTGTGGACTGTCACAGAAGGCGAAATTCAGTGAAGAAATGTCTTGTAAGTGATGGGCAAAAGCTCATCCTGTGTGTGTGTTGGCTAATAGGTACTGCTGCTCCTTAAAACTTAACTTCTAGCCTCATTTTCTCCTTCCTTAACCGTGATTCCTAATAACAAGCAGGAACTTTACGTGCAATTCCTGGTGATTAGAGTATTATTTTGTTGCATATGGTAATTCACCCTTAGATTTATGCAGTGGATGATGAGAGAGAAGGGAAGGGGAAAGGGAAGAGGAAGGGGAAGGGGAAGGGGAAGGGGAAGGGGAAGGGGAAGGGGAAGGGGAAGACAAGACAAGACAAGACGGAGGAAAAAGAGAAAAAAAGAGAAAAAAAAGAGGAGAAAAAAGAGAGAAAAAATAGAAAAAAGAGAAAAGAGAATAAAAAGAAATAAGAAAAAGAAAAAAAAGAAAAAAGATAAAAAGGAGAAATAAAGAGAAAAAAGGAGAAAAAAGGAGAAAAGGAAAGAAAAAGAGAGAAAAGGAGAGAAAAAGGGGAAGAGAGAAGGAGAGAAAAGAGAAAAAAGAGAAAAAGGAGAAAAAAGGAGGAAGAAAAAGAAAAAGTTGTCTTCTAGGGCACCTTCCTGAGCGCTGTCGCTGCAGCAACACACAGCAACGGCATTCACAGAAGAACCCTCCTTTCCTGGAGCATCTCCCGCTAAACCACGACCCAGCAGCTGCTCCTCGCAGCCAGGCTGAGCTCCACGGGGCACAGGGACGCGTTGTGCGGCAGCGTGCGGGACGTAAGGACCGCACACCTGTTTATCCACACACACCGAAACTTAGGAAGGTGCCAGCTTGATGTGCTAAAGAACATCCCAGGACTGAGCTGGTACAGGGTTCTCTCGGATTTAAAAAACAAACAAGGTCTCAGCACAGGGCACAGAAAACAGGAGTGGAAGAACAGACCTTCTGTGGAGATGAAGCCTTAACAGTTTTCTGCTTTAGAAATTTGAGACTTTAGGATAAAACTGTAAAGTTCTATTACTGCAAGCGGTTTGGAAACAAAAGGATGTACAGGTCACTTCTAAGTCTTCTCAAATGAAAATACGGTTCCACATTTAAGTGACAGGAGAAAAGTCAAGACTGTCCTCAGCCTGCTTTAAAACATCACTTTAAATTCCACACCCTCAAACTAGCCTGTGATTTCTTACCATCTAATGGATTTAGTAATAGAGAATATCCGCTTATCCGCTCCTAGTGTAAAGCTTCTCCTCCCATTCCCCACATCTGACACAATCCTGACCACCCTGAGTCAGAAAGTCCCTTTTATTTCTCCACTCCAGCCTTTCCCATTATCCATAGAGAACTGGGACTAGAACGTGTGTAGAGATGGAATATTTTAAAAAAAAGCCTTTTACTTTAACAGCAGTATTTTATCCTTAGCTAGGAGCCAGATAGGTGCCTGAACTGCAGAGGAAGCACCCTCAGCAGACAAATAAAACCACTGCTTCTTTTCGGCAATATTTAAGGAAATGTCTGGCCATCATAGGTAACCTACAACCTCGGCACCGGGAAACACACCCTGAGAGCTCTGATCTCCAATTGGAAAACAGTCTGGAGGAGGGATGGGATGGGATGGGATGGGATGGGATGGGATGGGATGGGATGGGATGGGATGGGATGGGATGGGGTGAGGTGGGATGGGATGGGATGGGATGGGATGGGATGGGATGGGATGGGATGGGATGGGATGGGATGGGATGGGATGGGATGGGATGGGATGGGAGCCTTGCAAAGGGCCAGTCCTCTGCCACACAACTTGTGTATGCTGGAAATACTCAGAACGTGGCTACATAACATACAGAAACAAGGAGCTAAACATTTCCCTCCTGTTGTATGTATGGTAGTAAACATCCTGTTTTAATTTACCATCTGCATTGACAGCCTTAAATTTCTGTTCCTATTGCAGAGACTTAGGATCTAGGAGTCTCCTTCAATAAATTCCATAGTTTGCATTTCCTTAGTTACGGACAGAGCCGAAAAGTAATGTAAGAGATCATTGCTCCTGCAGCAAAGCGCCTGCAGACATTTCCATCTCACGGAGCACGGCAGCAAACCTTACTGTTGAGTTTCATAACGAAAAAGCACATACCTGGACGAACTTACTATCAGAAACAAAGGTGACACCATTGTAAATTAACATTTGGCTGGTTAGAAGTCTTGTGACTCTCAGATTTTGACAGCTTTTGATAAAAGCTACAGGTTATTGGTTTAGGTTTGGTTTTTTTACAGCTGAGAAATAGTCTCACCCAGCCTAGTGACATCTCAGACCTCACATACTACTGCTTTAAAGCAGCATGTGAAATATTGCAGAGCAAGAGAGGGTGCAGCATTGATGAAGCGTGCTGGTAATTTCTTCACACCGACAGCCAGGTTAATTATTGTACTCCGAGAGCTCATTTTGAACGCAGCTCCTGCTCCATCCCTTGCAGCGCTCGCACACCTGTGCCAGCAGATCTGCTGTACTGGATTACTCCCCAGCCCAATTAGCAAATCCAACTTCCCTCCTGACGGCTGCACGATCTTGATCTGTGCTCCCAGCCACCCTCTCCTGCTACAGTGGTTTTGGCTGATTGTCTTAACTCGGGTGGTTACTAATTCCAGCAAGGAAATTGTTTTGCCAGTATAGTTTAAATTGCAAATAAGCTGTAACAAGAAAGGCTTTTCTCACAAGCGCAGCATTGAGGGACTTTGATTTGCACAACCAGCTTTGTTATAGATAGAATTCTACCAGCATCGGAGTACAGTTCAGCCAAACCGATGCTGGATCAGGACTGAAGTCTCACACCTTTGGGCAGGAGTATGTCCTCACGCTGGCACAAAAACCTTACCCATCCTTCCCTCATCCCTTCCCGGCTCTCTCTACACAAGCACTGCACAGTTATATGGAAAACTGGACCAGTTAATGGATCTGAATTAAGGCTGGCAGCATAAAAGGCACAATCCCAACTTCAGTCTTTAAAAACAAGTCTTTGGCCATCCCTTAAAGTTAAATACTAAACCTAAAATCTTAAATCATTCCTGTTAGAGATCACAGCCCGCATTTAATTTTACCTTCAGCTTTAGTTCTCCAGTTTGCACCACTGATTGATTGTTCTACAGGACCCATAGATTTTAGGAGGCTACAACTCTTCCTATTTTCCATCAAGAGGCTTGAAATACTTCATTATAGTTTCAGAACAGGTCCAAGAAGCATCAGTAGTCTCTGGTATAAAAAAAAGCAGCCCTCAAAGCTGCACTTATGCTTCACACCTTGAAAACAACCACTTAAAGTCCATTGTAAGACGTTAAATTTGCACTACTCAGTTGACACCTTACAAGTCACTCCCATTGCTTTCAAATATTGGCTAAAGGTGACAAAAGCAAGATAAAAAGAAGCATACTTACAGCACGATTCTCTTCCAGTTTCAGCTACAATTTTTAAGTAAATATGCAATGAGCCATACCTGGTGTTAAGCAGATCTTAAGAACGTTTGTAGGATGTATTTTATTTAAAATAAGTGAAAGCGGTTAACCCACACCGCATTTATTTCCCCATATAAAAAGAGGACAAAATACTCACCCCTTGGGATCCTTGAAACTGAATCGAAGGTTGAGAAGAAACACGATCCTACGAAAGAATACAAGTAGAACGTAAGCAAAATGCCAAATCCCAGCAAAAGCTATTTCGAGGCTCCCGCAGCCCCAGGGTTTCCCTGCTCGGTGCCGAGACGCCCGAGAGCCGGAGCTTTGTCGGTCTCAGCAAGGACACCTGGACACCACAGGGAGTCACGGACGGCACTGAGCGTTGTACAACAGGTATTTGCTGACACGGAAAGGAGAAACAACCTCTCCTCAAAGTACCACGGAATGTGGGGGCCCAAAACAACCTGCTCTCCCCTTCCCAAACCATGCCCTGCTGTCCTGGTGGTTTATAGACTGAAATGGTGATGCTGGAAACCAAACCTCCCACCGCAGCACCTCCCGAGCAATGCGGACAGCCCGGCCACCGCCACGAGGGCAGGGGCACCACCTTCTTCTGCTCTTTCGCTCTTAAATTAAGCTAATTAGCCTCAGCTAGCACATGTCTCAAAGACCAAAAGAGATTCAGTACCATCAATCTCATTCCAAAATCTTCCGAGCTCCCCCCCAAACAATCTTTGTTTCTTCAGCCAACTATCTGCCAAGGGAAATAATACAACATGGCCAAAAATAACAAAAGTCACCTGGACCCTGTCTCTATAACTCCACGGCACCAAGTGCAGCCTGACCTGAGAGGATGGAAGAGTGCTGCTCTGCTTCTGTGCTGACACCACGGCCCGTGAGGATTCGCAAATATAAAGGGAACAAAATTTAAAAATCAAGGAGGTTGCTAGTGGGAAACTACTTTTGTCTGTCGCAAGCTGGCTTCTGGTCTGATCTGCTCCTCGGCACAGCCCAAACAGCAACACCGACCCTGCCAGCAGGAGCCCGCTGATAAGAATACCCCGTTTTGGCAGCAATGCTGACTTTGCTCAGCTTTACTGAATCCCGAAACCACGCTGCTGGACACAGAAACGTATGGCAGCTGTGCTGACAGGCCCGATTTGCCAGGCTGTGTCCATACGGTGTTACAGAGCGTTTCCCAGTGCACTGCAAACATGCTCAACAAGTTGCACCAAAAGTTGAAATCCTAATGAACACAGATTTTATTCCAGCAAAAGCAAGTGTCTATGGACTCTTTAAAAATTATTATCTTTGGTTTTCCACAACTGCAGGCCTAAACACTGCCTGAGGTTACGGAGCAGCCAAAAACGCACACAACCTTAAGGCCCGAAATGGCTTGCTGCCATTTGTCTGCTCCACAAACCCTCCGACTCAAAACCAGAAAGTTGTACAAGTCACCTGAGTTTGACATTATTGACATATCCACAAAGTCCAGCGCACAGTTACGAACCCAAGCCTTTGTCAAAGGTTTTCCAGAATGAAGTTTAGTGCTGTACACAGAAATTAATGTATGAAGGCACTTGACAAAACATCAAGCCAGAGAGGCTATGCCATGACCGTGCAGGACCACGCAGCAGCCATCACCTTCGTACAACGGCTCACAGAACTCGACACGAGCTGATTTTTGACACGGAGAAACCACCGTGGCTTCACCAGCCACCTCCTGTACTGCAGCACAAGGAAATGATGTTAAAAACATACACAAATTTATCAGGGCATTGAGCAGAAAGGTCTCACGTACCCGCTGGCAGGCGGTCTGGAGCACCAGGCTGCTGAAGCGGGGACCTTGGCCCTGCCACCAAACCTGTCCCCACAGCATCCAACAACCTGACAGTTTGGACAGCCCCCACGTGGACCTGCAGCTTCTCCAAACCCCGTCCCTCTGCTCCCCCAGGATCACACAGTTTTCCTGCGCTTTCTTCTCGCAGCCAAGAGCATGAAGTTTGGGAGCCCAGGAGTCCCACCACTTTCCTACACCCATTTCCCTCGTATTTCCCCACCACCCACTCTCGTTAGGGGTGTCAGCAGTTGCATCTATTCAGACACTTTTTGTCCATGAATTAGTCCAGTCCTTATCTGAACCCACTGACAAACCAGGAGTCCACAGATGACTTGGAACACGGGTGCTTTACACAGTGCCAAAGGAACCCTTCTCCATCACCCTCAACACCCACCCAGACGGTCATGGAACTAATCCTTTCTAAGGACTGGAAACTGCGGTTCCAAGATCTCTCATCTTGTAGCTACAACTGCCTGTTCCAAGTTTCATGTCATGCAGAGCTTATGTTTCCCCTACAGGTCACTTTACCTGTGGTGAAAACAATATTCCATCTTTTTTGACACCAATTCAGATGAGCAAAGTCTTTCCAGAGCTCCTCAGCATCACTTCCATGGAATCATAGAATCATTTCAGCTGGAAGAGACCATAACCCAACTCCAGCACTAAACCATGTCCCTGAGAACCTCATCTAAATGCTTTTTAAACACCTCCAGGGACTAGAACCACCTAAAAAATGCAAGTATCTCTTCCAAGCTTTGAGATCTCGGTATCTTCTCCAGGCCATCGCTCAATATGTTAAGTAAAAGTGGCCCCAGGGCTGAGACCTGGGAAATCAGAGGTGGACTCGCTGCCTCCCCGAAGAACATGTGAGCTGATTCCTCCTCCCAATACACCCTCACCAGTTTGGCCAGTTCAGCCCAAAACCTCTGGAATAGCACAAACTTGAAAATCCCACAATCCCACACCCAGGGTATAAACTCCAGAGCCCTGCCTAGTTAATCCAAGGAGGCGATCCTGGAAAAAACTGCCAGTGCCTGAAACAGCTGGAGCAACGTCCACATTGCCTCACTAAAGAATAGGAATAATCACGGATCAAGGCAGCTGGAAACCAAGATACAAACAGCTTCAGGTACACTGCACTGAAGTAATTACTCTTTATTTGTATCTGAAGCTTTTACTTAAGATAAGAAATAAGCTCTCCACAGGAGAGGTTAAAAAAAAATACATTAGCTATAGCTGCTGTGACATTCAGGTCTTCAAGCTCTAAACCGGGGCACAAAACCTCAAGAACTAGCTGGCTTGTCTTCTCCAGGTTCACTCTTTTGCTTAATAGTCTTTGGGCAGGGACTGCGTCTCCTTGCAAGACTCAAGATCTGCGCACACATGGCACGCTGCAAGTAACTCAGATATTTATGAGGCACCACCCTGGTACATGAAGCTAATTATCTACTATGTTCCAGGCATGCTGACTCAGAGCAAGCAGAAGATGCCTTTGCATCAGCACATTAGAGACTGTGATGTCTAGTAACACTTTTCAGATGCTTTGATAATTTTTACAGAGCTGTGTATTACGTAGCAGGAGGCTATGACAAGATAACAGTGTTCCTCAGCAACGCCGGCATAAGGATTTCCCCAACAACCTCCTCCTCTTTCCACTGGGCTCTCTTCCCTGCCTTGGGGCCTACAGCCACCCATCGAGCCCAAAAAAGTTGTCAATAATGAATCACAGAATCCTTTAGGTTGGAAGAGACCCTCAACATCATCAAGTCCAACTGTTAACCCAACTCTGCCACCAAACTATGTCCCTAAGGGTATGGCCTTGGGTCAGCACCACTCACGCTGAGGAATTAGAGGTCTCCCTGCAAGAAGAAAAAGCACTTGGAAGGAAAGACTACCTGCACTGATAAATAAGTTACTGCGACAGCGTCTTGCTGTGCAGAGGATCCCTCCTTACGTGCACAGCCCAGCGAGCACATCAGCCGCATCCCAACAGCTGCAATGACCGACGGGCTCAAGCAGCCAGTCAGGCTGAGCTTAATGAAGTTCAGATCACCAGCTCTGACCCCAAACGCAGAACATAGTCAAATAAGCCTGCTGTGGGATTTCCATTTCAATACATGGATATGGAGATACAACAGTAATTTAACCTCCTTTGGTGTATCCACTCTGATTAGTCTTGGAGTTACACTGTTTTGTTGGGGCTTTTGTTTTTTAAATATGCAACATCTTCTCTCAATCCAGACAGTACCCGGTAACCAGGAACACCCAAAACACACAGCTCCACCTGGTTACTATACAAACCCTAGAGACACGGAACTCATCATCACACCAAGAGTACTTCACCAACACCGGTGCATTTATCCTCCTGTTCGCCATAAGCAGGTGTTACTACCATTTTACAAGCAGTAACAGAAAGAGACAATTACGATCTGCATCACCTGGTAGTTTTGGGTGTCAGATGCAAAAAATTCAAGTTTTGATTTTCAGTGAGACTTGTTGGCACTTGACATTGTCACCAGTGGCTCCCAGTTCTCTCCACTGTCCCCATGAGCAGCTCGCAGCAGTCGCAGTGCACACCAGGGGTGCTGAAAATGGGAATACACAACCGCCCGGTGCCAAAACCAGAGTGCCAGCACCAGGATGGGGTTAACACAAAGCTGGGAGCAGATGCGAAGAGGGTAAGGGGCCAACCTGGTGCACCTCATGAGCTCACCCCACCTCCTGGAGCCACAGCACTGATGCTGCAGCCCTGGGGAGCCTGGGGAGGGGGAAAGTGCTGGAGGTGCTGGGCCAGGAGGCAGGACTGCCTTTCGGAGGGAAACTGACCAACAGATCTACCTAGCTGTACTGGAGAACGAAAGCTGTATTCTTGGTGCATGGTCATAATCTGCTCAACTGCCCACAGCTCCCTTCAGCACTTGTGGGTCTTTCCCATAACCTCCTCATCTGGGTGTTTCTGCTCCGGCGGGGGGACTGGACTGGATCAGTTTCCAGGTCCCTTCCAATCCCTGACATTCTGCGATTCTGTGATTTAACTCGCCAACCTAGAAGAAGACATTCAAAAACATAGCTGAACGGGTAGTTTTCTGCAAGGGAAAAAACAGAACAAGTCTTTCCCCTTTTAGGGGCCATGAAACCTGAAATCAGTCCAAACCATCTCACAGTGTCGCTGTGGATGCTCAGCTGAGCTGTACCTCCAGCGATCACCGGCACAGGGTACATACACACAAGGCACCACGACCGAGCCACTATGTTTGCTAGGAGAGCATTTCTCTGCCCTGAGCTCTTCCTGCTATCCCATGTGTCATCAGCCACAACCTTCTGACACCTGAAACAGGACACGCGCCTTAGTCACTTCATACCAGACCTCTGACTTACGCAGGGTCCAGCCCTGGGCGCCGGACGAGGATTCTGTGGGAAGGTAATGCATCCATACCCCTGCAAGAACTACAGCTAACACACAGCTACCCCAAGGAAACTGAGGGATTAGGATATTTTTTTTCCCCACTAACAGATTTATTTGAAAATGGACTCGAAAGTTAGCAACAACACAAAAGCAACGCACAGTGATGCCACCCAGGCCTTGCTGCCATATGAAAACAGGTTCCAAAGAGCCTGCAATCAACTAGTCACTGATGAAAATGCATTTATAATGAGTACTCTTATTGCTCGAATTGATCAACTCTGCATTATCGGTTACATCACACGTTCAGATACATGCAATCTTAGATTTCAATAAATCAAACTAGAATAGATACAACTTATGGATGCTCCACCAGTACATTTAGACTGGCAACTTGGAGACAGAGATGCCACACAGGCACATCCCTTACGTTTAAACAGAAGTGAGCACCAGCCTTCTACAATGGAGTAACTGCATCAGTGGACAAAGGAAGGGCTACGGATGTCGTTTGTCTGGACTTCTGTAAAGCCTCTGACATGGTTCCCCACAACATCCCCCGCTCTGAATTGGCGAGACATGGATTTGATGGGTGGACTGTTCAGTGGATGAGGAATTGGCTGGTCACATCCAGAGGGTAGCAGTCAATGGCACAATGTCTGGATGGAGACCAGTGACAAGTGGTGTCCCTCAGGGGTTCATATGGGGATCACTGCTGTTTAACACCTTCATCGACGACATCAACAGTGGGATCAAGTTGACCCTCAGCAAGTTCATGCATAACACCAAGCTGAGTGGTGCAGGTGACACATCTGAAGGACAGGATCTGTCCAGAGGGACCTGGACAAGCTCAAGAAGCGGATCCATGCAAACACCATGAGGTTCAACAAGGCCAAGTGCCAGGTCCTGCCCTGGTGGGACAGCCCCCGGTACCAGTCCCGGCTGGGGTGCAGGATGGAGAGCAGCCCCAGCAGAAGGACTTGGGGGCACCGGGCTGAGAGATCGGCCATGAGCCGCTGTGTGCGCTCGCAGCCCAGAAGCCAATGGTGCCCTGGGCTGCATCCCCAGCCCCGTGGGCAGCAGGTTTGGGGGATCCTGCCCCTCTGCTCCGCTCTGCTAAGACCCCCCTGCAGTGCTGGTCCAGCTCTGGGTCCTCAGCACAGACACACACGGAGCTGCTGGAGAGGGGCCAGAGGAGCCCCGGGAATGACCCGAGGCTGGAACAGCTCTGCTGGGGACAGGCTGAGAGAGTTGGGCTGTTCACTGGAGAAGAGAAGCTCCAGGACACCTTAGTGCACCTTTCAGTGCTTAAAAGGGGCCCATGAGAAAGATGGGACAGACTTTTGAGCAGGGCCTGTTGTGACAGGACAAGGGGTGATGGGTTAAACTAAAGGAGGGAGATTCAGGCCGGACATGAGGAAGGAATTGTTGTCCTGAGGGTGGTGAGAGCCTGTGCCAGGTACCCAGAGGGGTGGTGGATGAACCATCCCTGGGACATCCCAGGCCAGGCTGGACGGGGCTCTGAGCACCCTGAGCTGCTGAAGATGTCCCTGCTCAGGGGGCACTGGGGAACATCTGAAGGTCCCTGCCAACTCAGACTACTCCATGATTCCACAGTTCTGTGATTCTATAACCAGCCAACCTTATCCCCCAGCTCCCCACTCAGAGTTCCTAAAAATTCTTGCTCCTGGTCTTCTCCATCACTCTCAGTTAACACCAGTCTGCTTTTTTCTTTCCCTAGGGCTTATTTTCCCAGTCTTGTGTCATCAACTTTAGTTCCCCCTGCAGCCAAGTCCCACCTTGATCTCTCCCCAGTTGCTCCTCTGGGGTCGCATCGCCCTGCTGCAGGTGCCACAGCCCATCCTGACACACCTTAACCTAAATCCATCACAGCTGAGGACACATGCAAGCTGCAGTTCTGAAAAGACTAACTAACAAGGTGTCCACCTTTGAGCTGAGCTCAAAAGCACAAAAGCAAAACCCCTGTCCCATCTGTGAGCAGACGCACACCCTCATTCCCAGAAAGGCGCTGCCGGAGCTCCCTGAAATTCCAACCCTTGCAAAAAAAACTAGTTTTTTAAGCACCAGACAAAATCCTAGCTGTTTGGGGCAGATGTGAGCCATGGGGAATTTCCACCCTGGTAAACGAAATATGGTGGAGCCCTATGACTCCATTTCATTTGGTTAGATTGGGGGAACATCAGGCAAACATTGCATCTCATACGCTCACTGACTCAGCAGTTCTGCAGCTGCAACACCCCAAAAACTGTTTGAAGAATAAAAACTTAAATGCAAGACAGATTCCTAGGAGTCACAACAGTCCTTTTCTGAAAAGTTCAAATCTTACAGACCAAAAGCTTTGCTTTAACAGCATGCAGAATAAAATATACACCGCCAGCTGCTTTCACCTGGAGAAGCACAGCTGAAACACGACTGTAGATGGACATTAATCCTGCACAAAGCTGCGTCAGTGGAGGACAGCGCTGACCCCACGGCTCTGCAGACTCCGCTCTATGCGGCATTGCCCGATCTCTTCAGAGCAGTCAGCACATTAGGTATGGCCACACCAGCCAGAGTGAAATTATATGTTGTAGTCAAGCCAAACAAGAGGCCCCATGTGCACCAAGGCAAAACAACTGCACTTGTCTTTAACCTGTTCTCTTTATGCTGCTCCTGAGGATCATGTAGTAGCCAAATTTACAGCTAAGACAGCAAAAGGTGAATTATTTTTTTTGTTGCTGGGCTAAATTTCTGCACAGAGGGTGGAGTTCAGCGCTATAACTTGAGCTAATCTAGTCAGCTGCCACTGGAAAAGGGAGGTTCTGCTCCCACCGCTGACTCTGGCCATGCCCTCCCATCACCTCACCTCCCGTGCTCCTCCATCCAGCACCAAATCAGCATGGAAAAAAGAAACAAGGGCAAGTGTAGAGTCCTACATCTGGGCAGGAACAACCCCAGGTTCCAGTATAGGTTGGGACATTACATATTAGAGAGCAGTGTAGGGGAAAGGGACCTGGGGGTCCTGGGGACAGCAGGGTGACCATGAGCCAGCACTGGGCCCTTGTGGCCAGGAAGCCAATGGTACCTGGGGTGGGTTAGAAGGGGGTGTTCAGTAGGTCAGAGAGGTTCTCCTGCCCCTCTGCTCTGCCCTGGGGAGACCACACCTGGAATATTGTGTCCAGTTGTGGCCCCTCAGTTCCAGCAGGACAGGGAACTGCTGCAGAGAGTCCAGCGCAGCCACCAAGATGCTGAAGGGAGTGGAGCATCTCCCGTGTGAGGAAAGGCTGAGGGAGCTGGGGCTCTGGAGCTGGACAAGAGGAGACTGAGGGGGGACTCATTGCTGGGGATCAAGATGGAAAGGGGGAGTGTCAGGAGGATGGAGCCAGGCTCTTCTGGTGACAACCAGGGACAGGACAAGGGGCAATGGGTGCAAACTGGAACACAGGAGGTTCCACTGAAAGAGAAGAAGTAACCTGTTTGGGGTGAGGGTGGCAGAGCCTGGCCCAGGCTGCCCAGGGGGTTGTGGAGTCTCCTTCTGTGCAGACATTCCAACCCGCCTGGACACCTTCCTGTGTAACCTCATCTGGGTGTTCCTGCTCCATGGGGGGATTGCACTGGATGAGCTTGCCAGGGCCCTTCAACCCCTGACATTCTGGGATCCTGTGAAAAGAACCCCACAACTCAATAAATGGGTTCAGCAAAATCCCAGGGAGCAATACAAGGGATACAGGAGATGATGCACCAGGTCTGGCAGCAGCAGATGCCAGAGCAGCTGAGCAGGGAATGCTCAGCTCTGCTTTGGGAGCTGGACCCCAGACATTGTCTGTCCACAGGACATAGATGCACTGGAGAACCGTCCTGCACGTCTCGCTGCTCGCTCTGCAGAGCAGCAGAATCGCTGGCCTCAGAGGGCAACAAATACCCAACCGAAGGCAAAGTATTACTGTCCACCAAACAGAACTTGATTAAAAAAAAAAATCCATCGTTTGGATTAATTAATACTGCCACAGACGATGCTCAAGGATTTAAAAGCGTGCTGCTCAATACTGCCAGAAGAAATCTAGGCAAGAATATCTTCCGCCATCTGAACCCAGTCTAAGCCAGGACATGCTCACCAGCACCAAGCTGCTGCACAGACACAATCTCTGTTCCGTGTTTCTGAAGGTGGAGCTGAAGTTAAATGATTCTAATGTAAGAATTTAAGAGTCTTTCAAGTTTTCTTTAACTGTCATGCCAGCTAAGAAAGTCCTCAGCAGAGGTTGTGAGTGCTCCATTCTTTATGCAGACTGTTTAAATCTGTATGTTAAGCAATCCACAACGCAGAGCCAGATTACAAACTGCCGGGTTCCACAGGTGATGGGATAAGTAAGTCAGAGGGTGATCCTGATTTCCCACCTCTACAATTTCTGAGCTATTACCCGTGTTACACAGATAATATCTCCAGCACAGAACGGAGGCAACAGCAGAGCTGCAGGTCAGCTTCCTTGCATACCCTTTACTATATTCCCCAGTTCTAAGCAATGCTGATTTTAAGCCTTCATTGTAAATTTTTCAGTTGCGCAGTCAGAACTGAAATAGGTCAGCAACACAGATGTGTGTTAAGCTATCGAGGAGGAAGGTTTCACCAACTGCAGACAATCAATCCTGTCCTCCCCTGGCACCAGACAGACGTGTGAGCTCGCAGAACCAAACCTGACCTGTTTTAAATGGAGACAGCATCCCCTAATGGCGATATTCTTGTCAAACACTAATATAACAAACCAAGAAGCGTCTGCACTAAGATAACTCTGAGGGTCGCTTCCTGGAGCACCACGGGTTTTCCTGCCAGTGTAAGAGTCAGAAATGAGTGATTTGGTTGAAGAGTTGAAAATATTACCCTTTCTAAACCAAGAAATTCCAGAGGCTAGAAAAACAGAGATAGAAGTTTTTATCTTCTATTACTCTTCCACTTGCCACTGTTCAAATGGCACATTCAGACTCGAGCAGGAGCAGATTACGGAAAGCAGACCTGCAGGAAGCCTTAGAGACTCATTTACTGCTAGGAAGATGAAGAAACAGTGAAATAGGGAAAAGAATTTCAATTATTTTCTTGATCATAATGACCACAAATAACTCTTTATTCAGTTTGCAATATCCTGATGATTAGGCATATATTACTCATTTTTCATGCAAAATTGCATTAACTCAGAAATTGATCCCAGTTTGGAAAAAAAATAGGTAAATGATTTACCCAAGTTGTTTCATCAATTAGAAATACTTAAACTTCTCCCAAGATGTATTTACCCCCAGTAAAGAAAGCAGTTCTATTACAGTCAGCACAATTTCCAACTTGCCATGTGTCTGGACACACAGAAGTGTCCGATTTCAAACCACAATACCACATATCGCACTTCCACAAGGCGTGCACAACCTCTGGGGACCTCCGCTCCCGATTACCGCACAAAATACCCAAAACCAGGAGTCCGAGCTGCCTGGTGCTTGGGTCCCATCACGAGGGAGATCACAGCAGCGTGCCCCACCTGCATCCCATGGGCTGCAGGATGGCATCCCTCATCCTTCAATGTCACTTTAAGAATCCCTTTCACAAAGAAGAGAATATAGAATCCACCAAACATAGCAACTGCTTTCTCAGTATAGTTATCTACTTTGGGGTCAAACCCAAATGCCTCTGGAATGAGATGGAAAATTGAATTAGAAAAGAGAGTACCAATGGCCAAGCCCACAAAGTAGGTTAAAACCTTTGGGGAATGTGACTTCTTCAGGAGGGGAGTTAAAATCAATCCCAGAAGCAATGCCAAGTTAATGACAGTCACAGCCATGAACCCAAATCCCCAAACTTGCAAAGAATGTGGTTTAGACGTATCCACAAAGTTTTCCTGATGATCACATGGGTGAAAAATCAGCTGTTGCAGAACAGCAGGACATATTGTGGAGAAGCCTGAACTTAATAAATGACTGTTGTTTGGTATCCCATGCAAAGAAAAAATTTCTTCACCACTCAAGCACTGGTTGTGGTGCAGGTGGGCCAGCGATATCCTTCATCCCTCGTCCTTCATTCCTCATATCGCTCACCCCTCCATCCCTCATCTCCCTCATCCTTCATCCCTCCATCCCTCATCTCCCTCATCCTTCATCCCTCCATCCCTCATCTCCCTCATCCTTCATCCCTCCATCCCTCATCTCCCTCATCCTTCATCCCTCCATCCCTCATCTCCCTCATCCCTCATCTCTCCATCCCTCATCTCCCTCATCCTTCATCCCTCCATCCATGATCCTTCATCCCTCATATCCCTCATCCCTCATCTTCCCCATCCTTCATCCCTCATATCCCTCATATTCCTCATCCTTTATATTCCTCATCCTTCCTCGGGAGGACAGAACCCGTCCGTCCTGCATTAAATGACTTTAAATTAGCCGCAGGGATCCCGCGGCTGCGGCTGCGAATATCAAATACCTGAGTCACTTTTGGGACGGGCGCTCGCTGGCTGCGAGCCCCTCTGCATCCCCACGGACACCCGGCCCTGCCCACCCGCGGGGACAGCCCGTGTAAACACCGGGCAATGTCCAAACCATTAATTTCAGCCAGCGGGCACGCTGCAAGTTTGCGAAGTGTCACCGCGGCGGAGACAACGCGCAACAACGTCCAACCGCCACCGGGCTCCTCGGACCCGTCCCCGCGGACACGAGTGGGGATCCCGGGGTGTCCCGGCACCTGCACCCCCGCGGGCACTGCGGGAGGCACCCCACGGGGAAGGGGGCGGCTGAGGCTGCCAAGGAGACCCGCCGGGGCTGCACACACTGACACCACGGTGACCCCCCCACGGAGCCGCGCCGCTCACCTTGCAGCTCTGGTACTTCTCCAGCGCCCGCAGCGCGGTCTCGGTCAGCCTGACATGCATGACGGTGACCCGGGACGCGCCGCCCTCGCAGGACACGCCGTAACGCTCCCCTTCCCGCAGCTCCGCCATCTTCCGCGGCCCCTCAACGGCCGCCGGCCGCTCCGGCCATCCCGCCCCGCCGGCCCCGCCGCGCAGCCGCGACACGCCCAGCGGCACCGGGCTGTGGCGTCACTGAGGGGCGGGGAGGGCGGCGGGGACACCGGGCGAACCCAACAGTGTGCGGGGGTGGGTGGGGCCGGCGGGGGTGGCAGAAGTTTGTGTTGAAGGGACCTTCAGATCCCCCCCAGTCCCCTGCCATGACAGGGACATCTTCACCAGCTCAGGGTGCTCAGAGCCCCGTCCAGCCTGGCCTGGGATGTCTCAGGGATGGTTCATCCACCACCTCTCTGGGTACCTGGCACAGGCTCTCTCCACCCTCAGGGCAACAATTTCTTCCTCATGTCTGGCCTGAATCTCCCTCCTTTAGTTTAACCCATCAGCCCTTGTCCTGTCACAACAGGCCCTGCTCTAAAGTCTGTCCCATCTTTCTCATGGACCCCTTTTAAGTCTGGAAAAGCCACACTAAGAATCCCAGAATCCCAGAATGTGAGGGGTTGAAGGGCCCTGTAAAGCTCATCCAGTGCAATCCCCCCATGGAGCAGGAACACCCAGATGAGGTTACACAAGACGGTGTCCAGGCTGTTTGGAATGTCAGCAAAGAAGGAGACTCCACAACCCCCTGGGCAGCCTGGGCCAGGCTTTGCCACCCTCACCCCAAACAAGTTCTTCTCATATTTAAGTGGAACCTCCTGTGTTCCAGTTTGCACCCATTGCCTGTTGTCCTGTCACTGGTTGTCACCAAGAAGAGCCTGGCTCCATCCTCAAGACTAAAGTGTCCCCAGAGCTTCTCTTCTCCAGCTGAACACCCCAGCTCTCTCACCTGTCCCCAGCAGAGCTGTTCCAGCCTCGGGTCATTCCCGGGGCTCCTCTGGCCCCTCTCCAGCAGCTCCATGTGTGTCCTGTGCTGAGGACCCAGAGCTGGACCAGCACTGCAGGGGGGTCTCAGCAGAGCGGAGCAGAGGGGCAGGATCCCCCAAACCTGCTGCCCACGGGGCTGGGGATGCAGCCCAGGGCACCACTGGCTTCTGGGCTGCGAGCGCACATGGTGGCTCATGGCCACCAGGGCAGGACCTGGCACTTGGCCTTGTTGAACCTGAGGAGGTTTGCATGGATCCACTTCTCGAGCTTGTCCAGGTCCCTCTGGATGGATCATGGAGTCCAACTCCTGTCCCTGCACAGGACACCCCACAGGTCACACCGTGTGTCTGAGGACAGTGTCCAGTCTCTTCTTGAACACTGTCAGGTTTTGGCCCGTATGGGAATACAGCGGAAGATTTGGGGGGTAGATTAGTTAAATGTAAATACTCTCAAGTGACTTGTACCCATCTGTAGAAAAAGCACATACATCACACTACTTGTTTTACTGACCTTGTGAGCTTGATGAGCAGAACCTCTGTGTTAGATAACATAGGCCTGTGAGAAACTCCAGGCACCTTATCACTATGTCTGAGATTCCTGCTTTGTTGTGAGAAAGAGCAGGAGGCTGCGCCTGCCTGAAGCCTTGAAACACAGCGAGCTCAGCGGGCCCGGTGACCTTCCAGCAGGGCTGAACCGACCAGCACCTGCGTCCCGCTGCTGTCACCTCTGCTGGGAGCTCAGGTGCGGCTTCGGAGATCCCCCAGCAGAGAGACAACTAAAATAAAACTTGCTGTTTGCAAATGCATTCATGGCCTCTGGCTCTTGTGCGACGTGCCTGCGTATGTGTACACAGGGCTGTGACACCTCCCTGGGGACACCTCCCTGTCCAGCACCTCTGGGTGAAGAACCTTTTCCTCATGTCCCACTGACCCTCCTGGCACATCTCCTGCCGTTCCCTGGGCTCTGTCACTGTCACAGAGCAGAGCTCACCCTGCCCCTCCTGCTCCTGCTGAGGAACCTGCAGCCCATGAGCTCTGCCCTCAGGCTGCTCTGCTCCAGCTGCAGACCCTGCACCAACTCATGGTGCAGGTTTTTAGTAGAAATAAAGTGTACTGGGTGTAACGAGGGTGATGCTCCACTAATGAGTGCCCTGGGGGCCTCCAGGCCGGTGGCCCTGCTCCCAGCCCTGAGGTGGAGGACAGGGAGTTTGGGCCAGGCAGTGCCTGCTCTGCCACCGCCTCGAAAAAATCAGCTGTTTTGTGTTAAAACACGAGGAAACACACTGCTCTGCACATTTCTGATACAGAGCCATGTGACGAGGCGAGTCGGTACCTCAGAGTGGGTTGTGCTGCTGCACCACTGTCACTAATTGTGGCGCTTTTTTTAAAAAAGAATAAAAAGGAGTACACGGGCCATTTGAATTTTTGGAGCAGCGTTATGGCGTGAATCAAAGACAACTGAGTGCTTCTGTAGAAAACTTATCTGCTTTATTGCCTCATAGGTAAAAGAGCAGCTTAATGCCACTAAGTAGAGCAACATAGCCTTTCTAGCACAGGCCAGGCCTAACTTAGGTGAGTCACTCTGTGAGGACTAGTGCAGGTACACGATCACTGAAATTTAGTCTATTTGACAAAATCCTCCCAAGTCTTTTCTCACCCCATAGTTTTCTAAAACAGGGCAAACCAACAGCATCCAGAGGCTCCGTGTGCTCAGAGGAGGAGCTGACATGAAAGAGCCATCACTTTAGAACCGACCAAAATTATAGGCTGATAGTTCTGCTGACTGCAGGTTGCCATTTAAATTACTTACATGCACGGAAAATATTTTATAGGCAGCTCAAAATAGTTTTACTTTCATTTTACCCATACCTTATTCCTGCTCCACTATTCATCTCAGATGGCACAAAAGAAACCCAAAAACGCTCATCCAGTCTTTACAGGGTTAAGGTTTTAAAGCGTGCTATTTAAAGTCTGTTGACTATTATCTCCCAAAGCACATTTTTCATGTCACGAATTAAAACCTTGTCTTTACGCTCAAGACCATGTCCATATCTGCCCTGGTCTGGTCTCTTGGCTGCCCCGCTCAGATTACAATTTACAGTTTCAGTTCTCATCTCCAACAGTTTTGTTCTTTTTCTCCACTAGTAGTTGCTCTTTCTCTCATACTGCCCTAGACCAAAATATCTTTCCGATGTATATACACACACACTTTTATATATATATGTATAAACACACCCTCATTCAGCCCCCTTCAGCCCACTTCTGGTTACATACCTGCTTAGCTTCACTTTTTTGTGAAGATTTTTATCTGGCCAAACTAAGCAAATAAAATATAAAATAAGAAAGCTAATGGCACCAATTTATTGACAATATAATGCATTATTCTATCTATACCATGTAATTTCTTACTTAGGGAAGGCTTAAGTAGGTCCTATAAATGCTATACCCATAGGTGTGTCTATGCAGTGTTCTGTTGCAATCAGCATTGCCTGTGTATGTTCCTTTGCAAGACTGGTTCTCTGGAATGTGAATCTTTCTTAACAGGACTACTTTATTATATAAATAATAACATCCCAGGGACCAGTAGGACATGGAGAGCAGACATCAGTGATGTCTTCAAAACGCCTTGATGTCTAGGTCTGGAGGTTTCCAGCGGGTCATAATCTGTGCCGCAAGTGGTAACACAGAGTCTGTACAAAAATAAAGACAAGAAAGTAGAAGAAATATTTGTATGAGCACATTAAAGAGAGTTAATGCTTTTGGTAATCCAGTGCTTTCATCCTCCTCTGGGCTCTGTTCCCTTCACACATTCTGCCACTGCTCAGCCCTTCAGGGAGTTTTTTGCTTTCATTCCATTTTGTTTTGGGTTTTGTGGGGCGAGGGGGACATACACAATAATTTTCTCTGTATTCTCAGATATTGAGTGAACAAAAAACTGAGAAGAGAGCAGGCTGTTTTGGCTCCTGACTTTGAGACCTCTCCATCTGTTTCCCCTTCAGTGAGCTCCCAAACGTCACCACGGGAAGAAGGTGGCAGATCCTCTCCAGGAAAGGCAGAGAGAACCTCATCTGTGAGACACAGAACCCGGAGCTCGAGTAAAACAAGCCAAAGGTTCACGGTGGAAAAACAAACACCTTCAGTAATCGCCAAAGCAAAGACTAATTTACGCTCGTTTTACCCACTTCCAGATTTTCTTTCTGCTGTTTTCGTATATGAGAACACACAGATCATAAATAATCTTTTGTAGGAAATGAAAGATTTCTGGTCATTCAGTTAACTTAGGATCTGGTCCAGCTCCTGTTGTTATCAGGATCAAAGTCAACAAGGGTGCAATACGATACCCTCATAAAACTCATGGACAGCTTAGCAGGATGATGATGGTATCGCAGCTCATTATCTGGTTTTACAAAGTGAAAAATTTGAAATTCCTGTTCCTGAAAACAGTCCCTAGAAGAAAACCCTGCAGGAGTCAACACCCTTCCATTCTCCACACTGCATAGTTCGGGGTTTTGAGGGCTTACCTATACAGAGAAGAAGCTGTGATCCTGCCAATGAATGAAGCTGCACCTTTTTAATTAAAGGTGTGATTACATGCTGTGTCAGTGGACAACTGTAGGCTAATGACAGAGGTTTCTCTCGCGGTAAATTGTTTAAGCTTATCTTGCAGAAGTTAATTAAGAAATATTGACACAAACTGCTTTAGTGGCAAATGGTAAGTGAAATAATTTGTTCTGCTTGTGCAGATAGGTCGGGAGGAAGGCTTTTTTCCTCCCCCCTGCAACTTGTTTAAAATACTCAGATGAGTTCAAACATTTGAGGAGCTTCTAAATTTTCTGACAGAGTGTTTTCAAGCAGCATTCTGCAAGTATCAAAGTGAGAAATCTAACTTCACCTTAAAAAGCTTAAACTATTGCTTCTTCCTGATAGTTACTACCTGTGAGCAGGGGGTAGTACCTGCATGTAAAGTTTGGTGAATTTTTGGCGTTGTTTGAAGTGGAAAAGGAGGGCGTATGAAGGAAAGGAGCTGACTGTACTGATAGTTTTTTATATACTTTCCTCTTCCACAGTCCACCCTAGAAGAGCTGCTTGGAGAAAGGAGCTGTAAAATAAGAAGCTCGGTAGCCAGGCAACAGCATCATTCATCCCGTGCCTGCTGAGGTGTGCCAGAGCAGGGAGTGTGCGGAAAGGAGGTAGGGGGTGCGTATAGAGAGAAAAACCCCAACAGATGAGATTCAGAGGTGCACAATTATGCCAGTAGAAAACACGACCACCAAAAGGAAATGGCAGATAAAAGCAGACAATTTCCGTTTCTGCTACTGCTCTTTCCGTATTTCATTCCATCCTGAAATGGACAAAAACACCTTGCAGTTTTTCAGCACTGTAGTGTGTTTTTATGCACACGCAAAATTAAAGAGCAACCATTGGCAATGATTTTAAGACATGTGGCGTGTTAGCGTGCACACTACTGCAGAACGTGGTATAGCTGACAGACGGTAGGAATCGGGCTGTCATTCCTATGATGCCATTGCCAAAAATCAGCATCACTTTGTGTTTAGGAAGGGTGGACAGAGGTGGCAATGCTTCAGAAACATTTTGGTCTCTCCCAGGGTTCCTCCAGAGCCCTGTGCTGGTGAGCAGAGCTGCAGGGACACGGCGAGGGCTGGGGGTGACCAAGGAGGGCGACTAATTGCGGAGGACTTTCACAACTACAAGTTTTTGGTGTGCTCTTCCTCTCGCACAGGGCATCCACACACTCTTGTTCAGTAGGATCGGGTCTCACAGGCGGTTGTCATGACCCAGTTTGTGGGGATTTAGTGTTTTCTCTTTTTTATGCTTGATAATTGATGGTACTATAACCAAAGTTCAGATGGCTCTTGTGATGCAGAACCGAACCCACTGAAACATGTGGCCAGCTTGGATAAATAGGAGCCCTCAAGTTCTTATGGCTAGCCCTTCCTCTAAAAAAACATACTTTAAACAAAAGAGAAAAATAGCCAGCGTTTGGGGAGAAACAGCCAATTACTGTTACAAAGCAGCTAATTGCATTATTTGTTCCTTCTTTAATGAAGCGCCTTGTGGTTCATGGAGCAGCGGAGGCTGCAGTGACAATTCATGCTGCTGGAGGAGAGGTGAGTGATACCAGCGTATTTTGTGGTCTGCCAAGAAAAATCTGCATTTCCTTGTTAGACATGTTAAAAATATACTCACACAGATAGTGGAAACAAAATCCGCAAGGGTACGTAAGAAATGGTTGTACTTAGTTTTTCGTAAATAGTAAATTAGTTATAAGAATGTCAAAATGTTGCTTTAAAATTCAGGGCAGAACTGACTTTTTAACCTACTTAACCACTTACGTGGTTAGTGAAATACTGCCTGTCATACCAACTGTGCCAAATTACGCTTTATGCAGTCTGTGTTTTTATAGCTATCAATGTAATCCCCAGTCCCTGTTCCACACGGGGTCATTCATCCTGGTAGCAAAAGGTGAAACCCTCCCGTCCGTTCTCGTGAACCTGACAACAGGTGCCCTATAGGCTCCAGATGCATAATTCCTGCGCAGTCCTAGTCCTTCGTACAGCTGCCTTCTGCTCCTCCGTAGTGCCAAGGTTGGGCTTGCGTAATTTCTGCTTTGTAGATTATTTTTACTACTCACTGGCTGTGTGCGACAGAGAGGTGTATCGTTTTCAAGTTGCCCAAACAAGTTATTTACATGTACTATTGGTCCATACAAGGCACAGGAAATATCCAGCAGCAGTTAGAAAGCAGACTTATTTTATTTAATGTCTATACAGTTTTAAGCTAATGTCTGTTTTCCATCAGCCCTGAGGCTGTGCTTGTGCCTATGTGTGTGTATATATATTTATGGTATTTACTTCTGTAGTGTACATATCAAAGCATAGGCAAGATTTCTGTTTTCAAAAGGCTATTGAATATATGCAACAACTGAAAAATATTTTGTGATAAAGTTATCTTAATCTACTAGCCATCACTGTTACTTTTTCCCCTGAAAATCAGCAAACTGTGTTCTTGACTCCTGATATATTTTCTGCCATTAGATGCAATCATTCTTTATCCTGCTTGAAGAAATGAAATATTATATGTGAAGAATTACCTGGATGTACGCTGTCTGTGTACAGGCAACGTGCTGTGCAGGCATGGAAATTGCTGGGGAGCACACCCCACATACAGCATAGCATGTTGGCCTGTTGTTACAGGAGTTGTGTGGCTGTGATGTGCTTTAAATTCCCCGGGATAACATAAAGTCACTATGGTAACCGAGATTTGGGTAATAAATTAGTAGAACCAATCAGTAATTCATTTGGCCAAGGGACGTTATCCCCTTCTGTAATCAATTATACGCAAATGTAATAATGTCATGGCAGTCTGACATTCCTGAAGCAAATACTGTACTTTTGTTGAGTAACTTCAGATGCAAAAGAATGAATGCGTACCCTTCCCTGAAATTATGTAGTGATTTTTAGCTTAAATTATTATTTATTATTAGATAAAAGGAATAACATTGGGGTGATTTACTCTCTGCACAGCTGAGGCAGGAAGAAACTATGATTTGACTTTATGTTAATACTAGTTTTTGAAAAAGGTGAGTAGAATGACAGAGTAGTTCACAGAAGGATCTGTAAGATATTTTTGTTGCTGTTACTGCTTTCTTTTCTATAAGTCTGTGCACTTTAGTCCGTGGTTCCAAAAGACCATTTCTGCTGATAGTTCAGTGTGCACGTGTTTGTAGGATGAAAGGTAAACTAAAGTCATGCACGTCTAAAGCAGAAGCTCTATCAAGTACTTCTCTCTGCAATGAGATTTAAGTTGAATTAATCTGGTGTTCATAATGTTAACATGCTGTTTCTCTCCAAAACTCATCTCTTTTCTTGGTTAGTCTTTAAGGCATGGAATTTGTTCCCCTGGCTGGGTGAGGTGTTTTTACTGGGTAAAATGATATATCCATGTTTTTATTTGTTTAATTTTATGGTCAAAGAAATAGCCCAAAGCCATGGCACATCGTCTGGATACCGTCACAGGAGTCCCCTGCTCTTCAAGCTGTCCTCTGAGAGTGTTGTCACCGTGTCAAGCCCACATGGAACCCCCAGCTTCAGCCCCTGGTGCCCATATGGGACCCCCAGCTTCAGGTTCTGGAGCCCACATGGGATCCCCAGCTTCAGCCACCCAGCTCCATGTGGGACTCACCGCTTCAGGTCCCGGTCCCGGTCCCGAGGGGGACACAGTTTGCAAAGTGTTGTGTTTCGTCCTTCCGTTCCTCTCTGGAATTCACAAGTTTTGCTCTGAATTCAGTTTTGAAGACAGGCATGTCTGGGCTGGGGTGATTTTGGCCGGTTTCTCGGAGAGCAGGAGGTCACTCCTCCGTGTCCCTCCCAGTTTTCTGGGCACAGTGCTGATCGCGGTGGATTTGAGCATCACTCCAGAGCAGATGGTCATCTAGGAGGCGGCTGTCCCTCCGTGCAGCTGCGATGGCAAGAAGAGCTCATATGCAACACTCTGTGGTTTAGAAACGTGCGCTTGCAATGGAAAATCATCTCATTTAGTACATTAATTGCTGTCAAAATAGGTAAATTTAAACTGGTTTATACTGGTGCTAGAGTTTTGCACCAGTTCAGGTGAATTCATCCTCAGCCTGTAGCTCTGTGTAGTGCTACATCCAATCCTAGGAAGCCTTGTGCTGGGTCAAACCCGCTTTCCCTCCCTGGTGAAAGGCACTGAAACTAAACATAAAACCACTGTGATGATTTGAGAGAAATTTAAACTGGAAATTGTGTTTTCTTTCCACAGGATGGCCAGCGCAGAGCCAGCCCGGTGCCGTGTCTGCTGTCCGTGTGTCCCCATGCTGGTGCCAGCACTTGTGCGGAGGGGAAGAGTGAGCAAAACAAATTGTTGAGTACAAACTGCCCTGTGCTCTGAAATTATCTGGTGAATTTTGTCTAAATTATTGCTTAATATTAGATGGAAAGGATAGCACTGGCATAGCGCTGCTACAGGCTGAGCAACCAGAGTGCTGCAAATACTGGGTTTGGTTTTTATTGGTTATAATTCTTAGCCTAGACCAAGATTCCTGGGTCAGATTATCCATGAGTGCATCAACATGTGAGTGAGAACAGAGGCTCGGACCACACTACCTGCTGCGCGTTTTCCCACCGGCTGGAGAAGACCTCACCTTATGGCCTCTTCACATCTTCAGTCTCACAAACGCCTCTGATCTTCTTTTCAGTGCCTCTCGATCCTGTCTAGTATTTCCAGACTTTAAAACAGGCATAAAATAAAATCAGAAGCGGTCTTGTTATTTCATGAAAAGCAGCAGAGAGGTCAGACCTAGACTTTCGTTTCCATTCGCTTTAAAAATACCAGTTAATAATCTGTAATATTCTTGGTTTTGCTCATGAATGAACTCTATGTGATACTTTCTGTAAATAGCCAAGTACAAGGCAAATGTTATTAGAAGAAAGTAAATATGACTTTTGCTTTCTCTCCTTGCATTTGGCATGAGAGATGAAAAGAGATTGTAATTGCATAATTTTCCCCTAACAGGGAAAATAGGACTGTGACAATGAACTGCAAGAAGCAAAAGCTTTTTTATTACAAGATCAACACCTGATTTCCAGATTTTTTCGTATAGACAATTATGAATTTGGAGGATTTTTCACTCTGTGCTGCTTTTGCGTAGTTTGAAACACACCAGTTTTGATGTGCTTCCTTACGGAAGATTTCAGCTGCTAAGCTTGCTCTTTGTCAAAGTATATGGTTAAGTCCTTATTGTAGCTTTAGTCCTTATTGTAATTTTATTCTATAAATAGAAACATGGCCTCTTTGCAGTATAATACATGTCTTATTTGCCTCTCTTATGCTGGAGAATCATTAAACCAATTAGAGGCATGTTTTTCCTGACTGTAATTTCTTTGAGACTTGCAACCTGTAATTTATATGTAACTTAGTATGTAGCAAGACATTTGGGGTTTTTCCTTCTCTTTCCCTGCACCATTCTTAAAAATAAAATTGTCCAGATGTTTAGATACAGCTCTTGAAATAGGGACGTGCAGGACTGAGCTTCTTTACAAAGTAGCAGTGTTAACTGCTGTAGTAATGAGATTTGTTTACCCTGTTTGCTAGAAATAGTCACAGTCACCATTCAGACGCCTTCAGCTCTGTCAAAATACCACAGTTACTGTAATTTTGACAATTAGAATTGTGCATCCCACTTTGCTATTGTTTATACTCTCATGTAATTGTTAGCTACTCACCACGTCCTATTTAACATTGTGCTGTTTAAAATGCTTCTTTTTTTTTCTTTCTTTCTTGTATTTTAGAGTAGATTTTATTATTCTTTCTTTTTTTTTTAGTCTTTTAGTTGTTAGTTTGGAGTTTTTTCTGCTTTGTTGAAGGGAAGTTTAAATTTAGACGTAGGCTGGAACTGCTGAAACCAGCTTATTTATGGCTATTTGGTTTTGGTTTATGTTTGCCGTGTAAAGCTTATTTATTCATCCAAAATGGTTAGGCACAACGTGGAATGTTTGCCTTCCACATTAGTTCCCAGTCTTTCAATTTCTGTCGTGCATTTGAAATGAAGATACGAGTTTTGGTGTAAAAATCGGATGCACTGCGTGACGCACTGCGTTAGACAGCGCTGTATAGATAATAAAACTCAAAAACAAGAAAGGAAGGGTTAAAGGTGCCGTATATCGAAACTGCTATCACTTGCTGTTGGGCTGAAATTCTGATTCCACTACAGCTGTTGGAAAAGCTGCCGTTGAGTGCGGAGGAAGGACCACGAGGACATGGTGAAATAAAATAAACCAGCGCTGTTCACACTGATCCTTTCTCCTCACACCGCTGCCCCACCAAAAAATTAAAGATTAAAAAAGCTTCCTGGGTGAAGCTGAGTCAAAGACAATTCAGTTTCATGACAAAAGCAAAGAAAATTAAAATCCCTAATTTGGGACTAAGGTTGTGGTGATGCTCTAGTGTGAAGGAAAACTGGACTGTGGTAGATACAAGAATGGGTCTGTGTTCCTGCTCCAGCAGTGACTTGCAGGGAACATGATTTCTTGTTGCATAGTACTGATCTACCTTATTTGCAGTGTCTTGAATTACTCCAACTGAAGTTATTCTGTAAACGCAAAAATACAATTACTATAAAATGTCTGTCTCACTGCAAAGCTGAATGGGAGAACAAGAGGTTGAGATTAGCTCTATTATTGTGCCTTGAAAGAATTAATTTATCCTTACTCCTGAAAACCTTTCCCTCATGATTTGCCTTTTCTGGGAGCAGTTTTGTTGCTGGAAAGCCGCTGAATGTGCAGTCCCCACTGTTATTAGTGATTAGGTCTCCAGATAATGTGAAGCGATGATGAAGAAATGGCCATCCTTCAGGAAGGGATTTTCTGGCACATGTATTCCTGAGCGACGCGTCGCCCGGGCGCAGTGTGTGCTGGGGCAGAGCTGTTTCACACCGCAAATAATTCCAAGAAAGGAAAATACACAAGCACTTTTCTGTCGGGACGCGAGACATCCCTTTCAGGCCGCTCCGCCGCTCGCGCTGCTGGGTGTCGTGGTGGCACTGTGGGGAATAAAAAGCAGCTTCTTGGGGAATTGCCAAAACGAACAGAGGAGAAAAATTAATAAGCAGCAGCCACTGAGTCATCCTATCTGCTAGACCTTCTTTAGCATCCGGAGACAACGCTCCACCAGACTGGCATAGGCCCCAGAACTATGTTGGACCACTTCCTTGGATGGGCCATGTAAAGAAATGTCATGCTTGCAGGCTCACGTTTAAGAGCCACCATGTATATATATATACATACACTTTCAATTTCCAGGACACACATGGAATAAATCTTGCAGCTTTGGTTGCATAGTAGCTCCCTGTGGCACCTCATTAGCATCTCTCTAAGTCACCTATTGTCGTCAAAACCCTTAATGACTTTGTTTGGGATTTCATTAAGTCAAGAGCAAACCTAATTAGTTCCTTGGTGTTAACCAGAGAGGCCCAATAGCCCTTTCTCTGCACCAGAGACTTCGCTGACGAGATAAACTTAGTGTCCTCACCTTTAAGGACACCGGGCACGCAGGGGACACGAGGCTGCTGGCTGTCTGTCCTCGCAGGGAGCTGCTGTTCTGGGGATCTCCCGCCCTCTCGGTGCCTCTGCCGTGCACACACACACAGGTTTCTCAATTGGAAGCTTTTCCGTGTGAAACAGAAAGACTCTCCAGCCCATTCTCGGGTTGTTCTACCTGAGCCAGCACATGCGCAACAAATCTCCTTCCAGCCCATTCTTCAGAGGAGGCAGGGGCTCAAATGCCAGAAACTGCTCTTTTTTTTTAAGTTTCAATATTTTTTCGTGCTTTGTTTTTTCTTTTGTCTCTCTGAGTAGCATTATATTGCTCCTAGCACCACACAGTGTCCCTATGGTAAAGGTTCTTCTCTGGGTACCATTCAGTTGCTCCTAGGAAGGCTGCCATGGGGCGAGCACAGCTACCAGGCTTTGTCCTGACCTGGGCTGCTCCAAAACAGTTCACCAATGTCCACATTGCTGGAGAAAAGTCACCTCTTGCTAACTAAGTGCTAAATGAAGCGTGTGAACCTGCAGAGTACAGCCTCATGTTATTCATGCTGTATATGATGGGAGCAGATTTATACATACACATAAACCTAATGAAGTTTTACCTGAAAAACATGGTGTAATCATGAATTATCAGTCAGCAGCTGTTCTCTAGCCACTTACATCTGTTTCCTGGAGAAGAGAAGGCTCTGGGGTCATCTTGCTGTGACCTTACAGAACCTAAAGGGGACCCACAAGAAAGGTGGAGAGTGACTTTTTACAAGGGCCTGTAGTGAAAGGACAAGAAGTCATGGATTTAAACTGCAAGAGAGGAGATTTATATTAGATATAAGGAAGAAATTGTTGTCCCTGAGGGTGGTGAGAGCCTGTCCCAGACTGGCCAGAGAGGTGGTGGATGAACCATCCCTGAGACATCCCAGGCCAGGCTGGACGGGGCTCTGAGCACCCTGAGCTGGTGAAGATGTCCCTGTCATGGCAGGGGACTGGGCAGCTGGGGAGGGCCCTGCAGCACAAACTATTCCACGATTTTATGATTCTAAGTCGTACATTGCTTGTAGGAAACCCTGAGTCTGGGCTTAGTACACTCATCAAACCAGAGCAGCTCATGAACCCCCCCAAGCTTTAGCATTGCTACTCAGAAGTATGCACTTGGCACAGAGCTGGCAGACACTGGTTAGCTCTTCAGCTGATCACTTTTGCAAGATCCCCTGGGAAACATCTGGTGCAACCAGTTTCAGACACTGTATGAGATATTCTGGCTGTAGCCAGAGAGCCACCTTTGCTTTGGAATGGCATCCTGAAGGTTTTCCTTGGGTCTTTGCATATGGTTGAGACCACAAGGCACATAGAAGACACTCTGGGAGTTCTGGGAGCAGCTCACAAAAAGGAGACAAAATAGGTTGGAGCTCCATGCTGTGGTGGGGCTGTGCTGGTGGCACCTGGGTAGGTCTTTGATGATGAAAGGAGCTTCTACCCATAGTTGGGCTGTGCTTTACCCCACAGTCCCTGTGATCTCCTGGCATGACCCAGTCCGATCTATTGGGGAGCTCCATAAAGCTCAAGAACTTGTCAGCGCACCAAACTATAGCAGTTTCTAGGTCAGTATCTGGGTTTCTAGGCAAACAACTGGAAACACATCTACACCTCTTCCAGGCAACAGCAACCTGAATGCAGTTACAGTGACAATACAGTCAGATTCTCAACATACTACCACTGTTTTGTCACTTGCAATAGTTTCCGATGGTTTCTGTTGATACGGTGTAGGTTTCACACCTGTAGGAAAAGTCTTTCTATTGTCTTAGGCTTTGTAAGACTAATCACAGTGGAATTCTTTCAGGAGATGCTGACATGAAGTGTTAGACTGGTTCCGCAAAACTTGGCAATATTTTGATTGAGAACAGTGATATTTCTCTAGAAAATTCAATCACAGAATATCAGGGTTTGGAACTAAACTAAATCCCTTTTGGAGTTACAAAGTCTTCCTTCCATTAGCAGTAGAGAGCATTCTACACATTGTGATCTCATGATAATAATAAATATAGGTTTAATTTAAAAGATGGCTCTTGTTTGCAAATACAGGAAATAATTTAAGTACAGTTAGGAACCTTTTAACTGCAAAGTCCTCCTTTTGAGATCTGGTGTGTGACTGTAGCTGGGTGAAGACAAAATATCTGTTCCTTGGAAGTCTGCAATAGCTGCCACATTGCTTTGAGGGTGCTCCTCAGTGGAGCTTTCAGTACCTATAATACAATGAAATTCCTGCTCAAATATTTGTAGGCTGATCCTTTGTTTGAGTCTGAAAACATCTGGGTGTTAGACAGGATCTTCGTTCTATTTTTGGCTTCTAGATTATAGGTTACTTTGATAGCAAATGGCATACCAGGTAATGATGTTCCAGTTAGCAGGTTGAACGTTAAGGCGGTAATTTCTGGGTGTTTTAAAGAAATTCAGGTAAGACAACAGGTAACAGGTGGAATTGGACAGTGCAACGAGCTGACAGATGAGAAACCTCTGACTGTGTTGTGGGGAATATCATATCTGCTTGTATGAAAGAGCATCGTGATTTACCCAGGTGTGTCCAGCCCCCACAAACCCTCGCTGGCTCTGGAACAAAGTCAAGCTGTGAAATGGTTAAAGGTATCGCCAATTAGACATTTGTGATTAGACTTCAGAGCTTGAGAGATCCGCACAGTTTGCCGCTGTTGTTTCAGCTCACTGGATCGCCAGATGAAAAGACAACAGCATTGCCCTCGGGGACGGGCCCGGGCACTGCAGGCCAAGGGTTCCAGGGGAGCGTTGCCCAAATATCCGTGCTGGAGCTGGCAAAGGCCATTTTCCCAGCAGCTGCTCCAGTAACGTGTCACATTATTACGGCTTGGTTTGAGGTATGTGAGAATTTTTATGGCTGAGGGCTGTTGTGTTAGCAGCTCTGGGCTGATTATTGAACCAGCACTGTCCCAACGGGTGATGGACCATAGCCCGCAGTTTTTACACTCTAAATACAAGATACAATACCTTAATTTCAATTTTTTCTTTTTTTTAGTTGGAAGGATGGTAGATTATTTTGCAAATGTGTTGCTGCATCTCCCATGAAGTCACCTTTGCTTAGAAAATAAGCAAGTCCTTTACCTCCTTACCCCATCCAGCTTCCCCCAGCTCAGACGAGCTTTCCCATGCAGAATGATGGTGTGAGATCCAGTCTGGGGGTGTAAGTTCACTCCATCTCACGTCCATGTCTTATTGTCTATTCAGATGACAGAGACCGGCGTGACTGAGGGTTGTTTTGGACATGCATAAAGGTGAAGGCCTCATGTTGCACCAGGGGAGGTTGAGGTTGGATCTGGGAACAATTTCTTCCCCAAAGGGCTGTGGGGCATTGAACAGGCTGCCCAGGGCAGTGCTGGAGTCACCAGCCCTGGAGGGTTGGACAGACGGACATGAGGTTCTCAGGGACATGGCACATGGCACATGGACACAGAATCAACTGGGTTGGAAAAGACCTCAGAGATCATCGAGTCCAACCCTTGGTCCAACTCCAGTCCATTGACTAGATCATGGCACTAAGTGCCATGGCCAATCTCAGTTTAAAACCCTCCAGGGCCGGTGAGTCCAGCACCTCCCTGGGCAGCCATTCCAATGCCTGACCACTCTCTCTGCAAAGAATTGCTTTCTAATCTCCAGCCTAAATTTCCCCTGGCAGAGTTGAAGCCCATGGCCCTTGTCCTATTGCTGACTGCCTGGGAGAAGAGACCAATCCCCACCTGCCTATAACTTCCCTTCAGGTAGTTCTAGAGAGTGATGAGGTCACCTCTAAGCCTCCTCTTCTCCAGACTAAACAACCCCAGCTCCCTCAGCCTCTCCCCATAGGTCTTATGTTCAAGTCCCTTCCCCAGTCTTGTTGCTCTTCTCTGGACCCGCTCCAGCACTTCAATCTCTTTCCTGACCTGAGGGGCCCAGAACTGAACACAATACTCCAGGTGTGGCCTCCCCAATGCAGAGCACAGGGGAAGGATCACTGCCCTTGTCCTGCTGACCATGCTCGTTTGGATACAGGACAGGACACCACTGGCCTTCTTGGCCACCTGGGCACACTGTTGGCTCATGTTGAGCTTCCTGTCCATTAGTCCCCCAGGTCCCTTTCTGTCTGACTGCTCTCCAGCCACTCTGTGCCCAGCCTGGAGCGCTGCAGGGGGTTGTTGTGACCAAAGTGCAGCACCCGCCACTTGGCCTTGTTGAACTTCATCCCATTGGAACTGGCCCATGGTTGGACTCAATGTTCTTATAGGTCTTTTCCAACCCAAATGATTCTGTGATTCTAAAAGCAGTACGGGGTGTCCTGGGTTGGGCAACAGCCACCCAAACCTGGGTATCTTCCTGTTGTTGCAGTGGGGCTGAACGTGGTTTAAAAGCACATTGAGGAGTCCTGAGCTCCAGGGGTATGAGATGGAATGGTGACACCTCGTTTTCTCAGTGCTGAAACCTGTCACCCCGCTGTCACCTTCTCCTCCGGGGACCCGGGATGGCTCATGGCCATGTGCTACTTTGCCTGCACCAGCACGTTCAACTGTGCAGCTTTACCCCAGCACGGACCAGATCTGGAAGGTCAGTCTGCCGAAATCCCAAACTTCTCTGGGCATTTTGCTGCTCTACAAACTAGAATTTTGCCTTCTTAAGTCTGTTTGTGAGCAAAAGCATTAAATATACAGGACCTTATGCTCCTTTTTTTTGGTGTTGCATACATTTCTGAAAGACGTAATTGTAGGCTTATTTTTCATCTAAAATCACTGAAGAAGGTTTCTCCAAATAATTCATTGTGCACTGGGGTTTAATATGTGCTAGAAAGCGTGAACATCTGCTAGAAAGGAGGTGTGAGTTTAGAACAGCAGCTGAAGGTCTCCCTCAGAACTAACCAGTTTCTATGAACCATCTCTGGGGATGTTCTGCAGGTTCAGCCCCATCCGGTTGTTTCTAAGACAACTGATAGTTGGTGAGCAGAGTTTCTAAATTTGATGAAAAAGATGATCATCCTTTGAATTTGTTTTTTTTCTTCCCAACTAGCCCTTCCACGCTGTAGACCTGAAATGTCGCTTTACATGGTCTCATCTTTTTACCGGTTATCAAGTGTACTTAGAGCCCGGGCTACAGTAGGCACATCTTTTGGTCTCAGCTTATACACCTAAAAAATAAGTGACCACCCAAGCTGTGGAGGTAGCGTGTGCTTGCACACTCAGCCCTTTCACCCAGGTTTTTGTTTCTGAGGTTCAACGCTCAAAGCAGGGTCCAAAATATTTATTATTTTAATGCACAAGGTGTCTGCTGCCTTACTCAAATTCCTTCCTCAGAAATGGGTCAGACGCTCCTCTGCCTTCACCCCATCAGAAACCCAGACTTAGAGTGCTCTTACTTATGGCAAAACTTCCCACCCTGCATAGGGAAATATGATCTGGACAAGTGAAGTCGTCCTGTCCAGCCAGGTTATAATCTTACCTGCATTGTACTTATGTTACAACGAAGTTATATACTGTGTGCAGATAAGGATTGTATGGTATTTGGCTGTTCTTTTACAATATTGGTGGGTTCTTACTACAATGCAGCTGGATTAATTCTAATACAATGCTTTATTAAGCGCTCACTGAGGCTGGTTTCCTCCTAGTACGGGTGTGGAGAGATAAGTCAAGCTTTAACACACTATTTAATTGCTTGCTGTGTTATATGTTTCATTTCTTTTTGTTCTAATAAACTCAAAGATCTGTGACCCAGGATACTCTTACGTTTTTTCCAGCTTTCTGAGACACCTCCTGCTCCCCGCTTCCCTGCATTTTATTTCATAGTGTTTTACTGTCACACCTAACTGACTTAATAGAGAATTGGGAAATGGGTTTGCGTCTCTTTATGCAACTTTTGAGCCTAAAGTGCATTACTGTGAAGTGAGACGCTGGTGAAATCTTGAAGGTGATGCTTTGACCTGCCCGTCTTCCTCCTGGAGTGAAGGTGATGAGCGGATGATAATTTAAAATAATTTAAAATCTGTTTTCAGATGATGTTTCTACTTATGAGGAAGCGGAAGGACCCTCGAGCATCTTGAACCTGGACTACAGGAGAAAAAACGTGACCATAAAAGCTGAAATTCTTGGAAACCACCACTTTCTAGTGCTTGGGAGACATGTTCCATCATCAGCGTTTCTCCTGTTTGGGAGATGTGTTTTTTCTTGACATTTGTTTGCACAATATCGGCTCAGACAGGGTCGGGATTACCCCGTGTGCCTGTGCATTATCGTCTTCTGTAGTTTTACGTTTCCTCGGTGGGAAGGAGGCAGGAGAGTTTCTCTGAACTTTGGGCCTAAGCTGATGCTCATCCACACGGCTTTTCAGCGGTAGATTTTTAGTTAGAATCTAGAATTAGAAGCGCTAAGAGAAGATTCATCCTCAGAGGAAGTCTGACTGAAAGTTTGCCATCAAAACAGTTTTCTCCGAGGGAAATACTATTTTTTCTACAGCGTTTGGAAAAAAGCACTGACTACACAGCACTCAAAGTATTTTGACAAATGCAGCTGGACAACTTCATGTCTGTTTTTTGGTGGAGCCAGCTGCCCTGATGTACCAAAACAAGGACTTAATTTTGTTTTTCACCACAAAGGAGAGCTGTTCCCTGAAATCGTCCCATTTTTCAGATGATTCTTTTGCCCCAGGTGCATTCATACAAATACTGCTGAAGAAATCAGGCTTGCACAAGCACGTCCTAAGGTCAGGATTTGAACCTGATCCATTGACCGATTTGGTTTAGTTTTTCTGAATGTTGGTAGGCGCATTAAACGCTGGCCTCTGTGCTGAGTTTTCTTTCATGGTATAGTTTTCATCGTGCCTATAATCATCATCTTACCCTATGTTTGAAAACACAATTTCTAAGTGTATTTCCCAGCTGTACAAGGTAATTTAAGGAGCCTTGAAAAATGCTGTCTGAACCTGAAATGATTCTAAGTTTGGGAACCGTCAGATAAGAGATTTCTGTCTGGATCATTTCCTAGGCTTGCAGTATTCGTCTGTGCTTTTGAATGTGCAAAGCCTTCACAGAATCACAGAATCACAGAATCACAGAACGGACTGGGTTGGAAAAGACCTCAGAGATCATCCAGTCCAACCCTTGGTCCAACTTTAGTCCGTTTACTAGATCATGGCACTAAGTGCCATGTCCAATCTCAGTGTAAAAACCTCCAGGGCCGGTGAGTCCAGCACCTCCCTGGGCAGCCATTCCAATGCCTGACCACTCTCTGCAAAGAATTACTTTCTAATCTCCAGCCTAAATTTCCCCTGGCAGAGTTGAAGCCCATACTTCTTCCTAAGTAAACCATTTACAAAACGTTGTTGCACACAAAAAGTGAGATTAAGAAGAGGATGGAGGAGGCTTGTGTTGCTGCAGGAAAACCCAAGCGACTTGGCTGTCTTGGTGTTGTCTCCGATGGTGTTTGCGGGTGTTGGTGACAAAGTTCTGCTCATCTTCAGCAGGGTCAGACACCGCCTGGGCCGCTCGGTTCCCACTGGCTCTGTGCATTCAGTAAATCCAATACAAAGGTAAGAGCGAAATAATGAAATCGGGTGATAGCGATACTGCAAAATCACAAGCTTTTGGGGAGCGTTACTGTAAATACCACGTGAGTTAAGTGAATGGGTTTGAGGACTGGAGCAACAGGTGCAGGAAAAAGCCCTAAACAAACCTGGTTCCCCACCATAAAAGGATAAAAATATCACATCAGGATGGATGGATGGAGAGGCTCAGTGTGCAATAACTACTGCTGTGAAGCCTTGTGAATGGAATCGCTCGCTGAGGGGATCGTGCCTGCGAATTCATCAGTGTCGGTGTCCAGGAGGACAAAGAGCTGTTTAAGATAATGGACATTGTCCTCAAAAGAACAAGTGGCTTTGAACTAGCTGTGATAAATTTCATCCGGAAAGAGCAAGAGAGTGAAAAACCCATTTGTATCTTCTTTTGGGTCAGCTTGAAGAGTAAACATGGAGAAAAGGTTTTTCTAGTGGCCTTGGATATTAAACAATGAAGTGGGGCTCAGCTGTTCATGCAGCATGTTGTATTCATGTTGCTCTTACAGTTCCCTAAAGCAGACTCCCCGGATTAAGCTGTACACGCTCCACTAAAACCAATGCCTATGTTAATTTTTATATTCGGGTTTGGTCACTACATTTGTCGAAGTTGTGAAACATGCCTTGGCCGAAGTGAAGAAAGGTTTTAAAGGTTTCTCTCATTATCCTGGGGCCATGTTGGCTGTTGTTGGACGTTCGAAAGGACACGGTGGGACTTTGTCCGTGTGGTGTAAAGGTCCCTGGTTTACCTGGACCTGCTTGGAGCAGCACGTTTGACTATGTGGCCTCGAAGGGTCCCTTCCAGCCTTCATTATTCTCTGATTTTAAATACTGGATTGCTTTTTGAAAGTGGGAACTGTCCTTTTTACATGTGCCTTTCTCCCTGAGCACAGACATACACTGATTTGAATACAGGTATTGGTCTATGCCAAAAAAAATGTTGCAATTTAAAAGAAAACCTTTCCATTGTCCTAAATAATTGTGTTTCTAGGTGCTGTCCCACATGCTCACTGAGGGTTTTTTGCAAATTCCAGCCTTAAGCTGCACCAGACCTGCTGACACCAAGAAGATGGTACTGAGGGACCATTGCTAGCAAAGACTGAGCACAAAATAACAGGTCATCTCAGCTGTGATGAGGGATAAATCTTTGCAATTAATTGCTTTCATGGTAGAGAATTACAGTCAGTAAGTATTTGTTTCCAAAGCCAATGGCTTGTTACTCAGGCTCTTATGAGTCTACTAATAGGTACTTCTGATTTCGTAGTGCTGATTTTTGGTCAGTTGTTTCAAGATAACTCCCAAAGCCAGCCCAGTCAATGTCAAGTGATTTATTTTGACTCCTCCAGAAACAATTCATGAAATGCCAGCATTTTGGTTCTCAGTGCCTCCTTCACAGCATCTCAGGATTGTATTTTGTGACACAAGGACACAAGCAGATATGTGGTAGAAGTCAGACGCTGTTGTGATAAGATGCTTTGCAGGAGTAAACTAGAATTGTGGCAACAGCACTTTTGCAGTTGTTTTACTACCTGGCAAGTCATACCAAGCTGTAAAACTAGGGGGATGTACTCGGAGGCTCCATGTTATCTATAGGCTCACAGATAGAAAGCTTGGGCTGCAAAGAAATTGCTTGCATGTTAACTAGGCAGCCTGCAGTATATTTATGCATTTTAAACTATCCTTCAAAATGTGTTTTAACGGGGAGATTTTTTATGACCATTTATGCCCTCTGAGTGACTGAAAATGTCTCAGTTGACCATGCACATCCCCATGCACACCCCCGTGCACATCCCTGTGAGCGTCCACGTGCACATCCCTATGTGCATCCCTATGGACATCTCCATGCACAATTCCCATGCACATCCGTGTGCACATCTCCATGTACATCCCCTTGCACATCCCCATGCACACCCCCGTGCACATCCCCATGTACATCCCCGTGCACATCCCTGTGAGCGTCCCCGTGCACATCCCTATGTGCATCCCTATGGACATCTCCATGCACAATTCCCATGCACATCCGTGTGCACATCTCCATGTACATCCCCTTGCACATCCCCATGCACATCCCCATGTACATCCCCATGCACATCCTCTTGCACATCCCCATGTACATCCCCATGTACATCCTCTTGCACACCCCTGTGCACATCCCCATGCACATCCCCATGCACATCCCCATGCACATCCCCATGCACATCCCTGTGCACATCCCTGTGCTGTTGTACACTAGCATTTCAGAGTCTGCTGCCCCATCAGTCTGCCCTGTCCTCTTCTCGTGGGTCCAACCCTGAGCTGAGTGTGTGCACAGAAACCGTGGTCTACCCAGATCCATGTGGCACTGCTGTGGAACCAGCGCTGAGTCCGACAGCAACTTAATCTCGCCTTCACAGGGTGTTTTCAAATGAAATCACCACTTTTCTACATCTATTAAATCTCCGAGGGTCGGGGCGCACCTGCTGTTCTGAGTGTGCTACGATGAGGGTGGTGGCAATAGGGACCCTGAGCTGCTGTGCCTCAAACTCCAGTGGGTGTTTGCCAAATTTACACAAATCTGTAAGGTGTGATGCTGTTTGAACTTGGTGCTAATTAACATCCAAAGCCATGACTCAGCCCAAGTTAAATCCCCAGCTGAAGTCACAGTGGCAGATAGCTATCACGGACTTTGCTGATTAGCAGGCTGTGAATAAACTTCAGCAGGTAGAGTTAAGCCAAGATCAACTAAGCAGTGATGAAATAACTTGTCCATTTCTCCTCTGAACTGCAGGTTCACAATCAAAAGTGCTTTAATTCCCAGCTCCTAAGGGAGGTATTTTTTCTGGTGAAAGTGACTGTCTACGCTAAAAAAGATCAGCTGAGCACAAGAATTTTGTTACCTATCATCAGCATCTGCTCCCACCTTACATCAGTAGTTTTTACTTTTGGGCTGTTCGATTGTATTAACACATTTGTTCCAATGTGGGACATGTCTCCAGCAGTTGCTATTGGAATTTGTAGAAAGAGACACTCTTCAGCCCAAGAATCTAAGAAATTTAACAGTCTGTTCCCCAGATATCTGAGAAATAATTGTGGTGATCTCTATTCCCATCACCTTTCAAATTGAAAGCACAGCAGCACAGGACATGATGTTCTCAGCAGAGAAAAGCTATTCTAAAAATGCTGCCTTTCTATAATGGCAGGTTTCTTATCTGTTATTATATCATTGTGAGACTTGTGTTTGAATGCTGACTTCTTGGTGACTAATTGCTCTTAATCAGCACACAGTCTAGATATTAAAAACGTCTTTTCTGCTTCGTACTGGGAAGCAATGTAAACAGTCGCTGCGAACAAAATTCGCACGGCTTCTCAGTGGAATTTGCAGATATGGCTGAACAGCAATTAAGCTGTTGATTTTAAGCAGCTAAAATGGAGAGAGTGTTTGTTTAGCAATCTCCTTAAAGTTGAGACAAGAGCTGTGGCCATGAACGGGCAAAAGAAAACCATCTTGAATTTCTAGTGTAACCACTGTTGCACCCACATGCTTACGGCCGATGTCCGCCCCAGCTCCCCACAGCGAATTAACTCCTTCACTGCTTTGTTCAATCAGCTGATGCAAAATTGGGGAAGAGCACGGCTTTATGGGGCTGGATCAGCCCTCATTTTCCCTCGTTATCCCTTTCCTCACATACTGCAGGCGGATCCCGTTCCTCTCTCTGCTGCCCACCTTCTGAACCATGAATTGCAATGCACTCACCAGCTTGGAAACCGCAGCACTTGGGTTATTTCACACACAAAGTAGGATTTTGCGTAGCAGTTCAGAAAAAGTATGGTTTTAGATATCAATGCCTTCATGCATTTTTCAGTGAGCAGCACCAGTTGCCACGTTGCAGGGACCGCAGTGTCCTGAGGCGTCAATTTGATGCAGCTGTTCTGCTTTATTTCCGCACACTGTGGTATATGAGACAGCTTTCCGTGCGCAGCCATGTCCTCAGGCTACATCGCCTGCTGCGCAGCGAGGATTCGGGCACACGCGTGGGTTACTATGACAAAACTGAGCATCTTGGGTTCTAGCAAACCAGCTGCTCCAAAAATTCGCGTATGTCATTCTCCTACCTGTTGTTATTTATGGGGCAGGGAGGGTGTCACACAAGGGCGGCTGCGGGAGAAGATGCAGTGACGCAGATTTGGTCCAGAGCATCCTTCCCCAGTTCATCTGGGATAACCTGTGGTGTGCTGGTGATCCTGGTGGCGCTCACCAGGACCCTCTCCACTCTCAGATACTCTTTTGCTAGAAGGAGCACACTACAGGTCCAGAGTGCAATGCAGACATGGAGCATCATTCATACGCACCCAAAGGGAAGGCAAATATAACCACATAAAATAGTTGTGCTTTGCTCTCAGCCCATTAATGGGTGAACATTTCGTTCTGCATCGAAATGGAATTATAGAGTCCTCCTCCTTCATCTTCTGAGTTCTGGTTGTTTCTGCCCTGTGTCTGTGTTTCCGTTTTGCTGGTACAGTTGTTGAAGGGCTTTAGGTTGGAAAAGGTCAAGTAATTAACCCGTTTCAGTGGTAAAAGTTATTTTCATACCCAAACCGCTGCTTGTGTGGCCAAACAAATGGCTGAATGAGGAGGTGGCAGCGCCACCGAAGTGTCAGGCTTCACTCTCACTTTGTCCTGATCAATGTGTCCCCAGGACGCACAAAACGGGAGAGGACCGGAGTCCCCGTGGTGTGTCCGAGCTGCCGACAATGCCATGCACACCCCAGCAACAGCCTGCAGACACGTGAGAAGGCACTTAATGCTGATAAATGTTTATTACAACTCCCGCTGGGTTCTTCCCCTGACTGTGAGCCAGACGGCTTAAAAATAGGTGAAAAAGGAAGCTGAAAATCCAAAGGATGCTGGGAACACACGACGCCTACTAGAGCTACCAATAACAAACACTCTCGGGGAGGATAGAGGCTGGTAACAATGATTTTCCTGAAAAAAAAAGTGAAAAAAAGAAAAAAGTGGTGTATGCAAAAGCTTCTCTTATTTAAGGAAACGAAACCACAGCTGTTAAAACTGAATGCGTACCAGCCCTTACCAGACCGGATCCAAGAGACCCGCGCAGGAATGTGGTCCCGCTGTGCTACCTTTGCTGCAGCAGCACAAGAGGTTTTTTCCTGGCAGAATTTCGTGTCCTGGGCTTGCACGTGGGAGCTGGAGCATCGCTGGGGATGAACAACAGTGGGGGAAATGGGGGAAACAACAGGGGAAAAGCAGCTGGGGGAGCACACAGCTGTACAGGCGTGCTGCCATGTGAGCCATGAGGGTGAGTCTTGCATGTGCAATGTAAGATTCAAAGAATACAAGATTCAAAAAACCATGCTTTTAATAAATCGCAAATCCTTTCTAGCCACCCACAGAGTACTGGGACAAGCTCTGACATTGCCCAGTTTTGGGTCGAGAGAGGTTCTCCTGCCCCTCTGCTCTGCCCTGGGGAGACCACACCTGGAATATTGTGTCCAGCTGTGGCCCCTCAGTTCCAGCAGGACAGGGAACTGCTGGAGAGAGTCCAGCGCAGCCACCAAGATGCTGGAGGGAGTGGAGCATCTCCCGTGTGAGGAAAGGCTGAGGGAGCTGGGGCTCTGGAGCTGGACAAGAGGACACTGAGGGGGGACTTGTTCATGGGGATCAATATGGAAAGGGGGAGTGTCAGGAGGATGGAGCCAGGCTCTTCTCGGTGACAACCAGGGACAGGACAAGGGGTAATGGGTGCAAACTGGAACACAGGAGGTTCCGCTTCAATATGAGAAGCAACTTGTTGGGGTGAGGGTGGCAGAGCCTGGCCCAGGCTGCCCAGGGGGTTGTGGAGTCTCCTTCTGTGCAGACATTCCAACCCGCCTGGACACCTTCCTGTGTAACCTCATCTGGGTGTTCCTGCTCCATGGGGGGATTGCACTGCATGAGCTTGCCAGGGCCCTTCCAGTCCCTGACATCATCACTCATTACATCCTTTAATTACCTGTAATCCTGCAGACAGCCGGGCTTTTGTGTAGCCAGGCTACTGGAATGCAAGTGGAATAATGTGGTGCTGGCACCAGCTCCCATGCCCCAGTAGGTCCCATCGGGGCCGTCACTTTCCATCTGTTAAACACGAGATGGTTCATCAAGTGTGCGATGCTGAGCCCCAAACAGGTGATCGATCGGCTGGAGAGCTGGATAGGAGGCTGTTTCTCTGGTGTCACAGAATCACAGAAGTTTGTGCTGCAGGGCCCTCCCCAGCTCCCCAGTCCCCCTGCCATGAGCAGGGACATCTTCACCAGCTCAGGGTGCTCAGAGCCCCGTCCAGCCTGGCCTGGGATGTCTCAGGGATGGTTCATCCACCACCTCTCTGGCCAACCTGGGACAGTGTCAGTGGAGTTTTACAGCTGACCGTACAGTTTGACTCCTGCTTCATGTAGGTACAACCATTTCCTATCTAGGTACCGAGACATCCTATAGACCTCTTATGTCCGTCCACCTTTAACTTCGAACCAGGTCTTTTTGGACATTTTGGATACGGTTATGTGACGTGGGGAAAAAACCCTCCTGTTTCTCCAAACTGCTATGAATACTTATAACCTCCCTGGAATAAGGATTATTGCTGTTTTGGGCAATGTGGAGATGAGCCCCAGCTTTGATCTCAGCAAGCGGTGATCTTGGCATCCTCGGGAAGGGTGAGGGCCTGTCCTACGCAGTGTCTCGGCATATCAGGGTAAAGGGGGAGCAACCCCTCAAACAGGCCACCAGTCTTTCCAGTCTGCCCATGGTGGTGTGGAACACACCATATTATAGAACCTATATCTCGAGATACCATAAAAACCTCTTCTGAGTGTCCACAGATAAATTACTGTTCTTAACCATAGACTTTAAGCACATGTAAATCCTATGCTTGCCTTGTTCCACAGACTACTTGCATGAGTAAAGTCAAATCCAAAATTGAATTATTGAAAGCTTAAAGATTTAGATACTTCTTTTCTCACTAGTTGCTCTTGTTTAAAAGGAAATACCTATTTTCTTCTCTGTTCCTCTACACCTGGTGGGAGAAACACCATATTTCATAGGACAGCTGTTTCTTCCTCAAAGTGCACATGCGGCACAAGGACGGCGCTTCTTGCTGGCTGCCCTCACAAAGAATTGCATTTCCATCAGTTTCCTTTAACTGAGCATTAGAACTAAGAGGAAAACATCTGAGCAGCATGTCTGTTCTCGGTCGTCTTCCAGAAATTCACTCGTTGGCTTAAGGTTTTCTCCAAAAACGTAGCTCAGCTCCACAGTGATTCTGTGCCATTTTTTCTGGAAGATTCCTGTATCGTTTGTTTGTTCATCCCCTGTTACTCTCAGACACCTTTCACCTCTAAAAAAATTTTAAAAATAAAAAATAAATCCCCTAAAAATGCTATTAAGATGGAAAATGTGTGTATATAGAAAATGTGGCAGAGAGGACAGTGTCTGTTTTAATATTTTGCGACTGGCCACAAACACTTTCCGAAGCCCGAACTGGCAGATTAAGTGATTTAGTGCCACGAAAGTAAAGCTGCGCTTTGGGCTGGATGCCACAGGGCAGAGTAAACCAGAACGCGAAATGATCATCAGTGCTCCACAAAGGCTCACTTGCTTCTAGAGGCTGCTGATGCAAATACCCACCCTCCAAACAATACAACTTTAGAAATAATTGTTCCAGACTTAATTACTGTGTGTGCATCACCCCTGTCGGTCCTTTCCTAGGGCAGCAAATGGCTCCAGCAAGGAAACATCCCCCAGGTTAAACCCCTTACTCTGCCGACCCGTCAAATTTAGTGATAGCACTCAGGAAGTATAAGCATTGTCTGTGACATTTCTTTGTCATGTCAGCTTAATTTTTTAGCCTGTTTATATTAATAATACAGGCACAGACTCTGCAGAACATTACTGAGAACAGCCCAAAGCTTGTGGCAGATTGCCAGTCTTTTTTCTAAGAGGATGCACTGCTTGGTGGCTCTTGACGTTTCCCTCATTTAAAAATTCTGCCAGGGAGAAGCTGTGTGTGTCCAAATGTCACCCTTTTGTTGAATTTTCTATAGGAAATCCCTTATTCCTGACTTCTTGTGAAAGGCTGACTCTGACTTAGGGCACTTTGGTTGGTAAACGTGTCCTCCAGAAGGCTGCAAACATCTGTGTCCTGCTCGCGTGCTTGGAGCTTGAACTGGTGTGCATCTTGGGTCCAGTACAGTCCCTGCATGTCCTGGGTGCTCTGGAGCGTCTGGAGAAGGGGCAGGACAGGTCATCTCTACATGCTGTCCGGTGAGCTCCTCAAAAGAGAGATGAACCTCCATTACCACTTTGGGGATGTGCTCACGGAGGCAGAGCTGGGGCAGGACATCATTTCTGTACCGAAAAGGAGCCCATGAGAAAGATGGGACAGACTTTTGAGCAGGGCCTGTTGTGACAGGACAAGGGGTGATGGTTTAAACTAAAGGAGGGAGATTCAGGCCGGACATGAGGAAGAAATTGTTGCCCTGAGGGTGCTGAGAGCCTGTGCCAGGTACCCAGAGAGGTGGTGGATGAACCATCCCTGAGACATCCCAGGCCAGGCTGGACGGGGCTCTGAGCACCCTGAGCTGGTGACGATGTCCCTGTCATGGCAGGGGGCTGGGGGGGCTGGGAAGGGCCCTCAAACCCAAACCGTCTGTGATTCGATGTGTGTGCAGGACCCAGGGAAGAGATGGACTCCCTGACATGTGTGGTGGCTTCTCTGACCTTAGCAGCCTGTGCTCCTGGAGTTCTGCGCAGAAGCAGGTGCTTCCCAACAGCTCCCTGCAGCCTTGAGGATGCCACAAAGACTGGCCATTGGGTGAGTTGTTTCCCTCAACACTGTTATTTTCCTTTTTTTGTTGTTGTTTCTTCTTTTTTTTTTTTTAATTCCCTTAAAAATGAACTTGTTTGAAAGCCTAAAGACTTTCAAGCAGATAGCAAAGCTCATAATTTCAGAGGCAATTTCTCTAGTTATTATAGTTGGTGGAAAAATATAGCTGGTGTCTAAATCGCACCAAATTTGAGGCTATTAATAGCTGTTTCTGGTAAAGCCTAGAGCTGGAGGAATGGCCCCACCTCTGTCATGTAGAGCACTGCTTGTTTTCTCTGTCTAGTTGGTAACACAATAAAATCTCTGGCAACTTTATACAAAGGGATTTAAGAACAGTTGATTGTCTCTGTGCGGCTCTTCCTAGGAGTACCCACTTTAGCGTGCGTGCTGGGAGGCATCGCCACTGCAAACTATGGTGTATTGATTGAAGATCATACAGCTCTGGGTGGGGTGAGAACCTGCAGTGCCCTCCGATGCGAAGCCTGGAGGTCATCTGCCCCAAATACCATAAAACATCTCAAATGAACAAAGAGCAGGAGCCAGAGACGACTCAGCCCAGATGCACAGCTTTAATAAGAGAAGAAAAGTGCCTTCGGTGTCATCATGAGTGGGGTTTTAGCTGGGCACGTAGCGGAACAAAAAACAACTTAGTGTTTGGTGCAAGTCCCGTCTTCTTGAAAGGCTGAGGGAGCTGGGGCTCTGGAGCTGGACAAGAGGAGACGGAGGGGGGACTCATTCATGGGGATCAATATGGAAAGGAGGATGGAGCCAGGCTCTTCTGGTGACAGCCAGTGACAGGACAAGGGGCAATGGGTGCAAACTGGAACACAGGAGGTTCCACTGCAAGAGGAGAAGAGCTTGTTGGGGTGAGGGTGGCAGAGCCTGGCCCAGGCTGCCCAGGGAGGTTGTGGAGTCTCCTTCTCTGCAGACATTCCAACCCGCCTGGACACCTTCCTGTGTAACCTCATCTGGGTGTTCCTGCTCCATGGGGGGATTGCACTGGATGAGCTTTCCAGGACCCTTCAACCCCTCACATTCTGGGATTCTGGGATTCTCTCTATTGTTTCTGGCAAGTTGATATTTGCATACAGCAGCCACTCCTGCAACAGTGGTCATCAAAGCGTAAAGTAAAAACAAAAAAGAAAAAACCCCAGATTTCTAACTTGCTGCCACGCTTCACGCTCCGCTCGACAGCCGCGAGGTGCGGACGGCTGGAGGTGACACGACGGGTGATCAAACAGCTCCGCGGTTCCACGGCCGCGCGGGAGAGCCGGGGCCAAGGTGCAGATGAGTGAGCACCGAACATCTGGGTTCAGCATCACCGATGATGCTGCGGTTCAGGAGCCCTTTGGGGAGTGTGGGGGTGCACAGCGCCTCTGAACCATCCCACTTTTGGGTTGCCTGGGGCGGGAGAACCTGCAAGGAGCTGTGTCCTGTGCATCTTGTTTCTTCTGAAGGACCATCTGCAGCCTCGAGCGGGCACGTCCCACCAGGTAGCACTGACCTCCATCTCCTCCTGCAAAGCCACCACTCAGGAGATGAGAGGAACAGGAAGGTGCTGCTGTTGTAATTGCAGCCCTACATCAGCTGCTATTGCTGTGGATTTCTGGGAAGCACATGAACTTACACCAAAAGCGTCATTTCTGGAAGAAATATATCTGTGCACCCCCGCGTTTGCTTCTGGGCTTTCCTTGGTGATTTTTCTTGGCGTCCTGTGCAAAAGAGCCACCAGGAGAGCAAGGGCTGTCTCGCTGGTGTAACATCTGCATGCAGCAGCAACACTGGCAGAAAAGAGAATGTCTGACTTAAGTCGAGGAAAATACACAGATTAAAAAATAAATCTAAAGAAGATGGGCTGAGCTGCACACAAGTTTTCCCCTGGCAAGGGCAAACTGCTCAGAAATCGCCCTCCAGTCTGCTTTGTCCTTTGTTTGTCACTACGGTTATGCTGACTATTGCATTTCTTGTTGCTGTGAAATAGTGATCTGTGACTCTTCAATAATAACATTTCTTCCATCATCAGAGAGCTTAAGCCAGGGTTTAAACAGTGGTCTCCTAACTCTTGCAAGAGTATTGACTTGGTGTCTGGCAAGTTCCGCAGTTGGACTCAAAAACGTGGGAGCACTTTTTATCCAGTGACAAGAACACAGGCAATGAGTCCTTCCAGAAAGGACAGACATCACCACCTGCTCCTGCTTTTCTTGGGTAAGTATGCTGCTCAAGGTATTTTTTAATTAAACCTGTGACCTGTTTTTTCGAAACCGCATTGGTGTTAGTGTGGCCGGCATAACATCTTGTCTACAGCACCAGTTTTTTAAGCTGAGATGAAAGTCTGAATAGACTGCTAATGCAGGTTGTTGTCCTTGAAATAAATAACTTACGCTTTTTCTATGGATAAACAACATTTAATCCAATTCCTGAATTGTATTCCCTAAACACGTGTTCATCAGAGCATAAGCAAAACAGCGCTGGGTGCGCGGGGGATTCGCTCTGCCCAACACGCACACCTTTTAACAATAAGAAGTGTGCTTAAATACAGTAAGGTGTTACATATTCATAATGACCCCAGGAGCATCTGTACATATTCATAACCTTCCCCGCTTCTGATTAAAATGAGTCTCAGAGAACCATTTCCCTAGTCTCCTCCTTGACCCTCCCCTGTTGCACCTGCACGGTGTCACTTGGTGGCTTTGAAGAGGGGTCTTTGGGGTCTTTGGATGAAGCTCCTTCAGCTTCGCCACAGTGAACTTTGTACCTGTGGCTCATTATGATGAATTGGCTGGAACCCAAGCTGCCAAGTTGACTGAAACCAGACTGGCTCCCCTTTTTTGCTGTACCTCTTGGCTGTCTTGTCTCCTCAAGGTTGCAGCTGGTGCTGGAAAACTTCTGATCTCGGCATTCCATGAGGTTCTGCTTTTTTCTTGACACAACTGGTTACATACAGCTCCAAACTAGATATTCATTATGTGGCTAAAAGTGTTAGCTTGTTAGTAAGCCCTTATTATGTGGTTGGTTAACCCTTAAAATGTTAGTTCCCTCTATCAATATAACTTCATAAACAAGTTTAATAACTTTTTACATAGAACTTAACCACCTTTTCCTTTTTCCAGGTTCAGAGCCTGAGCCTCATTTGGTTGTATCTGTAAACATCAAACATCTCAGCACGAATCTCAACTGCATTTCTCACGTCCTGAAAGTGTTAGAATGCTTTAAATAAAAATCCTTTCATTCACTTCCCGGTTTCTTCCTCCATCTTCTCCTGTGTGTCTGCACGGGCTGGGAGCAGAAGAGCGAGGGATGTGGCCACGTTTAACGAGAGCATGAAGGACCCAATCCTGTGCTCATCACAAGACACCTTGCACGGTGTGTCAGCCTTGTCTTGGCATTGTCCCAGGTGTGAAAACATGGAAAATAACCAGAGACAGGGGGAGGTGATGGACGGCGGCATCTCTGGGTCAGGACTCTTGTAACCACGCGGCAGCATTTCAGGATTTTGTTCTCCTAACAAGAAACTGCAAGACATCTCCTCCTCCTTCTTCTTCCTTTAGTTTACAGAGCAGTAGACACATGCACACACATACATACATATATACACATATCACACAATCACAGAATGTCAGGGATTGGAAGGGGGTTTCTAAAGGCTGCGATCTGCTGTGATCAGCCAACAGAAGTTTTGCAGCCACCTGCATTGTCCTTGGATGTCCCCCTGTCCTTGCATGGGTTCAGGTGATGGTAGATCAAGCAGCGCTTTGGATGCAGCAGGTTGGCACCCTGCTCTACACTCAACTCCAGCCTTCATCCTGAACAAGAATCTTCATATCCACATACAATCAACTGGTGAGGGGCTGGAGCACAAGTGTGATGGAGCGGCTGAGGGACCTGGGGGTTCAGCTGGAGAACAGGAGCTGAGGGGAGACCTTCTGATCTCTGAACTGCCTGAAAGGAGCTTGGAGCCAGGGGGGTCGGGCTCTGCTCCCCAGGAACAAGCGCCAGGAGCAGAGGAAACGGCCTCAAGTTGCGCCAGGGGAGGTTGAGGTTGGATGTGGGAACAATTTCTTCCCCAAAGGGCTGTGGGGCATTGGAACAGGCTGCCCAGGGCAGTGCTGGAGTCACCAGCCCTGGAGGGCTGGACAGACGGACATGAGGTTCTCAGGGACATTGGTCAGTGATGGGGGTGGGGGAACGCTTGGACTCAATGACCTTGAGGGGCTCTTCCAACCTAATGACACTATGGTTTTGTTGTATGATCCGTCAGAGGGTACCCTGATCCCACTCAAGCCCGTCCCCACACAGGATTCCTACTTGTAGGTATGGTTGCTGCTCCTGCACTTAATTTTTTTTATCTCACCTTCCTTATTTCAGAAAATTCAATGTCTTGAGGTAATGCTTGCATTTTGCTTATCTGTTTGGAAAGAACAACTGAACAGATTTTTGGGGGGAATTCCCCACAACACCACACCCCGACAATCACATACACCCGTGGGGATGCAGGAATCTGATGATGCGCGTGGGCAGCGCGGGGCTGAGCACCCCATGGCCCCTGTCCCGGGGTCCAGCCCACCAGACCTGCGCATCTCCAGCAGCATCTGCTCCACGTTCCTTGGTCCACACACCAGGAGATGCGAGGGCAGGTCCGTGCACTGCGAGTGAGCAAGCAGCACCGCGACAGATTTAGCGCAGTAGCTCTCAGTGCTGGCCCTGTCACTTCATTGCTAAAATACACTTCATTCCATGGACCTCTCGACCTGTCTGGAACTGGCAGCTGCTGGAAATCTCCTGAAGAACTTGTTCTCACAAGAGTTCTGGCTGGTTTTTATATCTAAACGGTGTTGCTAAATTTGGACGCTTTATTGATAAGCATCTGGGTTGGTAGATTTATCTGATCTGGACCTTTGAACCTGCTGAGTAGGTGGCACCTCTGCTGAGTTTTCATTGTGAGAATGAAATAGGTCAGCAGATTTCCAGCCATAAAGCGAGACAGGACATTGTGTTACCGCCTGTCTGCAGAGAATGTTCTTGGTGTTTGTTTCAGAATGAAGCGGTGAGGAGACACGGCTTTATTCTGTCCTCTTAACCCTGGTACCTGTATATGTGTGGCAGTTTTGTCCGTGAATTCTTATACTTGATGTGATAGACATTGTGTTTTAATGGAAATTAATGTTAAGCTCCTTACCATTGCTGCCATAGCAGGAGGAAATTACTGGGAGATGGCTCAAAGAGGTGTGAGATGGAGACAGGTAAAGCCGCCCTGGGTTTTAACTGGGAAATCAATGGAATAAATTTTAAGCCAGAGTGGTAGCCAGTTTGAGTGAAACACAGGCAAGGCTTGGCAATTATTTGATATTCCTTCCCCCTCAGGCAGATATGCGTTCAGGTTTTAATCTTTAGTGAGTTGAACAGATCTTTCAGGGTAAATTATGCAGGTAACACTTGGTTATGCACCTTCTCAGCACTTCATCTGGGGAGGAAAAGGAAAACCCTAAAGATTGGAAATGGAGCTGCTGATGTGAGACTGATGTCCAGCACCTCAAATACCGACACTGCAGCTCAGCACAAAACAAACAGCCAGCCGCAGGATCAATGACAAACAAAAGTGTCATCACTCAGAGGAAATATCAAAGTATCTAATTTTAATTCTCATTCATAAAATGAAGCTGCTAAGACTGTAAATGATCCAAGTCATATTAGTCATCATTCGTAATACTAGCAGCCTCCTAAGTGATAAATAAAGTATATTCTGAGCACAGCTGAGCACTTGCTGCCCAAAGAGCAGCAGCTCTGGGGTGTGGGGTGTCCCACCCGCTGTCCTCCACAGTGACGCTCATGTCCGACCAACAAGTCACAGAAGAGCAATTGAGTGACCACCTGGGGTGGTTCAGTCCCTGACCAGGGAGCAGATGGGTAAAATGTACGTGAGAGATCGGCCATGAGCTGCCATGTGCGCTCGCAGCCCAGAAGCCAATGGTGCCCTGGGCTGCATCCCCAGCCCCGTGGGCAGCAGGTTTGGGGGATCCTGCCCCTCTGCTCCGCTCTGCTGAGACCCCCCTGCAGTGCTGGTCCAGCTCTGGGTCCTCAGCACAGGACACACATGGAGCTGCTGGAGAGGGGCCAGAGGAGCCCCAGGAATGACCCGAGGCTGGAACAGCTCTGCTGGGGACAGGCTGAGAGAGTTGGGGTGTTCACTGGAGAAGAGAAGCTCCAGGACACCTTAGTGCACCTTTCAGTGCTTAAAAGGGGCCCATGAGAAAGATGGGACAGACTTTTGAGCAGGGGCTGTTGTGACAGGACAAGGGGTGATGGTTTAAACTAAAGGAGGGAGATTCAGGCTGGACATGAGGAAGAAATTGTTGCCCTGAGGGTGGTGAGAGCCTGTGCCAGGTACCCAGAGAGGTGGTGGATGAACCATCCCTGAGACATCCCAGGCCAGGCTGGACGGGGCTCTGAGCACCCTGAGCTGGTGAAGATGTCCCTGTCATGGCAGGGGACTGGGGGGCTGGGGAGGGCCCTGAAACACAAACCATCTGTGATTCTGTGATTCTCTTTTGTCAGCCTTAAATGCAAGGAGACACTGCACACATTGAGCTCCAAGGTGTGAGAGACACCGGTCCCCATAAGCCACAAGGGAGGGATGGTTTATATCCTCTCTCAAACAACATTGTTTTAGTCCAGTTACCACACACGTAACCCTTGTCTTCCTTGATCAGAACCCCCAAATGCTCCATCCCCCACCTCCTCCCCTCTGCAGCACTGCCTGGATCAGAAAACAAATCTAATTGAGTTTCTCCTGCCCCTGTCTCCTCTGCCGCAGACTCACGGACCTCCACAGGCAGCAAAGCCCATAAACTGCATCTGGAACATAACACGGCGCTAATGCAGAGTGACAGCAAGGAGTTATTTTCCAAATGGGACGCCTCTTGCGTCAAGCAGTCAAGTGATTAATTAAGAATTGCTTTCAATTTTCAGTTTTAGAGCAAGGTAGGTTTGCATTGTTCTGGAACTGTTTCAGTTCCAAATGCATATACTCAATCCCATTTGCTTCCTTGCAGCTCTCCGTATCATAAATTTAAGAGACAGACTTCATTTCATGCTTGTGAGAATGATCTTGATATCTTAAAATTAGGAACTGCAAAGACGATAAAAGACAAGCCAAAAGCCTCCAACATAGAATAGTGTAACAACCTGTGTTTCATGCATTCCTCAGTTATTGTCTCAAATCAGTTTAAAAGAAAATAATCTGTCCTTCAGGAGAAGTTTAACGTGTTCTTCCAAAGAGTTTCAGATTCTGGTGTGGTGCTTATTGATTTAATTTTAGGCATGTAAAGGAGAGCTTTTGCGTTTCAGAAATAACACAAACATTAATACGGTTACATTATTTAAATGGGCTTTCTCAGTGCTTCTAGTTTAACTTTAGACTCTAATTGAAACTGAACCGTGAAGCACCACAGCTTCTCTGACCCCCCATCTCCCTGCTGTCCGGTGCTGAGGGTGGAGTGTTGAATTTACCCATGTAAGCGACAGGAGATCACGGTTTGGTCCTACAACAGCATCCTCTCTCCAGCTCCTTCAGCCCATCTCATTTGCAGTACGTTTACAGGATTTCAGCTTCAAGCCACAATAAATGGAAGGATGCTGGGAGGCCAACTCTGAGCACAGGAATTAGGTTCAAGGCAGTTTTAATTAATACTCCCTTAAAAGTTGCTCTCAGGTAGCAAAATTATCTTTTATCCTCACAAAAAGGCTTTGCTGAGTGCAGAATGAAATGTTACTGCAATTCCAGTTCTCTGCATATAGGACAGCACAACCGTAACACAAAAATGAAAAACTGCCAGTACCAAATGTTATGAAACCAAACAGATGAAAACCTTCAGTGGATGAATAAGATTGGCCTGACATATCTGTCATAGGCCATGGGGTAAAACAACAAGATTCCGTTGCTGTATAATGACAAATGTTTTTGCTTGAGGTTCTCTTCATCTCATCTACATAGCTGCTATTCAAGCACACGCAGGTGTTCGGTTGGAGCAGACAACAGGCTGCTGCGAACAGTCGGTCCCTGCTGTGATACAGCCTGGCTACTATTTTCACTGAAACAGTAAAAATGCAAGCCATGGTTGTTTAAAACTTCGGTCAGCATCAAAAGGAGACACATAGATGTCAAGGTGTCACAAATTAAGGGATTTTCTGCTTTGCTTAGCTGCTTTGCGCTTGTTTACAGCGGTGAAAAACCAGGACACCACGCTCAATGGTGAGGAAGGGTCAATATTTAGTGGGTGCTCAGAGGGAATCCATCCAGGACACGTTCAGGGAAAGCCGGAGCGCGCACCGTGCTGCTCTGTGCCTCCAGATCAGCGGGCACCGAGCAGGGCGGCCGAGCGCGGAACAACACAGGCACCACTCCGTTCCTAAAGGTGCCCGAGATCAGGATTCGCAGAGTGCAATCTGGGTGAGGACTCTGTAGCGTATGTGTGAGCCAACCTCAGAATACCAAAAATAACAGAATAATGGCTATGAGGGACTATCTGTGAATTTACGTTATTTCTCTTTGAATGCTGGGTGGATAACCGAGTTTATTACTCGTGAAAGACTCACACATTCATACCAGCACAGTTACCTGGACAGGGAGCAGATGCGATGCACCACGACCAGTTCCACATCACAGCACGCTTCCAATGCTGGCAAAAGTCTCCTTAGCCCAGTAGTTAAGTCCTTCTACGCTTTCCTCACTGCATGTTGTGAACAACGGATGCCCTTATACCTGCACTGTGCAGATGCAGAACAACAGCAGACCTAAAAGGGACTGTGGGGACAGCAGGGCATGGCATTCCCAGCTGCACCGTGGACACCTTGTCCAGGGCTGCACAGAGGTGTGATAAAACACTGTCCTGGACAGGCAGGGTCCGGCACTCCATGAGGTACTCGCCAGATGCACCCGGAGCCTCATTTCACTAATTCATATAATCACAGGTGGTTTGTGTGGCAGGGCCCTCCCCAGCCCCCCAGTCCCCCTGCCACGACAGGGACAGCTCAGGGTGCTCAGAGCCCCGTCCAGCCTGGCCTGGGATGTGGCTCCTTCCTGTGGCTCCTCCGGCCACTCTCCAGCAGGTCCACGTGTGTCCTGTGATGAGGAAAGAGGAGTCAGAGTTTTTCCAGATCTGAGACATAACCTTAAAGATGAGGAAACATATGCTGACGGTTCCTGTTGCCTACGTCAGCCCCGCAGGAGCCCACGGCAGCTGGGGATGCTGATGGGAACGTTTTGTGTTGCAGCTGGCCAGCAGGATGCAGAAGGCTTCCCTCTGGACCAGGCAGGAGTGGCTCCTTCCCAGGACACACCAGCTTGCCTGGCTTGGCCTCTGGGTGCATCTGCTTCTCCCAGCTGATGGTGCAGGGAATCACACATCTCTTGCTCACAACATCTGTATTTCGTTATCCACGGCACAGCAGCGCGATCTCGGGACAGGTGTGAACAAATGAAACCTCCTGAGGAAAACAAACTGCAAAGCTTGGTGGGCACAAGTCGGTGCTCATGGGCTGCATGGAGCGACCTGAGACCCAGAAGACACAAGTAACAAACAGGAGGAGCGAGGCTGGCCTTGCAGCGAGGCATCTGCCTTCAGTAGCATCCTAGCGCCCAGGAGGACAGCATGAAGGAAGGATCACAGCAGAACGCTCCCGTCTTGCATCGGTGTTGGCTCCTACACCTCTGCCAAGAACTCTGAGCCTGTGATTGCCCCTGCTCTGCGCTGCAATTGGCCTCACCAAGGCTGTGTGTCACCTTGAAGGACTGGGAACTGGGAACAAGTGGTGGAGAAGATGGTGCTTGGATGTCTCATCTCTGATACTGACCTGGACCACGCACAACTCTGGGAATGTCGAGGGTTTAGATTGCGGGGTGACAATAAAACCCTGGCAGATGTATTGATAACCTCCTCTCCTCCCCGCCTTCCCCCTTTTGCCCCTCCTTCTCCCCCCTTCCCGCTCAGGACAGGAGATCGCGAGGGAAAGAAGGACAGAGAGAAGAGAGTTGGAAAAATTAACAATGTTTTACTAACGCTACCAATAAAAATAGAGAAAATAATACAAAATATACAAAACCAATCTGGAAAGTCCCGGCAACTGCAGAGCCGGCACCCAAAGTCCTGGACTGGACTCTGCAGCCAACCGGAGCTGGATTCAGTCTGTCACTGGCCTCAGTTCACAGGGACGACTCGCAAGGTCCTCTCCTAATGTCGGCCATAGGGAAAAGGGAAAAAGGCAGGAGATCCTCATGATCTCCCACTTTTATATGAATTATCACGTGAATGGGATGTTATACACAGTTGGTCAGTTTTTGGTCACCTGTTTCTCGCTGCCCCTCTCGCGAGATGTCCATCCATCTTATCAATGACCTCACATTCCATGGCTCTGTTTACCAAAACATGTATCTGGCTTTCAGGAAAAAGCAACTAATAAGAGGCTTTAGCTGACAGGCTAATTCACTGAAAGAGAAACTTGTTTTTAACAAAACCAGGACAGGGAATAAGGAAGGAACACATAAGTCATTCACTGCTTTCTGAGACCATCACCATGTGCCAAATACCACTCTATGACTATAATAAAACAGACAATTCACAAAAGGTAATCCCTTTTTTCTGAAGCAGGACTGTTCAGTGCCCAGACTGACAACTCCTGGGACCGATGGACCACTTCTAATAGATTTGTGAAATACAACTGAGTAAGAAAGGCTGTTGTCGGTACGTGTAACTTGCTACGCAAGGATCCATAGTACCAGCAGGAGATTTTTAGGGATCTTCAGTTTGAAAAAGGCTGAAACCTGCGGTTCTAATGCAATAGTGGCCAGAGGTGCTCGCCGGTGGTTGGTGTTTGCAAGCAATGGTGGCCAAGAGCCTCTGTGAGGGTGGTAAAACAATGACCCAGGTTGGCCAGAGAGGTGGTAGATGGACCATCCCTGAGACATCCCAGGCCAGGCTGGACGGGGCTCTGAGCAACCTGAGCTGGTGAAGATGTCCCTGTCATGGCAGGGGGACTGGGGGGCTGGGGAGGGCCCTCAAACCCAAACCATCTGTGACTCTGTGATGCTTCTGTGAATCTTTGCCAGGACAAAACGTTCAGCAGCAATCACTGAAGAAAGCGTAACACCATCTGAATAGGAACAAATTCATATCATTAACACAATATCAATTAATTAGAATAATATGTCTATGTCAGATAATAGAAGATATGCAAAGTGTATGTGCTCATATAAATATCTATGTGTATGGACATCAGCTTCTTAATTTAAGCATAGTTTCTTAATATGTAGTAACCTGCCAGATGTACAACTGCATGTTTTCAGCAGCACGGTGCAGAAGGAACACGGGGATGCTCTCGGGGTGCCCGGCGATGTCCCCGTGCTGGGGGCTGCAGGAGATCTCCAGGCCGCGGGAGATGGAAGTGACGCTGGGTATCACGCGTTTGCAGTGTGTTTATCAGGATGTGACTGCCCTTCACATTGTACTTTCCAACAAAAGCTTTGTTAATCTCCCTCTAAAATGCACCTCTTCCCAACATCTGCTCTGTATCTGCTTCCACCACTGTGGCTGGTTGGTTGTGGTTTTTTTAACCTAATACCCTGTTGCATAGTTGTTTAATCAGACTCCAGTGCTTAAGCCTCAAAAAATTGGCCTTGCACCTGGAAAAATAGCAATGTAATTTTTTCAGCAAGATTATGCATAAATTCAGATTTTGCTGATATCCTGTAAGAAACCCACAACTCCTACTTATAAAAAGATAGTTAGTAGTAAGGCTAATTATAGCATTTTAAACCAATTCAAGGTATGCAAAAAAAGCACTATTAAAACAGGCTCAGAATGATGGGAAGCCACCACTGTTAAAATAAAAAAGCACTGTGTTGTCCACAGAATGGTGATGTTTTCTTAGCAAATTGTCTTTTAATGGGGATGAAGGGGGTGATAACACCTCATTTGGAGCAGAGCCCCGGTTATTGTAGGTGGCCTTAACCCCCCAGCTTTTGAGGAATGCGGTTGGCTTCCCTCAGCCGATGATTTGGATTTATTAGTGTCTTTTGCTGTGGGCTCCCATGGAACCCATAGACGACAGGCAGCCCTGGGGAAGCCTGGCAGAGAATCAACCTCAGTTTTATTTCCCCTCCATTCCTACCCAGCGTTGCAAAGAATGAGTAAATTTCCAACAGATGTTACCAAAGGTCTGGGGCAATTTCATAGTGAACTAACATTGAGAAGATCCTCCAGGCAGATGAAAGTCTCAGCAGTTTACTTTCAAGTGTAGCTTCAGTAGAATTATATCACCTTATCAGTCATAATTTATCTCAGATTTGTGTAATGCACACCATCCCACAAGGGAATATTCAAAAGTTGTCATTAAACCACAGCACATCACGCAGGTATTTTGTTGCACATGCAGTTTGCCCATTAGTCACCAACAATTATTTTATATGACATGCAATGTGAAACATTTTGCCTAAACACGGTCAGTGGGGCATCCCAGACAGAAGAATTCCTCAAAGAGAAGATTCACGGGAGGGAGGTACTTTCTGGCCCCTGGGCTGAAAATCAGGCCAACAAAAGACCAAAGACCAATAGAGCCCTTCTCAACAGGTGAACTTTACTAATCAACGCACCTGCTGTCTTCCTGCATGCATTTACATATATACAAGCAAAATTACATGTCCTATAGAGATGCTTTGCTTAATGGCAATACATCACATCTCAGGCACTTTGAAATATGCCTAAAGAGAAATATTTGTGTATGTGAGTGAAAGGAGGACATTTCTTTGTTCTCTGTCCTTCACATAAACACCAGCCCAGGTTCCTTCTTCGTTTTTCAAGTGGTGTAATTGACACACAAGCGTCGGCAAAGGGAATCACTGTGTGATTCACCGGCTGGATGCAGGAGCAGATGAGTCAGGACAGAGTCACCTGGGCTGCGTGACAAGGCTGCACCCACAGGAATGAGCCAGGGAATGCGTGGGGCGGGGGATGGGAAGATCATCACTCAGCTGGCCGGAGCAGCAGGGCTTCTGGATCCACCTCCTGAGTCACAAACCAGGCTGGGAGAGAAAAGCAAGGAAGGACAAAGGCAGAGATTCCTTCCTGCCTTCCAGCATCTTCCGCCTTACGCTTCTGCAAGTTCTGGATCAACATGGCACGTGGTAATCAACCTCAGGGAGCTCCAGCTCCATCACCTTGTCCAAACCCCTTGGTGCCCATCTTCTTCAAGAACGGGGCAATGTTTGAACCAGGTTGGAAGGAGTCACATGGACCAACACTATGGTGAACGTAACTCATGTTCGATATAGACAGGAATGAGCAATGTGAACACTGGGAGAGTTTTGACATCTATGTCCTAATTTTAGACATTTAGCTTCAGCTTGAGTTGCCTTCTGTGTAGCTGGTGAGCAGGGACAGGCAGCCTTCCACACCTGAACCACTTTTAATCCCTTTACACGGTCTACAGGGGTCCAGCCTCCAAATTCAGACACCTCGTGTAGACAGTTGAGGCAACAGCCACTCATCTCTGTTCATCATGTGAAATGGCCGCTCATCTCTGTTCATCATCTGATCACCCTGTATTTTCATAGTACCTGTGTTCTGGGGCTTCTTTAGTGAGGGGAACCTTGTGGCAGAGCAATGTCCATATCCCTTCTCTAGAGGATCTCTACCCTGGCTCAGAATAAGTCAAATCAAATAGACAGTTGAGAACAGTTGAGCCAGCGCATCAGAAATTCCTACATTGTGGACCCAGTGGCCATGTGAAGGACATGCTGGGCCACCACACCAGCTCTCTGGACCAGACTGGGATGTTCAGTTCTCATGTGGTTGCTGCCAGCATCCCCAGATATAGGTTTATAGAGACTTGCCACGTGTCTCTAACCAACCTTTCTTTTAGACAGCGTGATGTTACTGAAAAGCACCTGGAGTCTGCAACTTGGTGTCTTGCTCTGAGCCTTACCTGTCCAACCCAAGGCGCAATTTTACTAATCCAGCTCTTTTAGAAAGTATTCTTGTCTTCTGGAAGCAGGTAAGTTACGGTCCCACAAGACAAAGTCTACCGGGAGAGACAAATGATGCAAAACTCCATGTGTACTTCTCCAGGATGACAAAAATTGTCACATGAAATAAGATTATGAGAAACAGAAGAGGAAAAACCGGATGCCAGTTCCTGGTCAGCAGGGTGCACTACATCCTGGTTTCCATCCAAGGATGCAATGGTTGTCCCTACAACCATTCTTGGAAAGGTTAACAACTTGTGGTGTAAATGGGGCAATAATAGCTCACCCATCATCATTAAGTTGCTCAGGAGTAGTGAAAGAATCCTGTAGGAAGCTGTAATCCAATATCTTACACCATCTTTATGATGAAGTGTATAACTGCTGACGGAAACCCTTGACCGCCCACATAAAGGAGAATATTCACGGCACGGCTCCATAATTGCAGAGATTGCCACAGCCAAGCAACAACACTCGATGAATTTTTTCACCCTCCAACAAAAAACTGAACAGCTCTGTGTTTTGAAGCTGTTTTGCCTGATATATTAATCTCTTTATGACTAAATATGCTAACTTTTACATAGTTTTGATACTTCAGGACTGCTTTATTTCATATTTCAAATTTCTGAAGCACCTGAAGGTTTCCACACAAAAGATCTGGTAAAATCTTCAGTGAAGATACCTTAGCTTGTATCACTCGTGGGACTGTTTGATACATCAATTTCTATTTATGGCCTGTTCTCTCGAATGTCGGAGCTAACAATTTGACAGCATCCAGAACAGCAAACAAAGCATCTGTATCTTGGAGAGCACTGCCAGAACAAGGACAACACAGAGAATACATTTTCGGGGAGCCAGGAGACTTGTGCACCATCATCTTACACTTTCATGCTGCTTTAAAGGAGGTGCAAAGAGGTTAAAAGCCCATTGACCAGCCTCACAAAGTCATCCTAATTGTCTTTAACTCTGTGTCTACTTCTACCTTCCTTTAATCCATCTCCAAGACAGCTGTTGTTCAACATGTATCAGAATGTGTACCTCTGCTCATCTAGGTGGGACATCCTTTGGTGGGTTGACAGGATAGCCAGGGTACACATAAACAAAACCAATAGACCGTTTTTCTTGGGTCGAGTGAAATAAATGGCTCAGTTGCTACGACAGCTCTGTTTTTGTTGGGTAACCATTAGAACAGTGAACTGTGCTCACAGTACAAAACGGTTATGACCGGTGGAAAATTAGTCAGGCTTTCTGGCCATTTCAGAAAGCAACAGTAAAAACATGGTGAAGTCAGCCTGGGTCATGTTCTTTGGTGTGACACAGCCTTCTGCATCCCCAGTGACAGGGACAGAGACCAAATGGACAGTCCACATCAGCAGGTCCAACCTCTCCTCTCGCAGACATGCAGGGAGCTGATGTTCAGTTCGGATGGAGACCAGTACTGAACAGCCCTGGTTGCCTGGTGGGACGTCTTGATGGGGACCACCACCACACCTTCCCTTGGAGGAGCATCCGCTGCTCTTCAGAGGAAGACAAAGAGATCTTCAGGGAGAGGGAGAAATTGAATTATTGCCTGGCACCTGCAGAAGGCATGAAAACCTGCAAGGGACAAAACCCGAATGACCGTGTTTTCAGCTTGACACAACCGCGTTCAACGGATTCAGATGCAGCATCTGGACCACTCTTGGAATGCAACACAAATGGTTTCGATGCAAGAGAGATCCTCAGCTCTTGGCTTTTGACTTATAACCTTCTACACATGCACTGTGTAGAGTGGGTTTAGTTATTAAAGGAAAGCTCCTGTCTGAATTCCCCTCCCTGCTGTAGCTTTGGGTTTTTTACATTTTGAATCTGAACACGGTGTTAAAATAGGGACTGTATTACACACGGTGGTTTCTGAAAAAGATAATATTCAGCTAAAGAAGCAAAACAAAAGGAAAACTAGTTGGCCTTTATATACATATATCCAGCATTTCTGGTTTGCCTGGTTTGTAACCGTAGAAAAATATTACCATTTTTTCTGTTGAAATTGTTCTATATTGGGGGGATTCTTTAATCAAATTACTCCTATGATTCTATGACTTTGAGCTTGTTTCTAAATAATGTGTCCTTTACTCCCGTGACAACTACTTTTCTTCGTGAGAACCCCCATTTTTTCTTAAACAGCGAGAATTTGGTTTATGTGTTAAACACACCTAGTGCTCGTGGAAAAGACACGTCCTGTGTTACAAATGCTCCTCATGAATGATAACAAAGTTTTATGAAAGCAACAGAAGATGGTGCATGCTTTTGCAGATACGACTTTACATATAGTTTGATATACTGATATGTACCTGAACAGATATGATTTTAAGAATGCATTTTAAAACACCAGTGTTCAAAATGAGGCTGATATCATAAAGCATTTGTGCAAAATAAGTGCCTCCAATGCTGTTAGTAATGCACGTGGTGTTACACACACAGTCAGGTGCTTTTCTCCTGGGCAAGCTGCTTAATTTTTATTATGCAATCAGGCAAATCCTATTTTCAGTCTGAGGAAAAGGCATCACATTGTGATACAATCTTTCATTACATGTTTTTCTAGCATTTTTTTTAATTCTCTTCCGTCTCATGCTTGAGTTGTTGGAGGTTGATCCTCCAGAGGATACCACAGAAGCCTCAGAAAGGTGCTTATTCTTTATCTCAGTTTGGACACCCAAACAAACCCTTAATGATGTCTTGTAAAGTGTTTGGTGTCTCTGTCTTACCTGGAATCACAAAGAAAATTTCCTTTCAATGAGGGAGATCAGCAACTCAGACCTGGTCCCCACACAGCACACGTGGGGACCCTTCTGGGGAATCACCGGTAATCCAGGGACCCCTTTATCCCTCCCTCTCTTTCCCAAACATTCCACTTGTATTGAGTAACCTCTCACAGAACAAATCTTGCTGAAGTTGTTTTATTTCTGCATTCTTTTAAAGAATCAGCACTTCCTGATGGGGAGGAATATTCCTCACTACCTTAACTCTCAAGGTCTTTAAGGAAATAGAGTAAAATTCGAAGGGGGTAAAACATATATATATATATATATGGTATGAATTAATAGTAATTTTGATCCAGATGGGAAAATAGCTGCTATTTTCATGCTTAAACTCTGTCAGTTGTTAAATAAGAGAGCAGAAGCAACAGAGTATATTGGATAGCCTACACTGAAGAAGCAGAAAATGCTTTAAAAAGTAGCTTGTAAGTAACCCAGAAATAGAAATCTTTATCTCCAAATTATTTCATGAAGTCCTATGACCAATTGATGCAGGAAGTGAAATCACAGCACTTTTCTGAAGGACTTTGAGTTAAAAAAAATATAATGACTAATGCTACTGTATCTGTTTGTCTCTGGTTTTCATCTGCACTTCTTTCAAATTAAAAGAAAAGCAAACAGAAAATGCTTTGCACTCCTATATCTACATCTGGCAGAGAGGGAACATCATTAAAAAGTCAAGTGCCTGCTGTCCTGTGTTCGTCATTACTCTGCCTTGTTGCATCACAACCCTGGAAAGCCCAATCTGCAGCAAATTGAGCCCAAAGCTCATTCATCGGCAGCACAGATTCTGAGGTTCCAAATATATCCCGCTGACATCTGTGTTGATGAAACTGGCTCCTCTGCAGCCTGGAGACAGACTCACGTCCGCAGCACGACCGTGTGATGCTCTACAGAGGTTGGGGTTTGCCACTGGAAATGCTCAGCCCTGCTGCATGACTCACCATGAGAAGCGTCTCTTCGTTCAACGGCCAAATGCCCGAGACCTTCTCCTCACAGCACATGTGATGATTAACGTCTCGATTTAAATCCGCTTAAAAAAGAACTTAAAAATAGATTGGAATTGGACTCAGCTGCTTGTTTGTCATAATGAAACATGGAAATTTCCGTATTGATTTTGGGTCGTAGCTGGTTGTGACCCCAACTTGTGATGCAATTAGACTTGTTAAAACGCAGGCACAAATCAGTAAATGTAGCTATGGTTTCTTAAAGCCACCATGAAACCTTGTCTGCCTGGGAGAAAATCTACAACCTTGTTGTAATGGTTTTGGGCATAAACCATCTTGCATCAGCACCTGAATGACCTTCTCCCACATACTTCTTGTCTTGTTGGCTTGAATTTGCTTTGGAAGGGACATTCCTTTACTCAAAACAAGATGCGTTCCTGTAAGACCCGTATGGTCTTCAGTAAACTGCACCATTTCTGGTGATCGATCCCGTTGCCTTGGGTTGGCTTGTGTGGTTGCATCAGGGCGTGGCAAAATGCAACCCCCCCTCTCTCCCCCTCCCTCCTTCAGTGTGGAAGCAGTGGGCACATCTCCCTCTGTCTCTGCTACTCGAGGCCAACAGCTTCTTTTGTTTGGCCCGGAGCCCCCTGGCCAGGGCCATTAGGAGAAGGGAGTGCCGAGGCGCCACTGAGCCGCACCCAACGTGGGGGATGTTCGGAGGCTTCAGGGGCACCCACAGCCAGGGTGGGGGTGCAGAGAAGCTTCTAGAATGCCTACAGTCAGATCTCATCAGCCTATATAAAAACGGGACTCTCATCGAGACTGGGCCCATTGTCGCGGGTCTCTCGGAGCACGAGCGAGATGCTGCCGCCCAGAGCCCCCTCCCGGGATGGGGACTGCGCTTGCCTCGCCGCCACGGCTGTGAGTGAAACTTCTCGCAGGATTGCGAGTGTATTTGTACTTCTCGTGCACATTTGCACGTGTAACTTTCCGCGCTCCATATGAGCCCGTGTAAAATTAATCCTCGCAGAATCGCGGGTGTATTTTCCTTCCGTGCACATATGCATGTGTAATTTTCCGTGCACATTTGCACACGTACTTTAAATTATTTCCTCGCACAATCACGAGTGTATTTTCCTCCCGTGCTTCCACATAAGCACGTGTAGGATTCCGTGCACACTTGCACGTGTAAGTAAATTAATTCTCGCAGGGTTGCGGGTGTATTATAAATTTACCCTCGTGGAATCACGACTGTACACTTCCCGTACTCGCTACGAGTGCGTGTATCTCTTTAAAATAATCCCACACCGTGTTTAGGCAAGTGTGTGCTCCTCCGGGACTCGGGGACGGCTCCGGCATTGTTTTGGTGAAGCCACGTGCATGCACTCTGTGGACCGCCTGTTGTATTAGTGGCTGCCTCTTAAATAATTTTCCTCAACTGATATCCGAACCTGTATTTAAGTCACTTTTGGAGTGCTAAAACCCTGTTTCTCACTGGTTTAATAAAAGTTGGGTTTGGACCTTGTTGTCCCTTAAATTAACCTACGGGGTGCCTCCATGACACAGGGTTTTCCCTTTTTGTGAGAAATCTCCTCTCACTTGGAAGATGGAGGAGAACCAAGTCTTGGTGTCCCTGGGGCTGTGAAGGACCTGTCCCTGGCATCTTGCCCCATCTTCTCAGTCCATCATGGACACACCAGGAGAACGAGCGTTGCATGGTGCAAGCAGGAGGGCTGCATGCTCCATCCGCTTGGCCCAAAAGTCACTGGATATATCTCTCTTCTCCAGTATAATTAAGTGTCTGTAGCTACTAGGGAAGAGATGGACAACCAGCAGAAACATTTCATGTAGAAGACTTGACGTTACATGCTTAGCTCCCCTATCAGAGGAGACACACTTCTTGGCAGTCTTTGTGGCACCTGGTTGTTCCCTATTCTCGAAAGTGACGTGAGGAAACTGAACATGCTCCCACCGCAAACACAGCACGGAGACCCAGGATCTCCTGGTGTGACTACAAAGAGACATCATTCAGTAACGGACTCAGTGTTTGTGACTTGGGTACTGTGTTTCTCACACCATTGGATACCTTAAGAATATCTTCAGCACTCAAATCTGAAATTACTAGCACCAGAAAGAAAGACTGTATGTGTTATAATAAAAGTTGATGTGGCTTGAAAGTGAACTTAAGTTGGTTAAAACAAGCAATGTTTGGGTTCCTAATGCCTTAGCAAGATTCAGAATGAAGTAAGAAATTATGAGCAAGTATATTTGTACATTAAATTGATATAAAATATTCAAGCTGGCAAGACAGATGTGACTTTCATCTCAGTGCCACTGGCAACACCTTACACCTCCCTTAGGTAGCTACTCAAATTAACTTTGCCAAGGTCAAAATAACCGTGTGTTTCCTCTGCTGCTATTTTAGACAAAGTTTTGCTTTTAGTTTCTTCTTAAGTGGAAGGATACCTCTTTGTCTTTACATCCACTAAATAGCAAGATTTACAATTCCAGCACAGAGAAGGCTTCTACAAGTGTAAAGATGATCCAGCTTTGGCCTACAGAATGCTTTCCAAGATTCCCGTAAGGTTTTAACGGGACTGCTTTGATAAGTGTCATAGGAAACATCCTTATCTACAGTACTATCTGAGGCTGTGTTTGTATGGCAAATGGTGATACGATTACAGCAGTGAAATACAGAGGAACATTGTCATTGACCTGGAGGAACAAGGAACATGTCCGTCTGGGACATGCACACCAGGTATTTCTGCACTGCTTTCACTGCTGTTTCCTTTGTCAACAACATTAGGGTTGACTTCAGTACGCTCACCACTATGTCCATCACACCTACATTTTTCAGAGCTCCTGAAGTATGTACTTATATGTCTAAGATAATTTTCACTTTAATTGTAAGTCAAGCAAAGTGATAGAAAGGTGGGTTTGAGATTTTTTTACCTGAGAACCTGTGCAAATATTTGGGTATTTCTGAGAAATGCATGGACGTTGACTAAGAAAACTGAGTTAGAAAATAGTATGAAGAGGACAACTTAAATATGCAAAATTGCACGTAAGTGTTGTGTAAGATTGAGCAGACCCCAAACTGGAAGTGATTGATCCAGTCCCACATTCTGGTGAGAACACTCTTGGTAATGAAAACTGTCCAAACTAGTAAACACGAACTAGGAAGAGCCTAACTCTACACTCTCCATCTCAGTGTAGCCCCTTGGGCACAGTTATTGACAACTGAAAACCAACTCACACTGCTTGAGTAAATACGTATCACCAAATGGCTTGTCGTTTTCTTAGACATAATGACCACAATTGGTAGCATTAAAGGATAAGTGTATTTTTTATCTTGTATTGTTAAAATGTGGACTTCAACTTTATTTTACATCAGAGGAAACATTTTCTAGTCTGAAAAACAGGCATTCCTAAAGAGATCTTCCTCAGCTGCAGCGTTGTATTTGTATAATAGTAAATGCAGAACTTATGTCTAGAAAACAGAAAATTTCTGAGAAAAAAAAACATCTGGTGTCCTTGCAGATATGAGTATGAGGTAGAAGAGGCCAGGTTGTTATTAAGTGTGTGCACACAGTGGGAACTCACTGTGCCCATAGCCTGTTCTACCAACATCCAGCTTTCAAAACAGATTATTCACTTGAATTCTTTGATAATGTCGGTGTTTTTCAAACAAATTGTTCTGCTATTTATTCTGTTGCTGTTGCTGCTAGGTGCTTGGAGGACTTTGATGTCTCATTTTTTTCTGGAAATGAGCCCGTTTCTCTGCCAAATATGACAAAACTGGCTTTGGGGGTAAACGACAGCTTGGGGGAGGAGAGGCAGGAGAAAGGGGCCTCCAGTTCTCCCAATTCAAACATTTTCTCAAGTCTCTACACGTCTTTCCTTCAGAGGGGACAAGTGCCACCACCTTATTTCTTAGATGCCACAACACCTTTTCCCCAGCTGGGCAGATGTAGAAGAGTTTTTACCCGGGGATATGGGCAGGCAGAGCTCCAGACCCATTGCCCACCCTCCAAAACATGGTTCCACTGGCAGCCCTTCACCCATATACTCACCAGGAGTGTTCCTCTGCATTTCTGTCATTTTATGTGACATGAACAAAATAAATACCTCTTTCTGTAACAGTGGTTTGGTTGTCCACACGCCACCCTCTTTGCTTCAGTCCATGCAAACATTTTCCTATGATTTAGAGCCCTGCTCCTCCATTGTCTTTCTGTAGCCAAATTAACAATTATGCAACACAGTAATGAACCCTGAAGAAAAACCGTGTATGAGTAGCAGAGGACCAGGAGAGCAAACTTCTTTCATCCACATCTGACAGTTATCTGAAAGACCAGGTCCCTCAGCCGCTCCATCACACTTGTGCTCCAGCCCCTCACCAGCTCCGTTCCCTTCTCTCCGCTTGCTCCAGCACCTCAAGCCCTTTCTTGGCGTGAGGGGCCCAAAACTGCCCCAGGATTAGCGGTTTGTCCTCCCCAGGTCCCAGCACAGGGACGGTCACTGCCCTGGGCCTGCTGGCCACCCCAGTGCTGGTACCAGCCAGGATCCTGTGGCCTCTTGGCCACCTGGGCACATGCTGGCTCATGTTCAGCCGCTGTCACCAACACCCCCAGGGCCTTTTCCAGCCGCTCTTCCCCAGCTGCAGCGTTCATGGGGTTGTTGTGACCCCAGTGCAGGATCTGGCACTTGGCCTTGGTGACCCTCAGACAATTGGCCTCAGCACATTGATCCAGCCGGTCCAGGCCCCTCTGTACGGCCATCCCACCCTCCAGCACATCAACACTGCACCCAACCATTTACAAAATGACTGAGAGTGCACTTGATCCCCTTGTCCAGATCATTGATAAAGAGGTTAAGAAGAACTGTCCCCAATACTGAGCCCTGGGGACACCACTTGTGACTGGCCAACAACTGGATTTGGCTCCATTCACCACAACTCTTCAGGCCTGACCCTCCAGCCAGTTCTTTACCCATCACAGATACACCATCTGGGCTGTGGGCTGCAGCTTCTCCAGGAGATGCTGTGGGATACAGTGTCAAAGGCTTTGCTGAAGTCCAAGTACACAACATCCACAGCCTTTCCTTCATCCACTGGATGGGTCACCTTGTCATAGAAGGAGATCAGGCTGGTCAAGCAGGACCTGCCTTTCATAAACCCATGTTGACCAGGCCTGATCACTTGATTGTCCTGTATGTGCTGCATGATGATACTCAGGATGATCTGCTCCATGACTTTCCATGGCACCAACTGACAGGTCTGTAGCTCCGCGGAGGTGCTTTCTAAGAACATACTAGACAACTTTGATATATTTAGGCTCTCCCTTCAGTGAATGAATGTCTGACTTCAGTTTTTGCAGATTCAGTAATCATAATTTAATTATGCAATTTAACCACCCGAAGAGTTTGTTGAACACTTTTTAAGCTGTAAGTATGGATAAACCAACAAACAAATACTAAGGGAAATACTGTTTGAAAAACCCCTTTTCCTGCAGTCACCCTCTTTGCACAGACTCTTCCATGTGCAAACCCAATATGGGCATCATTTTTGTCATTGTTTTCAATTTACAATGTTGGCAACATTTCTCATGAATCTGGAGTGGAAATTGTTAAAAACGATAATACTAAGAATCGAAAAATTCTAATTAAAACTGGGGAAAAAGCAGTGTGGATGGTAGCCAACAGTGCAGCTGTGGGTGCGCTGGGACACCCAGTGAAACAGCTGGCTCAGGTCAGGACAGCGGCTGCCAAGCCCACCGCTCACCATGGCCTGGGGGACCCTGGGGCACATGGAGGCGCCTCGGCATCTGTGAGAGTCGGTCTGAAGATGGAGCGGTATTTGACTGAACATCACCATCAAGAACGTAGAGAACTGAAGATGAGACAGAAAGGACCCATGGACAATGACTTGGAGAGAGGCCCGAGGAGAAGCATTGTGTTGAACTGTTTTCTCCGATACAGGGGTCTCCTGCTAACAATGGCTGCTGTGTGGACTTTGCCTGCTTCTCCAGCCAAACCAGCCCCAGCCTCATGAAAGCTGTTGTCATGAGGGTCTCTTCAACCCAGAAACAATAGCCACCGTCCAGAAGATGTGTTCTCACCTGCTGCCTCAGTTACACGTGTCCCTCACCTGCTCCCCCAAACAATGGCCAATGAAAAGGAGCATGGCCAGAAGCTCACCAAGGGTCCTGAGGTCACCCAATGGACCAGAGAAAGACCCCTGAATGCTGGACATGTAAGCGCTGGCAAAAGAAATGTGTGAATCTTTCGAGCCTGTGCAGTACAAGCCTGGGTTGCCAAAACAATGGGAACAAGGGGGGGTGAAGAAGCATAAAAGGTGACTTCAGAATGGACACCATTGAAGATATTCCCTCCAGAGGATCCCGAACCATGATGGAGGACCGGCTGGACTCCACGGGACCTGGAGACCAGAGGGAGCTTCTGGAAGTGAACTGGTGAGAAATGCAACCTCATTGCTCATCTTTACTTTTGCTTTTCCCCGTTTCTTCCCCCTTTCTCTTTCTTACTTTCTCTCTCTATTGCATGCCGCTTTATGGGCAAATTAATAAAGTAACAGTACTTGATTGAATTATAACCCCTTGGCATTCTGGTTGCCTTAATTTTGCGCTCTGAGATCAAGGTAAAAGAACCATCACGAGTCCATTGCGGAACGGACCGTGACAGCATCCCACCCATGGGGGACGCTCCCTGGGCCAGTCCAGCAAGTTTGAAACCAGTTTTGGTGCTTAGGTGAGCTACAGGTATGCTTGTGGTGTGTCAGACATCTGCTGACCCTGCCGCCCCAAGTCCTCTTTCCTGCTAAAGATCATAATCTCCAGCAGGTATGTAAAATTCAGTTAGTCTATAGGTTCCAGCAAAACATTTCTCCCTCGCCCATTTCCTAGAACTAATCCTCTGTGGCAGAGGCGATGTGAAAACACAACCCCTCAAGCACCTCCAGGAAAAGAGAAAAGCTTTATTTCTGAAAGCTCAGAGATGAAATTATTTGCGCTGTTTCATTTCTGGCATATATTAATTAAATAATTCAAAATGAAAGATAAATGTCTTCAAATACAGCTGAAGGTAAATACATTCATTACACTCTTTTCGGAAATAAGGCTTGTATTAATGTGTGGTTTTGACTGTTATGAGAAAACGTTTAATGTTGTCAAGGTCCTCACTGGGAAAATCACTGTGAAGTTCTGCGTATCTGGGCTACAATAACATAAATAGGATTTAAAATCAGATGCTCGCAGTGAGCTGGATATGGCAACACTCCTACCCAGATTCCAGTAAATTGCTCTCAGGACCACAGGTCACGAGTGGCAGCGCGTGTGTAAGTCCAGCCTATGGCTCATCACTAGAACTGTCCCGCCATTCCGGGAAACCGCGGGGATGTGCACGGGGCAGCTCAGCACCTGCAGCGGGGACCGTGCCGGGCGATGAACAATCCCCCAGACTTCGGTGAGATATGGATGGTGCTGTGCCCCTGACTTTTCTGTCCTGTGGTGCGAAGCCGGCAGTGATCAGTGTAATTCTGCCCATGAGTGACTCAACTTGTCGCTGTTCACTGCTGCAAAAATTTGCAATTGCGATGTATGCATTTCTTCCAGTTTGTGAAGTTTTGTGGTCATATCCAGAATTATTCTGCCTACAAAAGACAGAAAAATCCACTTGAGAGAGAAGATGACGTTAACTATTGTTCCTATAAATTTTTCCTCTTTCTTGGCTATGCTGACACACTCCTGTTTTACTTTTCTGTGCCATCAGAATCTGACACATCATTGTGGTTTAGGAGGTTGTCAGCACCTGTTGAAAGGGGTGGTTGAGACTCAAGGGCAGGACCTGGCCCTTGGCCTTGTTGAACCTCAGACAATTGGCCTCAGCCCATCGATCCAGCCGGTCTAGACCCCTGTGTACAACCATCCCACCCTCCAGCACATCAACACTGCACCCAGCCTGGTGTCATCTGCAAAGTGACTGAGGGTGCACTCACTTAACAGCACAAACTTAATAGCAGGGTCAATTATACTGTTAAGTGGCATTCTTGATTTTATGAGTGCTGGGGAACACTGGGGACCATCCTCCATCAGTGTGCCAATGACTGGATGCTCTTGTGTTATTTATATTCACACAATTACTGCATATTCATTATAATTTTTGGAAATTTTTAACATTCAATAAATCTATTCTAAGAAATCATTAATAAAATCAGTTATAATTGATTAGTTTCTTACTTGAAACATATCTGTTAATTACTAGTCAAATATAAGCTAAGCACTCTGCTTCTAAATGATTTGTCACTTAATATTCTGTCTCCCTCTTGTCATGCAGAAGGATATAAAACTTGAAAAATACCCCCTTGTTTTTTAGGTGGTCAGGAAGTGTTTGTCATGTCAATTGGTTAAGGATGGGTACGTCTTTTGTAACTTAATCACAGTACACATTAATTTAGCAGCTTCACTTCACTGTGGTTTTTATTGGCACAATGCATCCATGCAATATTTGCAGTGTCTTCAACTCCAATAAGGGGGTTTAAAAGAAATGTATCCATGCAATATTTGCAGTCCCTTAAACTCCAGTAAGGGGGGGTCAAAAGGATCCTCACGGTTTTCCAAAGCTGCTCACCTAATGGTAAATGCACTATAATTTGATACTGTAAGGAACAGAAGGCTGAAGGACGGAAAACTGCAGCCCCCGGGGAGCACAGGGATGTCTGGGGGGCTGGACAGGGGCTGAGTCCTGAACCTGCACCTGCAGGTGCCCCAGAGATGCTGAAGGATTCGTGCAAGGACACTTACAGAATAAATTGCCCCTGAAATGGAGCTGCTGCTTTGTGCTGCTTAATGGCTATCTTATGATGTCTGGCACCGTTTAATGTTGTGCATTATAACTATGGATTGGGTAAACTCCCTTACAGATTGCTTTAAAGCACTTTGCATCATCATGTAATTTAACTGTACATATTAATACTGTACACAAACATCAACATTGCTGTTGATGAACCAGCAAACATCCATTTCCCGTTATCGCCTTGAGGCAAAAACCAGATAGCAGGTGTCAGAGAGCTTTCTTTTCTGGAGAGAAAAGAGTTATTCTCTGAGCCCTAACAATCCGTAACATTCCTTTTTGTTTCCTTTTGAAGCCTCTGAATAACAATAGTCCCACTTCTCCACTCAAGAGGACCAGATGCTCCCTGAGGAGCTTGACACAAGGAAATTACTGGTGAGTGATAAAGGGTGACCAGCCGGAGGTGCCTTACAACAAGTCTGGGACTGTTCCTGGGAGGTGAAACAGAGAAATAAACTGAACGGCAGAGTCAATTACCCTGTTAAGCACCATTCTTTATCTTATCAGCGCTGGGATCACCCTCCATCAGTGCTCCAATGACTGGATGCTCTTGCATTGCTCATATTCACATGATTATTACATATGCATTACAACTTTTAAAAATTTTGCCATACATCTATACTATGAAATAATTGATGATGTTTGTTATAATTGTTTGGTTTCTCACCTATAATACAGCTATTAATTATCAGTTAATACAAACTAGGCACCCTGCTTCTAAACAATGTGTCACTTAACCTTCTGCCTCCCTCTTGTCATGCAGAACGATCTAAAACTTGAAAAATATCCCCTTGTTTTGGTCAGAAAGCATTTATCATGTCAATTTGGCATGGGTCAATTTGGTGAATTTGGCACCTTCTCTTCAGTTCCCCCCTTTTGCCATTCTGTATTCTTTTGCAATATAGTTCTACAAAACATTATCATCTTGTGTTGTGGTACGGCGTAATTACCTGTTACCCGATAGCAGCACCAAATAGAACATTGTAGCATAATGCAAGTAAAAGTTATTAGCATTAAAATTCGAGTCACAAGATGTATCATTTTTTGCCACTTCACGTAATACGTCAGTGAATTCAACAAGGGATATTTTTCAGTTTCAGATTCAACCTATGCAGGCATTTCTTTTAGTTCATTTTGGGCTATAACAATTTTCACTAATGATTCGTGTAAAAGCTAATTAGGAATAAAAGCATTTGTGACTGCAGTTATACTTTTAGGGTCACTAAGATCAGTTCCAAGAAAACTGTGAAGCCATAGGTCTGGCTGTGATGTCTGTTTCTTATCTGGTGTTTTCTTCACTCTTGAACAGTGAACCCGGGCAGGTTGTTCTTTAATCTTGATGGCGGTAAAGGTGTCAGCAACACCTGGAACAGTCCATCCCACTTCTCTTCTAAAGGAGGACCTGAAAGCTCTGACGATAGATCAAGATTTGATACTTGGATTCTGTTGGAATAAATTCCCTGCTCCTTCCCAAACAGGAGTGCAAAATACCGATACTGTACACAGAATTCAAAATGTCTTCTTCATAATCAGCACTTTAGTAACTGCTTTGCACTCTCAGACTTGTATAACGTCTGACATCCAGCTGCTTGTTAATGTAGTTTTATGTACAGAAACGTGCATCTCGATGGAACACAACGAAAATCTGTTCTGTGCAGATGAATTTTCACGAGCTAATTGTCAGCTATATGCTCAAATGATGGTTTACAAAACTCTAATACATGAGAACATAGATGTGCAAATTCAAGTATGGTCAGTCGAACCCCTGGTCGGGTTGTAAGTTCCATAAGAATGTGCATTCACTTCAACATATTTTTAACTACCTGGGATAATGGCAATGTGCACATTATTTTTCACAATGTGCTGATCAAAATTACTTTTTAATTTTTTTAACATGTACAGCAAAGGTCAGAAAACTCTTTGCTCTGATTTCTGAAGTACATTTGCCCCCATCTGCAGTGGTAGCCAAGCTGCGCTGTAATATTTCCCTTCTGCTTCAATATTCCTGCTTGTCTTTTATCTGGATTGTTGGCTGATAGAAAGGGAATATAAAAGGTTTTCATTTTTTATTGCTGTTTGGTGTGTTGGCTTTTGCTTTGTTTGTTTCTTTTAGGAAGACATTGCATATCTATGAATAGACTTATGTATAGCTAATGGAAAGTGAAACCACATAGAAAACTGTATTTTATGGGTTCCTAAGTAAAATGTGCAGAGAAAACATTTAATTTTCTCACTTTGCTTTATAGAGTGGTAATAGAACAGAAACATATAAGTATTGCACCAAATCAACTCAAAGCAGTCCAGAAAAAGGTTGGAAACCTGCTTAGCATCATGCAAGAGGGTATTAATTTCACACTTCGGAGTTGACCCTGATGAGCTGTTGTCCCTGTGAAAGCAGAGGGTCCATACTCTTTGTTCACCTTGCAAGCTGTTGTTTCTATAGGTGGCTTTTTTTTGCTACATGTCCCATGGACGAACCTAAAATCCTGCAGGAAATTCCCAGCTCCCTCCTGGCTGCTGGATCCCTCCCAATGCATTTCACTGGAGTTGTCTTTGCTGTGGAAGGTGGGACATGGTCACTATATGGACAATGTCCATTGGCAACTCCTGAATAGACATTTTCAAATGATATGCAAAAGCTATTGTTGCTGAAGATTTCTTTATTTTTTTTTGTAGAATTTATTCTACCTGAGGTGACGTGAGATGTATGGGAATGACAGTCATGCCTTTATGGTGGGATCCATATGTTGCCTTTTCTGCAACATATGAAGTGATTATTTGTTCTTAACGAGAGTAAAGTGCCAAAACTTGGGCAGCAAATTCAAGAAGGATACGGACCGTAAGAAGAGACTTTTCACAAAATCAGTGAGGACAGTCGGAGGTTTGGAACATACCCTTGCTGGCCATTGTGTCCACAGCTGCCCAAGGAGAGGGCTCCTGGTGGGAAGCCAACTTTAGGAGACCTCTCAAAGCTCCTGATCGAGCGTATCAGTCACAGCTTGACAAACACAACTGTACCCAGGTCTGGCACACTTCAGTTCCAAAAAGCTTCTGTGATCCAGTTGACCGCCATTAAACAAAGACGTCACCATCCCATGCTGAATATGTGGCTACCTGGCTCATTCTGGGACCCTGAAAAAACAGGGCGATTCAATTGTACAATACATTTTCAAAATATTTGTCAGTCTCTTTCTCTTTCAGGAGAATTTGATGCGAAAAAGCAAGTGTTGAAGATGACCACAATAGACAGAAGTTTGACGGGTGAAAGCTGAAGCTCCAAATAAATGTCATGTGAAAAGCCATCCTTGAACCATGAGAAAGCCAAACCACGGACCCACACTCCTGTACAGGGCTCCTATACACTGAATTTTCCATGTCTGGGAAAGGTGCACTGTGTCTACACGTGGCTGGCGTGAAGTCTGGGAGGACATACACCTGTCCAGAGGTTGCACCACCTGCAGAACAAGCGAAGCCTACCGTTCACAAAACCGGGTCTGTGGACTGGGTGGAAAAGAGGGACATAAGGGGACTTCTGGTGTGCCCATTCAAGGACTGGACATTTACCGCTTAGACATTCGTATTTAGGGTGTAGATATTTCTGTTCAGCGTGGAGTTTCCTTCAAGGTTTGTCATGTTACTGTTTTGTCTTTATTACGCCTATAACAACATCATGTCTACGTCATCTCCAGGTGATAATTAAAATATGGTTAATTTCCACTGTACTCCTTAACTTTGAGCATGCAGAAGAAAAATACAGCAGATCAGGGGTCCAGCTCCTGGATCCGTAAGAACAGTGTTTATTCAGTACATAGGGAAGAAATTGTAAACATACTCAAAGATATCGGTGTTTAATTTGCTTGTAATGGAAAAAACAGGGAGCTAAAGACCGAGTGCTGCAACAGCTGATGTTTCACACCAGGAAGGGGGAAAACCTCTTCACACTTGGCTCAGTTTGGGGGAGCTGGTGTGATCCGTTTGGCTACTGAAAGTATTAACAACGGCGAAGCCATGCAAAATATATCATTTCCGAACAAAACCTAATACTGATTTGAATTTAGTGAAAGATAACCTTGCCTAGGGACTGTACCACTGAGCCCTAAGTGACCCAACTGCATCAAAAAGCTTGACTGTGGAATCAGTTGTTTTAGGTTTAACATAATGGCCGTTTTTGACGGGTCCGTGTTGTTGGGGCGTTCAATAGAGAAGACGCTGCCTTTCGGAAGGGTGTTGTCAGACTGAAGCGTATTCTGCACAGCTCAGAGAGTTTTCATGTACAAATGCTGAATAATAGCAATCATCTGGAGACGACCTGCCATGTACGGTTATGAAAACAAACAGCAATGCACAAAACTAATGGAAACAGCAAATGGTGTTCGCTAAATTCAGCTGCTGGCAAACATATCTTGTTTTTAGCAGAGGGACACATATTCAAACAGAAAGATCTTAAGCAAATAAAGAACAAAATTAAATCCCTGGCAGCTTTTATTTTAAAACTGTTTGCCTAAATAATCAAGCAATTAGTCTGATGCAACAGTGAGAAGCTATCGATAGCGAAGCACCAAAGCTGTAGTTTTTAACAGAGAAGCTGAGGGACATGGAGCTACTTTAACTGGCCAACAAAAAGTCCAGGACTGGTGTGGAATGAAATACTGCCTCTTTCAGACAGAAAATGTGCAGGTGTGTACAATGACAGCCTGAATTTCACATTCCGGTGCCGCTTTCCTGCGGTGAAGGGCAGGGTCTGACCCTGCACCCACGGTCATGGGGAAGCCCCAGGTCCACACCACCCTGGTGAGGACAAAACTCCCGAAAAGGCGAAGCTGTGGCTCCCTTTGCTAAACACGAGCACTTATTTTCCTTTGCAGAATAAACCTGCATTTATTTATGGGACATACTCCCATCAACCATGTCATACAACGACTCCCTGCCAGCAGCAGGACTGTCCAGCGCTCCCCGATGCCTTTTTCTCTCCGTCGCCTGTTGTTATTTCGACATACTCCTGTGATCTTGCAGCCACTGATGAAGCAGTCGGTGAAAACCCATCGCCCCAAGGACATGGGAACGTAAACCCCTCCGCTGCAGAGGTGCGGGAAACTGGAAAAAGGTCAAAAGAGTATCTTTGTGGAGCCACTGTGCGAATTGCGGCTCTGGTTATATGAGACCAATGTGGTTTTGACAGGAGAAAGAGCCTCTTATCTTGGGCCAGCTGTTCTACATTTCACAAAGTATCGTGGGCGGGGGCTGTGGTCTGCAAGTAAGTTTTGGTTATTGCTTTATTTTATGAAGTTTTTACTGAAGCTCTGTATCAGATACAAGAAACAGAGGATTTTAGATACAGGGTAGACAAAGAGATGATTTCTGGAGAGCTGACATTAGCAGTTAGTGTTTAAAACTCTGTTTGCCAGGGGCCATGGCAGCTCAAGCAGCTCCACAGAGCTCCAGCGCATGGGAATATTCCTTGGCCCTCTTTAGCTGATGGGTGCAATCACATCTCAACCGTCAGAGATGCGTTGAGGGACAATACGGTGGGGTCCACGTCCTCTTCCATGGGGTGTCCACTCAATGTGACCGGCTCTCAACATGCACCAGCCCACAAGAAGCACGAGGAACACTCAGCCTCTCCTGGTTTCACCTGTAGAGCAGGGGTCTGCAGCTGCAGTTTCACATACACTTCAGTTTTGCACAAACAAGCAGTGCTGTGTAAGAAACCCGAACCCCCGGCCCCCCATCCTGTGCATCCCGGGTGTTACTGTGGCCACTGGGCAAACCACTCAAAGAACTGGTTTGAGCTAAAATAGGCCTTTTTGCTGGTTTGTTTTCAGCTCCATCAGTCCCTCTCCTGGTTGACTTCATGGCTCAGGGCTGGAGAGTGGGTGCATCTCTGGATGGAAATGCTGGTGCACGTTGGTTTCAAGTGTGCAGATAACAATGGCTGGAGTGACCTGAACCACGGACGAGGCTTTGCTGAGCTGCCGTGGGAGTGGAGGGAACCAGCAATTCTCTATTTACAGTTTGTTTTCTCGTTTTCCAGCCCCAGAAGATACATCCAAGATCTCTCAGGGATGTTGCTGTAGACAGCATCCTGCAATTCGAAGGACCGTTTGGGTTTAGATCTCCCCTCCTTCGCTGTCCTGCTGCATCAGTTTAAAATGGGCAGACATGGGAAGAACTTCTTTCCCTCTGCTCTTCCGGCTCCATTGATCTTCCATTTACCAACTATTTGTACTACAGCTTTGAACTTGTTTCCTGGTGCTGGTTATGTATCCCCTACAAACCCCCACTGAAAAATTCCAGTATTGTGGTATACGCAGATGGCTTTTTTCAGTAAGACCTCTATAAGTGGACTAGGCTAACAAATATTGGTACCTGAGGGATCAGCACAGCTTAGATGCTCAGATAGATTAGTCCAGGTGGGCTACAGGGATTGATATTGGGATACAGGCACCTTTCATGCCTGGGTTACCACCTCAGAAACAAATACTGAATAAGTTGATGCACATTTACTCACAAATACGAAATAAATTTGACTGCTACAGCCATGCAAAGTAGCTGGAGCATCACTAAGACCATGAAACACTGTTTTGTGTGCAGTAGTGCTAATTCTGTTCCAAAGCTTGCAGGATTTAAGGTGTTTGGCTCCTGTGTTGAAGAAGATGGGTTCAAGCAGCTTCAGCTGCCTCCATGCACAGTCAGTACACCCTCTTCATTACGAGAAGATCCCCTGGGAGTTAAAGGTCACTTTCCTGGATGGGTTACCTATTTTTGCAGCAATACTGCATTTTCCAAGGTGAATTTGAGCAATGAGAACCCTCCCTGCTAATGATGGAGATGTAAAGGACGCAGCCCTGCTTGGTGGAACCTGGGCACTTGCTCGGTGCTGCAGGTGCAGGGAGACTGCACCTGGTTCTCTGGTCACGGGTGGCTGATGCTAATGGGAATTTGCTTACTTTTCTGAAGCCTCAAGGTGGAAACGACATATGCATTAAACACGCTAATTCCCCTTTTTAAAGTCCCTCTCACTAGCAAAGAGACATGACCCCCAGTGCTTCTGCACTGACCTGCTATGGCATCAACAGCATTCACCAAGCGTCTCAAACACACAGCATGACACAATCACAGAGTCACAGAATGTCAGGGGTTGAAGGGACCTGGAAAGCTCACCCAGTGCAATCCCCCCATGGAGCAGGAACACCCAGATGAGGTTACACAGGAAGGTGTCCAGGCGGGTTGGAATGTCTGCACAGAAGGAGACTCCACAACCCCCTGGGCAGCCTGGGCCAGGCTCTGCCACCCTCACCGGGAACAAGTTGCTTCTCCTCTTGCAGTGGAACCTCCTGTGTTCCAGTTTGCACCCATTGCCCCTTGTCTTATCACTGGTTGTCACCCAAAAGAGCCTGGCTCCATCCTCCTGACACTCCCCCTTTCCATATTGATAAACTGTTCTTTCATATTTATACACCAGTTCTTTCCTTTAGCAGTTTTTCTGCAGCTGTTTCATTACCAAACAACCCACAGGAAAGGCGCAACAGGGCCGTGTGATGATGGCGCAATATCCAGTGAGTTTTGCTCCGGAAGATTGCTGGACTTTGAAAAAAGCGGAGTCAGATCAGCGTGTGGTGATTAAACCTCTGGGGCACGGCAGGGCCAGCGCTGCGCGAACCGGGACTCAGCAAACCCCACCCAGCCGAGCAGCCCCGCGGGTCCATCACCGATACCGCTGTGTCCAGCGCCCAAACTGCTCCCAGCGCATCCCAAACCCACTTCTGGTCACCAGCCCCTTAGATGATATGGGTTTGCCCACCGAGATGACAGGAATGTCCCCGTTCCCCATTCCAGCTCCCTGTACACAGATTTTGGTGGTGGTGTCCCCTGAAGCACACAGGCTGCTTCTCTGCCTCTTTGGTTACAGCAAAGCAGACACGAGCACTCAGAAACCGTCACTCTGTGTGTATCCCTTGCAACATCAAATAAATAATATTTTTCTAATTGTTTGCTCATTGTTTTTTTTTTTTTTTTCCAAGGCAATAAGAGCTCCACATAAGAACAACCTCTCTATACAACTTAGAGCAATTGCTCACCATTGCAACAAGAACACCAGGAACAGGGACCTGGGGACGTTAATGAGTCTGCAGAGCCTGAGAAGAAACATAAAAACCAACCAACCAAACAAAAAAACATCAACCAATAAAAAAACCAACAAAAAAACCCCAAACACACACACAAAACTCGAAACTAAACAAACAACACACACACAAAACCAAACCAAAACCAACCAAAAAACCAACCAACAAACCAAACCAAACCAAACCAAACCAAACCAAACCAAACCAAACCAAACCAAACCAAACCAAACCAAGATCCAAATATCTAACTTCTTCTTTTCTAAATAAACCCAAAGGTGTCTTCGGTGAAGATCAATGTGATGATCTCTTGTGGAGCAGTGGGAAGGCGGACACTTGGGTGTCTGGGTATTTGAGTAAGTTCTTCCTCTCCTAGAGAAAATATGCTGGAAAAGAAAAGCAATGTGAGGAAATACATTAGAGAAGTCCTAGTTTCAAACGAGGAAAGTGAAGCAGAAAGTGGGAAATCCTGATTTTCCACGCAACATTTTGGCGGTGGCTGCTCTCTCTTTGCTCTGAGTGCCGGGGATGGGGACGTTTTGTGGGGGGATCTGGGTGCAGCAGGGATCCCCATCTCCCGGGGGTCCCCACGGCCAGAGCTGCCAGGACCGCGGTCCCACCTGGGAACTTGTGTGGGGATGTTGTCCTGAGCAGAGAATGAGCTGCAAAGCTCTTGTGTGAGGACAGGCTGAGAGAGTTGTGGTGTTCAGATGAAGAGAAGCTCCAGGACACCTTAGTGCACCTTTCAGTGCTTAAAAGGGGCCCATGAGAAAGGTGGGACAGACTTTTGAGCAGGGCCTGTTGTGACAGGACAAGGGCTGATGGTTTAAACTAAAGGAGGGAGATTCAGGCTGGACATGAGGAAGAAATTGTTGCCCTGAGGGTGGTGAGAGCCTGTGCCAGGTACCCAGAGAGGTGGTGGATGAACCATCCCTGGAGACATCCCAGGCCAGGCTGGACGGGGCTCTGGGCACCCTGAGCTGGTGAAGATGTCCCTGTCATGGCAGGGGGACTGGGGGGCTGGGGAGGGCCCTGCAACACAAACTATTCCGTGATTCTGTGACACCAGTGGAACAGCCCCCTATCCAGCTCTCCAGCCGATCACCTCTGTTTGGGGCTCAGCATCACACACACGCAAAGATAAATGGGGATAAAGACGTTAACCAAGTTATTCCAAGCCTTAAGTTTTGACCCGTGCTTGAGCTCAGGCATGAAAAGGAAAGTGGAACAATTGTTTATCCAAAGCTCTTTCCCATCACTTTGTGACCGTGCACACCAAGGACTGCATATCAGCTCTGCCCCACGCAACACCCAGCTGCCAGGATCAGAAAATGTCCCACAGCTGGGACACAGATGGGGATGGGGACAGGGATGAGGACTGTGGTACCAAGTGTCACCAGCACCAGCAGTTGCATCAGCCTGTGGGTACCACTTTGGCACAGGGATGCTCTGGGAACAACAGAGACCTTCCAGCTTTGGTGAGAGCTTTATCTGTAGCTTGGTTCACAACTCTGAGCTCTTAATACACAACTGTCTGTGGTTTTCCTGCAATCTCACTGTTCAGAGTTAAAAAACACCACTCAATTATACCTTCATCCATGCCACTTAGCCTGATGATGGCCGGCTATACCCTGATCTCCACGTGACTGCTCAAGGGAGGACCTTCCTACAGGAGCAGCATCTTCATGCTGAATTCTACATATAGAAAGTCAAAGCTTTAAGAAAATGGATGTGAGGTGGAAAAGCTTCACACTCACACAAGTGCATACGGGGTGGAGGAGAAGACATACACACACGCACACACACAAATACACCACACTTTGGTAAAACAATCTGGAAATGCTCTGTCCTGGTGAAGAGAAGCTGCTAAATTAATGAATACTCTGATTAAATTACAAAGGACGTACCCAAGAGGGAGACAGAAGATTGAGTAATACATTGTTTAGAAGCAGAGTGCTTAGCTTATATTTAACTAATAATTAATAGCTGCATTGTAAGTAAGAAACTGAACAATTATAACTAACATCATCAATTATTTCTTAGTACAGATGCATTGTATGTCAAAATTTTCAAAAATGGTAATGCATATGCGATGGTTATGTGACTATAAGCAACGCAAGAGTGTCCAGTCACTGGAGCACTGATGGAGGGCGATCCCAGAGCTCCCCAGCGCTGATAAGATAAAGAATGGTGCTTGACAGTGTAATGGACTCTGCTGTTAGGTTTATTTCTCTGTTTCACTGGTGCTGAAAACCTCATCAAACCCATCGCGATGAGGCCGAGCTCGGACAACCCAAACCCCACACGCCGCGCTGCTCGATGTGCTGCAGCCCCGAGATGTCCCCGCGCCGGTGTCCCTTTCACCTGTCCTTATAAACTGCTCCTGGGCACCTTCTCAGAGCACAAACCCTCCAGCCTGGGGCTTCATGGACTTCTTGCTTTTCTGACGCGGGACCAGGTGTCGTTACAGCATCGCTCCAGGTCCCGATTTGGGGCAGTGTCCATCCACACACTTAATCCTCACTCTGTGCAGAGTGGCGCTTTAGATCACCTTAAGTGTGATCCTAAACTCAGATGTTTTTCTGACTCAGTGCCAATAAATTATTAATATATTAGGGGTTGAAGCAGCAGTGAAAAAGTACCAGAGAAACTACTTTTTTGAATCAAAGAGTCAAAATGGTCATTTTTTTATTCTTATTCTATTATTTTTTTTATATTTTGCATGTGATTTTTTTTTTCTGGTTTTAGTGATTCCTTCTCCAGTATATTTTGATTTCTGTACTGCATTCTATACAGATTCACAAAGTCTTCATTTATAAACACCTTACACATGCTAGAGTCAATTGCACTGTTGAGCACCATTCTTTATCTTGTCAGCACTGGGGAGCTCTGGGATCACCCTCCATCAGTGCTCCAGTGACTGGATGCTCTTGCGTTGCTCATGTTCACGTAATTATTACCTATGCACTACAATTTTTGAAATAATTGATCGTGTTAGTTATAATTGTTTAGTTTCTTACTTACAATGCATCTATTAATTATTAGTCAAATACAAGCTAAGCACTCTGCTTCTTATTAATGTGTCACCTAATCTTCTGTCTCCCTCTTGTCCTGCAGGAGGATCTAAAACTTGAAAAATACCCCCTGTTTTTTTAGGTGCTCAGAAAGCATTTATCATGTCAATTGGTTAATGATGGGTACGTCTTTTGCAACTTAATCACAGTAGACATTAATTTAGCAGCTTCTCTACAACTCTTCTGCCTCAGTGGAGATTCTCCAGGTTGAGGCACACTTGCCTGTTCCTTTTAGCAGCACCAGACCCAGCAAACACCGTATTTTTATTAATATATCCCTCAGCAGCTTGTTTCTGCCTCTTTTCTGACAGTGCTAATACTTGAGGGGGGCAAGGGGGTGGATAACAGCTTAGCCACAACAAAAACAATTTACAAGGTTCTTTTTCAGCCAAAGAAAACTCCGTGTGCAACTCTGCTCTTGGTGCGAATTGCTTTGGAAATAACGCCAGAAGAATTCATACCCAGACAGATTATTGGAGCCTTTCCACAGCTGCTTGTGGCATCCTACAGGCTCTCAGGAGAGAACATTTTGCTCCGTTCCTGCTTCACGTGGGAGCTGTTGTGACTTGGGAAGTCAAAACAAAAGCTTTTCTATCGGCAGCACAACAAATAGATGTGCCAGGTGGCTGCTGCACGTGTAGCAACCATCTTTTCTTCTGAAGATTTCATTTTGGAAAGCCGAGAAGAGGTAGAAATCAGTGGTAATTCTGCATTTTGGGCAGTCAGGGCACACAACTCAGACCCACTGCGTTTCCCTCTGGCAGCGCCTCAGAATCGCTGGTGGGGGCAGCAGAAAGGATAATTGTGATAAGGTCAGTGCCCTTCTCTTTGCAAAGGTAACCCATCTGTTTTCTTTTCCACATTGGAAATCCATGCTCTTCTAGGCTATAGTTCCCCGTGTTACCTCCAGCAGCATTGCAGCAGAGCAAGAGACAACACAGTCAAAACGGAGCGAGCTAGAAAAAGAAAGGTGTTTCAGCTACCAGTTCAGCTTCGCATCTGATTTCCTTTCCTGAAATACCCGTTCAAAACGTACATAGGTAAATGGTGTTATAGATAATGTCTCTTTGTCAGGGACACAATTCTGCTATGTGCTACCAAAGTGCTGATAATAATTGCCCCTTATTCCTCCCTGATGTTGCTGCGAATGAGGGAGGCTCAGGCTTCGAGGTTTTAGCACTTCTGTGTTGAACAAGGAAAAACTGAACAATACAACAACTCCAGCCATACAATTAGTCTTTTTCCTTATTAAATATATGAAAACAAAATAAAACAAACCAGAACAAATAAGGAAATTAAGGCCAAAACACAGTATTTGAAAATATGCCATAATCACAGGTTTCCTTCAAAATTATGTGAATTCCTCAGCAAGGAACTTTGCAAGGAAATTAGTGTATTTCTATGCAGCTTCATTTCCTATACTTTCAATGAATGCACTGAGGCTGCATGCATTGGAAAAACATCATTAGACTCCAGAGCTTTGCAATTTGCATTAATGGATTTAGTATTCTATAGACAATACATCAGTGGTTCATTTCCACCCAGAATGATTAAATCTGCCCACAGTGGCAGTGCAAGACATCCATGGAGCTGTAAGGCCAGGTTTTAATTAATTCTAAGGTCTCCCATATCCATTTTGTCCATCTTCCCTGTAGACCACATAAATCCGTGTACAGAAATAATAAGGGCAGAAGACAAAACTGATCTGTGTGAAAGCGGTACGTGCAGCACCAAAACATTTCCCAACATTTTAACTTCGAAGGTTAAAGGCAGGTTATGCTGACCTACCGCCTTTCTTAGTCCCGTCCTAATCCTGTTGAGTCTAACTGGCCCCGTGTTGGCAGCCCCACAAACCACAGACCACTTCATTCCTGAAGCAGATGTTCCTGCCTGGAAAACATTCTCCTCTTTGTTTCTGAAGGAACCAGATCACTGCCCTTGCAAAGAAATTTGCAAGAGATAACTCATGAGATAATGGAGGTAATTGATGATTGTTCTGGGACCATTAAACCCTTTTCATTTACTGCACTGTAGGCAAGATTTTAGTTCTTCTTCAGATGTACCAAGCCTATTCACTGACACACTGAGTCACTAGTTGCCTTTAAAGTCTCTTTATTAACAGATGTCTTGCTAAAGAGAAGATATTAGTCACACTGATCAAGGTGCAGCGAGACCCTCTGAACAGGAGCCGGTAGCACAGTTAATGATGTGGAAAACAGCCGCTAATGCCGGGATTGCATTCTGTCTGTGCAGTCACAATTAGCACTGATAAAGCGAAGAAATGCGTCCTCCTGGCTGGGTAATCAGAATGCTGATGGGGAGGAGAGGACGGACAGGTCCAGGCATGAACCATCGCCACGGAGCTCATTTTCTCCTTTCCTGCCTCTGATCCACAGAGATGAGTCTGGCGTCTGCCCGAGACGCACGCAAGTGTGCACGCTATTTAAAATTTGCAAAATCTTTTAAGTTAAGCAATAGTCTACACAAACTAATAATGATAAGTAGCAGGATGGAAGACCTGGCATAATCAAGGCTTTTATTTTTACACTACCATGTGTTTTGCTTTATATAACTCATTTTGTGTTATTAATTACTTCAGAAAGTACATTTCCAGTATTCTAATTGCTTGCACTGGACTCCTGGCTTTCTAGAACTTTATGCAAGAATGCTTGTGGCCTTAATCCATTTGTCACAGCCTTATTTCAGACTAGTATGTTCTGGGCAGCTGGTTAACTCAGCTGCTAATCACAAATTACAGGATGGAGGATGAGCAGGTGCTGGTTGGGAACAGTGCCCACCAGCACACTTGAGCACAGGGACCTGTCTGTTCCTGAAAAATACACAAAACCACCATTCCCAGGTAATTTCCTCTTCACCTTTTGTCCTTTTCCCATTGTATTCAGTCTGCTTTGCAACGTGTTTAAGCTAAAATGGAATAATCCAAAGTCAAAGCAAGCTAATCGCTAACAGGTGGTGTAAAACATGATTTACCTGGATGTGTCAGCCAGCCAGCAGTAACCACACATGCTCTTCACCCAAGGGAAACACCGGGAGCTTTGCCCATTATGTTCCATTTACTGAGTAGTAAAAGCACGAGCACTGCTGATTTTGGAGGACAGAAGAGTATGTCACTCTAGTCTATCTGAGGATGGCTTGTATGCTGGCCTATCTGAAGAAAACATGGGACCAGAATAGTTCAGGAGTGATTCGTGCACAGGCAACGTTGCAATCTGTCCCCTCAATCTTTCACTTTTATTAGGTGGTATAAAGAATAACCTGTTGTTTCTAAATTTGCTTGGTGATCTGTAGAGGCAGACTGCATGAATCATCACCGATGCCCACTTTGAAAGTACCTGTCTTGTTTTCGTTGGTCTGCCCAAAAAGTAATGTTGTCTCAGGTGTTGTGCACCCTGTGGCCCTGTAGACCAGCCCTATTTTGGTTTCAAAAGAACAACTGTTTCAGGGCAAGTTCTAGTCCTGTGGAAACATTTCTCAAGTGCTGCCCCTAAATCTTAGATGACATTCTAGAAGATGACATTCTAGAAGATGACATTCAGGAGGGTGTATTTGGAGATGCTCCTGCAGAAAACTCTCCAATAGCAGCTCTCTAGATCTCAAAGGAATTACTGGTAACTCACCAGCTTCTTCAGATCTCTTCCAATTACCTTTTCTTGGTGGAAATACTCCACACAAAGCTGTCGGTCAATGGCCCATGCTGTGTTTGTCTTCACATTGTTTGCTATGCAAAGATGCAGCTGAGGAAGTTCCAGACTCGCCACTCGTCCTGTTCCACACCAGCCCGCACAGAGTCACCAGGCTGACGGGACTCTCATCTATTCAATTCAATATATACATGACAGGGAAGGAAAAGAGATACTTCAATTAAAAGAAACAAAATCCACGTGATTTTTCATATATGAAAACTTCACATTCATCTGACGTGAACATTTACGGGCATACAATGTCAAGGTAAATTATTTCTCATACCAAAGTTATTACTGAAAATATTGTTTTATTTCCAGGAGCACTTTGAGTGGTGAGAAGAAAAACCTCAGCACTGCCTGATTCTTCAGCCATTACCTGAGCAGAACTGAGGGAAGTTTCATCCTCAGGGATGGAGGGGACACAATGATACCTGCATGAGTTGTCTCAATTGCTTGACTTGGGACGGGCAGCAGACAGGACCACAGAATCACAGAAGGGTTGGGGCTGCAGGAGCCCTGTGTGTCCCCAGCCCCCCCTGCTCACGCAGGGTCACAGGCAGATCACACGGGATCCCAGGGGGTGCAATGGCTCACAGAAGGAGACTCCACACCCGCTCTGGGCAGCCTGGGCCAGGCTCTGGCACCTCCCAGCAAACAAGTGTCTGCTCATGTTCACATGGAGCCTCCTGTGTTTCAGTCTGTGCCCGGTGCCCCTCACCCTGGCCTTGGGCACCACTGAACAGAGTCTGCTCCATCCTGACACCACCCTGCCGTACTGATCATCGATCACATCCCTCTCAGCTTCTCTTCTCCGCTCAGCAGCCCCAGCTCTCTCAGCGTCTCCTCAGCACAAAGATGCTCCAGAGCCCTCAGCATCTCCGTGTCCCTCCCTGGACTCTCTGCAGTGGTTCCTTGTCCCTCTTGACCTGGGGAGCCCAGCACTGGCCCCAGTTCTGAGATGGGGCCTCCCCAGGCAGAGCAGAGGGGGAGGAACAACCTCCCTGACCTGCTGCCCACACTCTTCCTCACACACCCCAGGTCCCACTGGCCTCTTGGCCACAGGGCACGTTGGTGACTCATGGTCAACCTATTGTCGACCAGGATCACTGGTGTGATCTGTTACCATCTCTCTCACCTGTGTCAGTGAGAATAACAAGCCCATTGGGAAGGTCTCAGCTCCTGTACCAGCGCTTCCCAAATGGTGGCCATGGCCACCCATGTCCCTTGAGTGGTTTGGGGGCCTCCATTTCAAACTCAAGGAACATCAGAGCTCATCTGGATCCCAAGCGGAGCTGGAGATTCACCACCAACCTTCCCACACCTTGGTCTGTGGGCTGTAAGAGTTACTGCTGGAGCATTAGAGGACCGAGCAGCCCCCCAGGGCCCACCTGGCAGAGGACACCATCCGTGCAGCTTAATGGTGCCTGGCACAAGGTTTTTCTCATTTCCAGCTCTCCAGGGCTGTGTCTGGCTCCCTGCTCTCCTCTGCTGTTCGTAACTGAAATTTCCCCTGTTTTGTCCAGGCTAAGCATAACCCCTTCAAATGTCATGGTGCAATACACGCTGTTTCTATATCTCGGTGTCAGAACATGGGCAGCAGCAGATATGGTTTTTAATCGTTTTTTTCTCTGTATGAACTGACCACCTCTGTTGCTCCACAGAAACTCAGCAAAAGTGCTGCCTGATGGCAAATACTATTTATCATCATGAACATACCCCCCCAAAACACACTCCATGTCCTCAAGAAGTCAGTCCTTGTTTCGATTTTTGAAAAACACAAAACTAACACAATCTCTACAGCTTCTGCCTCATGGCTCAGTACTTCTTGGCACTATTGCTTGTGCAAGTGGCTTGTACAAGAATCCACACAGAAATGAGGTTACATCTGCAGTTAGAAATCAATGTATGAATGTATGAACCCATGGAGTTAAAAAATTTCTTGTTTTGGTTTTGGTTTAGGTTCATGTGTCTTTGTTTTGGTGGTTTTTGGGGGAGGTTGGCTTTTTTGTCTGCTTTTCACAATTTCTCAGCTTTCTGTCTCTCAGTTCTAATCACTTTCATCACTCACTGCTCTTCAAGGCAGAAAATACGAACATCCAAATACACACAGGAAGAATAATCTCCATTTACTCCATATTTATGCTTTATTCCCCATGTTGCTCAGATCAGCTTTAAAAAACATCAGAACAGGCTATTCTTAGATGTCCTTGGAAGTGTCTTTCTGAAAAACAGCCCTTCTCAGGTTTTCAATGTTTTTTCATTACACCATTAGGCAAGAACAACATGCAGAGAAAAGGGAGAAGGAATAGATTATTTTATTACCAAAACATTTACATAAAATGCCAGCAAAAGGAAACCACAGAGAAAAATATATCTCATTTCATCATAAGCTATTTCCTAGTCTTTCTGGAGAGACCTTGAAAGCCCACAAAAATAAAACGTATTAAAATCTCTTTTTCTCATACTGACTATTCAAGCTGTTAGTAAGATTTGCAATCCTTAATAACTCTGTGAGCATTGTAATTAATCAAGCAGACCAAAATGAAAGATTTGCCATTGACCAGCCCTGCTTTAGGTGCTTGTACTACCAGGATGCTGCTCAAGGCCTCACAGAATCACTCAGAGCGGAGCTCCAGGCTTTACAAATGAAAACGGGGGTGTTTCTTCCAATGATTATAAAACAACAACAACAAAAAGAACCCAAATCCACAGGACTTTTGGGGTTCCTTGGTGTAACCGCACCACCTGGGCGTTCACTTGGTGGCATAATGTTTTCTTCGTGGCTTCCACGGAGGTGGCACCACAGCTTAACCTCCTTCCTTGGCAGGTGAAGAATCCGGAGGACGAGTGACTTTGTGGCAGGTTTAGGGGAAATGGAAGCTCAGTGGCCAGAGCAAACATCACACACTCAGGACCCTTGTGTTACTTATTCTCTTGCTGACTCAGCTTCTCCATTTGTGTGTCAAGATACTTCACAGAATCACAGAATCACAGAATGTCAGGAGTTGGAAGGGCCCTGGAAAGCTCATCCAGTGCAATCCCCCCATGGAGCAGGAACACCCAGATGAGGTTACACAGGAAGGTGTCCAGGCGGGTTGGAATGTCTGCACAGAAGGAGACTCCACAACCTCCCTGGGCAGCCTGGGCCAGGCTCTGCCACCCTCACCCCCAATAAGTTTCTTCTCCTCTTTCAGTGGAACCTCCTGTGTTCCAGTTTGAACCCATTGCCCTTTGTCCTGTCACTGGTTGTCACCCAGAAGAGCCTGGCTCCATCCTCCTGACACTCCCCCTTCCCATATTGATCCCCATGAACAAGTCACCCCTCAGTCTCCTCTTGTCCAGCTCCAGAGCCCCAGCTCCCTCAGCCTTTCCTCACACGGGAGATGCTCCACTCCCTTCAGCATCTTGGTGGCTGCGCTGGACTCTCTCCAGCAGTTCCCTGTCCTGCTGGAACTGAGGGGCCACAACTGGACACAATATTCCAGGTGTGGTCTCCCCAGGGCAGAGCAGAGGGGCAGGAGAACCTCTCTGACCTACTGACCACCCCCTTCTAACCCACCCCAGGTACCATTGGCTTCCTGGCCACAAGGGCCCAGTGCTGGCTCATGGTCACCCTGCTGTCCCCAGGACCCCCAGGTCCCTTTCCCCTACACTGCTCTGCAACAGGTCATTTCCCAACTTATACTGGAACCTGGGGTTGTTCCTGGGGTTGTACTTCTTAGTGCCTCCTGTGTACTGCAGAACTGGGGTGAAATTAATTAAGGTGTCTCTAGAGTTCAGATGCTTTGGTGAGACAACATCATTTGGAAGAACAGGAATGAATAGGTTCTGCATGGTTACCATCTGGAATCTTGCTATTAGTATTTGTCCATGGTTTGATGTACATTCCAGGTAAAGATGTACGAGAAGTCTCCTCCATCACAGGACCCTTCAGGAGGAAGGGCCACTGCAGCAGCCCTGCTCCTTTCCCTCAGTGTGGTCAGCATCCCTTTGTGCCCTACAGTAGAAAAAGCAGGCACTTTGCTTTTGTTTTTTTAATATGGAGGTGTGCAAGATGTTTCTTTGGGTTATTTTCATAGTAAACAATTTAATAATACTTGGAGGTTTTATTACTGAACAAAGGGAGAGCAAAAGTGAGACCTACCCAGAAGTGACATGTCTAATTTAGCGTGTTTCTGCTCAGTTCATGCATGAGCAGCAGACGCTATATCAGGTAAACGTAGTGCAGCATCAAGGACCAAACCCGGACCTGAAACCCCCTCTGCCACTTCTAAAGGCACATATTGTGAGATATTGTGAGACGAAAGTTCTAGAGGTGTTTGTGGGATAGCCCTTCCAGAAGCACACAAAGCTATTTTCCTAAACCCAAAAGAATTAAACCAAGTTGGATTTAAATATACAATGTGTACATCGTTTGTTTCCATTGATCGTATAGGGAGGTATGAGTGATCAACAACAACCGAGCCATGCCCAGGTCTCTGCCTGGTCCATCCTTTGGTGTGGAGCTCCCACCAGACACATCAAAGCATGCTGGCAGGAACCCCCCAATTCGAAGCAACTGATCTCCATGGATGGAACTGCTGTCTTCTCCTTCCTCACCATCCCATGTGGGGAGGTCATAACCAGATCAAGCTGACTAACAGAAGCAAAGGCAGGTTCTTCAGGCATAAGTAATACCAAAAAAAAGCATTTTTGGTGGGGACAAGAGTGCACCAGCACAAGAGCCTGACCTACAGCCACAACAGCAGAATGACATTTGCACAAGTGCAGTCTTTCAGGTTATCACTTTGCATGTTGGGAGCAACCCCATTAAATCCTTTGGATACTCTCACACGAAAGGCTGGTTGAGCTATAGGGTACGTCACTGGGACTCAAGTGTATGAAGACTCATTTGCACAATTAAATATTTCCCCTTTTTGTTTTTCTGTGGAGTCTCTCATTTTAAACAGTAATTATAGTAATGAATGTTTTCCAGCCAAGAGTGACAGTAATTATTTATCCAACTGAGGCACTGAGGGTTAAACAGACTATTTATTTAATGGAACCACATCAGAAGTAAGTTCAGCTTATGGTCACAATTAGGCCGATGTCATGCACAAGTCATGGGGAGGGCAAGAAGCAGAAATTGGAGAGCCACCACCGTGCCCCATGGGTCAGTGCTGGTTTGGTCACTGAAACAAGAACCATCCCAGGTTTGCAGAAGAGCTGGTCCTGTGTGACTCATCTCATACTACGATGCAGTAATTCAGACCCAGTAATACACTATCTGAACAGAAAGTGGTACACAAACCCTTTCATCTTTAGAGACAGGTGTTGACAAATCAATCACAGAATCACAGAATCATTGTGGTTGGAAGAGACCCTCAAGGTCATCAAGTCCAACCATAACCCTAGCACTAAACCGTGACCCTAAGAGCCACATCTATTGTGAGCTCTTGGCACAAGCAAAAAATGCATTGATCTAAACTTCATCTAAAGCTCAAATGAGCCTGAAGTTTAAAGGTTCAGAAGATCAGACAAAACTTTTTTATCAATTCACACGTTTTTATCTTTACTCCATCTTCCTCTGTGCTGGAAAGAACATTAAGGTCAGCAAGATATCTTCATCTGCTACAAGTCTAGTGCAGCTGAGTTAAAACATGCCCAGCATCTCCATAAGATCAGGTTCCTACAGCACAGAAAGAAATCTGGGTTGGAGGCCTGAAGTTAGTGTGGCTTCCCAGGGGTGGATGAACACACAGTGCACCCTCAGCCTGTTTGAATATCCAGTTTTGCCATCCAGTGAGACCTGGACAGGCTGGAATGGGCAGGGGAGAACCTGATGGATTTAGCAAGGGCCAGTGTGGAGTCCTGCATGTGGGGAGGAACAACCCCCGGCACCAGCACAGGTTGGGGTGACCTGCTGGAAGCAGCTCTGCAGAGAAGGACCTGGGAGTTCTGGGGACAACAGGGTGAGCGTGAGTCACCAACGTGCCCTGTGGCCAAGAGGCCAACGGGCCCTGGGGTGTATGAGGAAGAGTGTGGGCAGCAGGTCAGGGAGGTTGTTCCTCCCCCTCTGCTCTGCCTGGGGAGGCCCCATCGCAGAACTGGGGCCAGTGCTGGGCTCCCCAGGTCAAGAGGGACAAGGAACCACTGCAGAGAGTCCAGGGAGGGACACAGAGATGCTGAGGGCTCTGGAGCATCTTTGTGCTGAGGAGACGCTGAGAGAGCTGGGGCTGCTGAGCGGAGAAGAGAAGCTGAGAGGGATGTGATCAATGATCAGTACGGCAGGGTGGTGTCAGGATGGAGCAGACTCTGTTCAGTGGTGCCCAAGGCCAGGGTGAGGGGCACCGGGCACAGACTGAAACACAGGAGGCTCCATGTGAACATGAGCAGACACTTGTTTGCTGGGAGGTGCCAGAGCCTGGCCCAGGCTGCCCAGAGCGGGTGTGGAGTCTCCTTCTGTGAGCCATTGCACCCCTGGGATCCTGTGTGATCTGCCTGTGACCCTGCGTGAGCAAGGGGGGCTGGGGACACACAGGGATCACTAACAGCCTGGGGTGCTGGGGTTCCATAATTTGACACAACTAAAGGCAGAGTTTTGGGGTCATCCACTGCATAAATCTAAGGGTGAATTACCATATGCAACAAAATAATACTCTAATCACCAGGAATTGCACGTAAAGTTCCTGCTTGTTATTAGGAATCACGGTTAAGGAAGGAGAAAATGAGGCTAGAAGTTAAGTTTTAACGAGCAGCAGTACCTATTAGCCAACACACACACAAGATGAGTTTTTGCCCATCACTTACAAGACATTTCTTCACTGAATTTCACCTTCTGTGACAGTCCACACCAGCGGTGTCACACTCATTTTCACTGGGGGCCTCAGCAGCCTCGCGGTTCCCCTCAAAGGGCCAAATGCAATTTGAGGACTGTATAAATGTAACTATTGCTACATTTATACATGTGGATCCCATGAATTGCTATATATTGCTGTTTCACCGACCACCCTGGTCGGGGGAAGCCATGTAGTTATCATACTTTGTCATTTTGGAATCACTGAAAATTACTTGGGGAAGATCTATTCAAATCCAGGTAGACTTTTCAATCCTCTGCCTGGGGACATGAGAACATTCCTGTATTTATTTTTAACAACCTCTAAGAAACTTCATCTTTAAACAGCCCAGTGAGGAGGATTCCTGCTGACAGCCCTTTTTTTGTTGTTTTTTTAAGTAGATTGAATTTCCTGCCGTTCTCTCCTTCGCTGCCATTGGGGAGGGCTGCTGGTGTCACCGGTAAAAAAGAGAGATGTGAATGCTAATTTTGCCAGTTCTGAGTTGGCCAACGAAGGTGTTTCCAATAGGTTGAATGTCACTTAGGTGCTGCAACTCAACGGTCGGATTAGGCTTGCGGATATAAATCATAGGATTTCCAGCTTCACTTCCCCACCATCCCTATCAAATTGCTCGAGGTGCCAGATGGCTGCTCACGTGTGTCAGGTGTCTGTGCAGAACACTCAGCTCAGGATCACTTCTTCATTTTGTTTCCCTGAAGACCCTATGGATCTTTGCTCCCCATGGAGAAGGGTTTTATTGGGAAAGGGAAGGCTGCTTGGATGAGGCTGCTGAAAGATCAAATCCCTGAAGAGCAAGCAGCAAACTCACCTAAACCAGGCATGCAAGATTGGTTTAATGTTAATGAAACTCAATCAAGACTTAAGAACTTGATCCTAATTTGCATTAACCTTTTTTTGCCATTGCTGGAAAAGTTTGGAAGGGTCACAAGGCTTTATCATGGTGTTAAAATGGAGATTGATTTAGTTAAACCAGGGTGAAATTCCGTGTGAATGTTTACACATGTTGGCTGAAATTGGCCATAGGAATTCGGCTTGTGCTTGTAAAAATAAAGTAATGATGCAAGGTAAATGGATATAAGATGTGTAAAGTGCATGTATTATGTCCACTCAGGGATTTCTGTGATCCAAATAAATCAATGAGCAAACTGTGTTTAAAGATCAAACATTAGCATAAAGGAAAACCTGGCTACAAAAATCATTACATTGACATCTCTGACAATGAGGCCAGCCTATAGGAGACAGCAGAAAATGTGGTCTCCAAAATCATTTAATGCAGCGATCCACAAATATTGCACGTCTGACCCTGAAAAACTAACACGAGCACAGACACGGCACTATGTCCACTGCTCTTCTTTGTCACAGCAGCATACTTGGATAGATATATATGTATCCTTATGTCTATATATCTATATATCAATATAGCCATCTATACCTGTACCTATATAGCTATCTATATATAGATATACAGATACATTTAGGTGCACGTATATATATATATATATGAATAATAGAAAGAACATTACCAGTCTGCTACTTGCATTACCCCACAGTTTACTGTGCCAACAACTGCCTTGGCATTGCGTGACTTTTACTTTTGGTTTAAATATTGGAAGAATAAAGGGCTGCACTGAGAGTTCTCTGCCACTCATTTATTCATCAGTTAGTGTTTTTTAAAAACTAGAACTTTTGCTTAAACAAGAAACTGTGACAAAAATTGCCAGTGACATCATTTCTAACAGGTGAAATGATTTATCTCAATGAGATGATGCAGCATGTGTGTCATATTAGGAATAACAGTGTGTCAGGGATGCGGGAGTTGTGTCTGCAGAGGGGGTATCAAAGTCCTGCTGTCAACAGCTCCAGGAGCCCTGATATGGGCAGGGTGATGTGACACCATTTTAATCACTGTGTAATTAGTCTTGTCCTCAGCAGGATCCACCAACAGGAGGCTTCCAGTCTGCTGGCTGTTTCTCTGCCTTCTAATATTAATGCTAAAAAGCCAAACCTGTTCAAGCTGTAGGAGGCAGGGATGGGGATGAAGTCAGTCTTGCTCTGACCAACAGACGTGTGAAAACACCGTGCAAAATAATGGAAATTGATTATAATTAGGAGCAGTTACACAGATATGTAGACCTTTGTTGGTATTTGTGCAACGACAGCGCTATTCCTCATAGGCAGCGTAGTGTGATGCCTCTTCTGGGACCAGCGCCTGTGCTGTGGAAGCAGACGAGCAGTAGCGCTGACTGCACTGCAGACCTGTCAAACCGGCTGCAAAGCAAAAACCCTCCAGAAAAGCAGCCAGACACCACAGGGTTAACACGATTAATTACAGCTGCTTGTCACACAGGCTTTTAAGGTATAGAAGTGCGCTCTTTGAAAATCACAGTTCCAAGGCGACTAACTTTCAAATTTCTCTTTATTTTCTTCCTTTATCCCTTAAATTCTTTCATATGGTTTTAGCTGAAGGCTGCAGCATACGCGATCAAGCACTGGGCACCGAGAAAGTCACTAGGTATTTGGGTCTCTATCTGTAGGTGGAAGGGGTGTTGTCCTCACACCAGAGCTCCCGAAAGGGATGCTGTCTGGATACGGACCAAGTGGGACGCGGCACAGTCTCAGCGCAGTGTTTGAAGCTGGTTAGAGTCCAAATTCTGGAGGGTTTGGCATTGTTGTTGGTTTTCCTTTGTTTGTTTCCACAGCTAGGTTCAGAAATGCTGCTGGCACAGCCTGGAACTAAAGCAATCAACTTAGGTAAATTAAAGTGCAGTGGGAAACCTGAAATAAAAAACACAGCACACGGTGCAGAGGTTACGGTTCAGCAGCCTCATTTTTTCAGTATTTGTACACCCCCAAGCCAAATGTGAAATTCTTCTGAAGCCACGAGCGAGTTGGGCATCAGGGACCAGAGGTGGTGACAGGGATGCGGGGTGACACCAGGTGGGATGCAGTAAGCGCGGCTGAAGGATATCGTAGAATCACTGAACCCTTTTGGTTGGAAAAGACCCCCAAGATCATTGAGTCCAACCCTGTCACTGCCCCACATTCTGAGAACCTCGTGTCCGTCTGTCCATCCCTCCAGGGATGGTGACTCCAGCACTGCCCTGGGCAGCCTGTTCCAATGCCCCACAGCCCTTTGGGGAAGAAATTGTTCCCACATCCAACCTCAACCTCCCCTGGCGCAACTTGAGGCTGTTTCCTCTGCTCCTGGCGCTTGTTCCTGGGGAGCAGAGCCCGACCCCCCTGGTTCCAAGCTCCTTTCAGGCAGTTCAGAGATCAGAAGGTCTCCCCTCAGCTCCTGTTCTCCAGCTGAACCCCCAGGTCCCTCAGCTGCTCCATCACACTTGTGCTCCAGCCCCTCAGCAGCTCCGTTCCCTTCTCTCCACTCGCTCCAGCACCTCAAGGCCTTTCTTGGCGTGAGGGCCCCAGTTGTCCTTGCCCAGCCCTGGCTCAGGCAGAAGGAGAAGAGGAGCAGGAGCACCAGGAGAGAAGGAGATGGTCCTGCCCTCCCCAGCCTCCATCCCCCTGCAGGGAAAGCAGTGGCAGCAGCACATGCCTCCCAGAACTTTGCCTCAGAGTCTTCTCCCACTAGAAGTTATTGCTCCTTCACTTCAGTGCTTGTTTGCTATGGGTGTTGAGGCCATGTGTGACTGGCTTCTTGAGGAGAGGGGCAAGATGCAGTGGAGAATTGAGATAGCTTCTTTGTGTTCTGTGAATTTATGAGGGTTTTTTTTACAGCTGCTTTACAAACTATGGCGTGAGATACATACAGATCCTTACTTCTCAACATGGTCTGATGGCAGAAGGTCTTTAAAACAAGTTTCTTCTCATCTTTAAGTGGAACCTCCGGTGTTCCAGTTTGCACCCATTACCCCTTGTCCTGTCACTGGTTGTCACCAGAAGAGCCTGGCTCCATCCTCCTGACACTCCCCCTTTCCATCTTGATCCCCATGAATGAGTCACCCCTCAGTCTCCTCTTGTCCAGCTCCAGAGCCCCAGCTCCCTCAGCCTTTCCTCACACGGGAGATGCTCCACTCCCTCCAGCATCTTGGTGGCTGCGCTGGACTCTCTGCAGCAGTTCCCTGTCCTGCTGGAACTGAGGGGCCACAGCTGGACACAATATTCCAGGTGTGGTCTCCCCAGGGCAGAGCAGAGGGGCAGGAGAACCTCTCTGACCTACTGACCCCACCCTTCTAATCCACCCCAGGACGTCATTGGCATCCAGACAGGAGTAAGATAAGACCATCAGAAAGCTCCTTAGGAGCAGAGAGGAGCACCAGCTGTTCCCTGAACTTGTCCTCCAGCTCCCAGCATGCGACTCTACTGCCACATCCACCACTCCCTACCAACGTCCCCAGAAATGCAAAGTGAGGAACCTTTTTACTGCCCACAGCAAACCAGCCTTTGCCCCATGGAGAGGTTGGTTAAGTCGATTGAAGGCAGGACAAGGGCCCCTTGTGGTTCCCTGAATGAAATAAAGGAGAAGATTAGAAGGTCTGTGGCCAGCTCTCACTCTGCCATGCCATGTGCCTAGTCGCCTTTCAAGTAACCACAGTGAGAATAAATGAATAAATACTGCCATCAGACTTTGCAGAGCTTTGGCTGGAAGTGGTGACATTCTGAAAAGTTTTTGGACAACGAAATTACTTATCTGAGAAAGGCACACGCAGAAGTAGGCATAAATCCAACATGAGAGCCCAAACACAGGGTTCCTGTTGGTACTTACAAGAGGAGTCTCAATGAAAAGGTATGGGCTTAACACCACACTGTTGTTCCTGTGAACAGTTTGCTCCTGGGCTGGTGACAAGGAGAAGAGGATGGTCTCAGGCACCAGGCACAAGTGTCACAGTCAACAGTGTAGATTCCTGCCATGGAACAGCCATCTAACCTTGCTAGGGATGGACCAGGCCTCAGTTCTGCAGGGATAAAATGAGGAAAACCCTTCCCAAATGGGTTAGTGACTCTGTGAATTGCAATAGTGGTGGACAAACTACTTTGAAATAGGAGAAAGTCAGACTTTCCAGTATACAACTGGGTTCAGAGTAGAAAGACTTATTGCTGGTACTAAGAGGGAGATAGGAACTGAGACTGAGCATGAAAACAAAGAGAGATAACAGGCTGGCCTGCCAAAAAGCACCTAAATCCCTGTTGAAATGATAACCTGAAGCTCCTGGAAATGTTCACTTCAGGCTCTGTTGTGCTGGAGGTTTCCTTGTGCACAGACCCTCCAACCACCCCTGGTCCCTGTGAGCGCCCAGGCAGCCCTCTCAGCCTGGACCCCCCGGTGACCCCTGCCTGTACCAAACCCACGTAATCTACAGCAGTTCTGCACCCTGGTCACTGATTTTACTCATGTGCTTCAAGATATGGAGGTACTTTGGGTACTTGTCAAGCCAAGGCTTCTGCTGGGCAGTTCCGTGTTAGAAAGAAGCATCTTCTCATGGGTGGCTGTGGAGAACTGCTCATGCAGCAGAATGGATTGACCCAAGCAGGTATCTCACATAAAGATACCAGTTTCAAAAAAAAAAAAAGCTCAGCTCAACTTATTTCTTTTTCCAGTGGATAAAGGTCTGTCTGTAAGGTGTCCCCAAACACAGAGTACATTGTGTGGTCCATGAAGCTGCTTCATTAGAAGGAATAGTTTCATGAGCACCAGGACTAACAAGGCCAGGCCACCTGCAGATTTACATCTCTTGTATGATTTACTTTGGTGTCAAAAGGAAGCAAGAACTCAATTTGAAATTTGCCCTGTAATTAGAGAATTTGTAATGTCTCTTTGTTTGCAGGGGGATTGGACTAGATGATCTTTCGAGGTCCCTTCCAATCCCTAACATTCTGTGATTCTGTGAATTCTCCAGGATATTAGAAAATACCACTAAATGTGATGTCTTCTACAGCAACTGCAGCTCTGGAATGCCTTTCTGCTTGGCTGTCTCTTTCATGCACCCCATAGGCACTCTGCAACACCTACACTTGTGCAACTGAAGCTGACGGAGGCAGCCGAACGTTGTGTTGGGATCTTGATGTGTGTGATCACTCTGCGTCCAAGCATAAGCTTCGGTTCCTGTTGGATGGTTCAACACCAGCAACTTTCAGTATCAGCCTTTTCTGCATTCCTGTACAGACAGGAGCAAGATCACTATCTCCCAAAAAGTTCTTCATATACCCGCCTATTACCTGACTACGGAGTGACTTTCCAGTAGAACAGGCTTAGCACTTCTGTGTGTTGTTTGCCAGAGAATGGGAAAACAAAAGTCAAAATGCAGGTTAACTTTTGAGTTCTCTCTTGACCGGGTTAGGTGTTTGTTTTCTGTGGTTTCTGACTTTATTTGGATTAATGCTAGATTAATGCATTCATCCAACTCAGAGCCAAGGGGCACTGATAATATCTAGTCTAATTTACAGGCTGATCCATTTCATCCCATTACTCATCTGCCAAGGGAGATAATTACATTTCTGCTGTGTTATCTGTGTTTCCCAAAAGTGATCCCATCTTTTCTTGAGGTCTTCGGGGGGATATTCCATTGTATGGATGTTTTTGCCTCATTATTTATCCATGTATGACATACAGCTTCCTGTTACATTTCTGCTCATGACACTTAACGAATCCTTCAGGATGCCTTTTTTCATCTGCCACCAGTACTTTTTGGTTATAATCAAGTCACCTCCTAATTTCCTCTTTGACAAACCATTGATGCTTTGGGCAGTACTCAAGCGCGCTACACAGCTACCTGGGCAAACAAATCAACTCTTCCTCTCAAGCTTCGGCCAACGCTTGGATGAGCTGTGGGCGTGTGCTCAGGATTCAGGCAGAGACCGACATTAGTTCGTGGCTGCCCAGAGAGGTTGTCCCCTTCCAGCGCTGCTGGAAGCACCACCAGGCGTTGCTGGTCACCACCAGGGTTGACCATGATGTCAGTGGTTTCAATAGCGTCTCTGCTTCGACCTGCCATGGCGAAGGACGGCCCAGCCCCGTGAGCATCACCGCAGTCCTGCTGGGGCTGCTGGCGAGCTGCCACCCTGCAGCAGTGCAGCCCGCTCCGGCCTCATCCGGCACCCGCTTCCACCCATTCACAAAAGGGTTTTGGCGACTTTTTCATCAGCACACAAACCTGATAGCTGCTGAATCTGACATGTCATGTAGGGGAGAAAAAACAGTTCTCTATGTTTTTTTATCATTCTTCTGTCTATAACTCCAGCGTTCACAGAATCACAGAATGTCAGGGGTTGAAGGGCCCTGGGAAGCTCATCCAGTGCAATCCCCCCATGGAGCAGGAACACCCAGATGAGGTTACACAGGAAGGTGTCCAGGCGGGTTGGAATGTCTGCACAGAAGGAGACTCCACAACCCCCTGGGCAGCCTGGGCCAGGCTCTGCCACCCTCACCCCAACAAGTTGCTTCTCAAATTTAAGTGTTCCAGTTTGCACCCATTACCCCTTGTCCTGTCACTGGTTGTCACCCAGAAGAGCCTGGCTCCATCCTCCTGACACTCCCCCTTTATATATCTGTAAACATTCATTGTAAACGTTAGTCATTCTATGATTCTATGTTCTCTCACTGTCTGGAAAGTTTTTAATCATCAATCATTGCTTAGTTTCTGTTCTGCTTTTCAAGAAAACTTCAAAGTCACTGTTAAAGCTCTGTCCTCTCCAGCAAATGATCTGGATCCATCCCAGTAAATTGCTTTTAAAGGCAACAAGATTATGGACTCTATCTATACTCTATTTATAGAATCATAGAACTGTTTTGGTTGGAAAAGACCTTTAAGGTCATCAAGTCCAACAGTGAACCCAACACTGTCAAGTCCACCACTAAGCCATGTCCCTAAGAACCTCATCTATACTTTCTTTAAACCCCTTTAGGGATGGCGACTCCACCACTGCCCTGGGCAGCCTTTTCCCATGTCCGACAACCCTTTTAATTCCATTTTACACAGACCGCTTAAATTTTAAATGATAAACTTTGAGACGAAACCCCTACATTGTGGATACACGGTGAAACTCCCCTCTGCCTCCATTGCTCATTTCACTTGGCTTTGTGTCTAGCCCTCATCTGGTTCAGACAGTCAGCAAGTGCCAGCGAATGTCCAGCTGTCACTTAATTAGGAGTAATAAAACCGTCTCTTACACAAAGCTGCTGGTACTCCACCGACAAGACTAAGCCAGAATGCCTCTCTGCCAGCATGGAGCTATGGGATGGCCAAAAAAAAACAGTTTTCCTGCATCATTTTTCTTGGCATTGCCTGTGCTTTCATAGGACAGTCGCCAAACACAGTGGTACCTGCACAAGGTTGTCAGGACATCGCAGGGGAAGGAAGAGTTGTCCTGGGGCCAGACCAGGGGACAGGCAGCCGGGCGGCTGTCCTCCTGCTGGGACGGGCTCCCCGCCAGACCGTGGACAACCCTGCCAGCCTTTGTTTCCCACCTTCGTAAAAAAATCCTTCTTGGAATGCCTAAATTTAGCAAGTGTTTGTTTGTACTGCGGCTGCTGATGGTGGTGGTTGGGCAACGGTTCGTGCTGTGTCAGCCCATCCACATCTCCCTTGCTCCGTGGTCACCAGGTGCGGGTGGGCACAGGGGACCCGGGGAGGGCTGCAAGGTCCATCGTTGATGAGAAAGGGAGAACGTTCGCTGTGTGGGCTCCCCTTGGGGCCAACATCTGCCCAAAAACACCTGCAGGTCCCACATGGTCAGTGTCAGGTCCCTGCAGGACACGATGTTCTGCAGGGTGCCCCAGCATACGGGCAGGAATAGACAAATACTGTCTATGGCATCCCTTCAGGAACTGCTTTTACGAAAATAAAGTATTTTATCACAAATCAATTATTATCACAAACACAAATCTTGCTATGGCACAGGGCAGAGCTGCACGGGAACTTCTGGGATCCCCTCGTTCATTTCTCCTCTCTTCTGCCTCACTTTCTAGCATCCCCATTCTCCCTGAATTGCTTCTCAATTCCTGCTAGCAGGGGAGAAAAATAAATGTTCGACTTGGACCCTTTATCCACCAAACCTGAAAGTTCACCAGGATTTTCTGAGAGGTAAACCTACATCCAAAGCTCCTTTTCTCCTCCTGTACTAAGAAGGTCTCACAGGGGGGAGCCCAACACCATCTAAGACCCGGAGAGTCTCACATGCCATTTGATTTACCTGGCACCATGTCTAACTAATCTACATGTTAGAATTAGCCCCCTGCTAGTTGTCGCTTTTTCAGATGTTGCCAGAGTAAGAAATAGTTTCTTCAGGGAATGAATTAGAGGAGCTGAAGAGAAAAATTCAGCCCAGGGTAACTCCTCCAGCACTCTAGATTGCATTGAAGCCAAGCAGGACAGCTTTAATTGTGCCAGAACATAGCTATTGTGAGCAAAGCACCTGCCATTAGTGAAATAATTGAAAATCACAGTTCTTAAAAGTCAGTTGTTCAACTAGGGGCCAAATTACAGAAAACTATGTGGACTCTAGTAATGTCAGAGCGGTTTTTGTAACATGTTCCTTTTTAACCCATAATTGCAGTCCCAGATGAACTTTCAAAGGAATAAATCGACTCCAGAGACTGGTCTAAATAAATCTGGTGGCAGCTGGAAACTTGCTTTACTGCCTGGGCTTCCACCTCCTCTCAGATTTAGAAGCAACATCCCAGCACTTCACCTGCTCATTGCCTTGTGCCAGCTGTGGAGCGTAAACCCCACATCTGTATCACAGGGGAACAACATAGGCTACTTTTAACAAAAGTATTTGCCTTTTTTTTTTCCTGCACCGAAGCCAGGAACAGGGCTAGAAACAAATACAGCATGAAGACACCATTTGAAGCCTTGTTGTTGGAGGAGGTAGCATTGACGGATGTGCACTAAGGTCTGTCAAAGAGGAGAAGCCAACATCTCATGTTCCATTGAACTTTGATAAGTTCTCATCATGCAGTAGTCTCTTCTTTAAGGATACTCTAGAAGTAACTACTGGTAATTTGGATCAAAGGCCTGGTTACTTATATGTAAAGAAAAGAAATCAAAAGAGAAATGGTTACCACAATGACCCCAGAAGATCCCAGTTGAAAATTTATTTGGAGCTGGTGATGGCTGCACCCAGTTCAAGAGGTATCTCCTCGATTCTATGATTCTATACGTATAGCTGACTTTCTTAGGGACATGGTTTAGTGCAAAGTCAGGTTAATGGTTGGGCTCAATGATCTTGAGGGTGTCTTGCAAACAAAATGATTCTGGGGTTCTATGATTCTTCTGAGGAGCAGCTGAGGGACCTGGGGGGTCCAGCTGGAGAACAGGAGCTGAGGGGAGACCTTCTGATCTCTGAACTGCCTGAAAGGAGCTTGGAGCCAGGGGGGTCGGGCTCTGCTCCCCAGGAACAAGCGCCAGGAGCAGAGGAAACGGCCTCAAGTTGCGCCAGGGGAGGTTGAGGTTGGATGTGGGAACAATTTCTTCCCCAAAGGGCTGTGGGGCATTGGAACAGGCTGCCCAGGGCAGTACTGGAGTCACCAGCCCTGGAGGGCTGGACAGACGGACATGAGGTTCTCAGGACACAGGGCAGGGACAGGGTGGGTTATGACTGGACTTGATGATCCTGAGGGGCTTTTCCAATGAAAATCACTCTGATTCTGCAGGCTGGGGCAGAGACCTCTGGCACTGCCCCATGAGATGCTGAGGGCGTGGGAGGGCACGGTGCACACAGAGAGACGGGAACACGTCCCAGCTATGGGCAGCAGTCCCCCACAAAGACCACTCCAGCAGCTGATCGCTTTTCATTCATTAGCACACATCTGCAGCAACGCAAAATCGGTTTTAGTGACAAAAAGTTAAAACTGCAAATTTTTGGCTGCACTCCACGCCTTTTGACATGGTCAGACACCCACGGGGAGATTAAGCCTTCCAGGAGGAAGGACTAACACTCTCTGGGCAGCGGGGACATCCCGAATAAAGAAGTGCAATTTTAAAGGACAGGTTTTGCCACCAAAGAGTCGTCTGCATGAACGGGACGAGCGCCGAGGTACTCCAGGAGCACGGTGCCCTCTAGAGCTCCTGGGCTGAAACTGGTGTTTAGTTCAGATCCAGAGTTTATGCCTGGCACACACCCCTCGCTGGCCACAGCAAGTCAGTGAAGCTAAAAAGTAATTTACCTGGTGGAAATGTGTCTGGGGCTTCTGCACATGGATCACATCGTTCTGCCTGCAGGGTCGGTCAACTCACCCACCACCTTTTGTAGCTGAGAAAGTGGCTGTTAATGATTTCCCTCTGCACAGACGATTGTGCACATCAGTTCTGCTGTGTCAGTTGAGCATTAAGAGCATGTTGGAAAGGGTCCAGATGGCTGTTCAGCAAGAGCTTTATTTAGAATCACAGAGTCACAGAATGTAGGGTTTGAAGGGCCCTGGCAAGCTCACCCAGTGCAATCCCCCCATGGAGCAGGAACACCCAGATGAGGTTACACAGGAAGGTGTCCAGGCGGGTTGGAATGTCTGCACAGAAGGAGACTCCACAACCCCCTGGGCAGCCTGGGCCAGGCTCTGCCACCCTCACCCCCAACAAGTTGCTTCTCCTCTTGCAGTGGAACCTCCTGTGTTCCAGTTTGCACCCATTGCCCCTTGTCCTGTCACTGGTTGTCACCAGAAGAGCCTGGCTCCATCCTCCGGACACTCCCCCTTTCCATATTGATCCCCATGAATGAGTCCCCCCTCAGTCTCCTCCAAGCTCCAGAGCCCCAGCTCCCTCAGCCTTTCCTCACACGGGAGATGCTTCACATCCCAGGATGGTTTGTGTTGAAGGGACTTTCAGATCCCCCCCAGTCCCCCTGCCATGAGCAGGGACATCTTCACCAGCTCAGGGTGCTCAGAGCCCCGTCCAGCCTGGCCTGGGATGTCTCAGGGATGGTTCATCCACCACCTCTCTGGGTACCTGGCACAGGCTCTCACCACCCTCAGGGACAACAATTCCTTCCTCATGTCTGACCTGAATCTCCCTCCTTTAGTTTAAACCATCACCCCTTGTCCTGTCACAACAGGCCCTGCTCAAAAGTCTGTCCCATCTTTCTCATGGGCCCTTTTAAGCACTGAAAGATGCACTAAGGTGTCCTGGAGCTTCTCTTCTCCAGCTGAACAGCCCAGCTCTCTCAGCCTGCTCTGTAGCCGTACACATCTGTATGACATGGTCAAACGGGAGCTTCGCTTTCTGAGAACACGTGTGCTTTGGTGGGTGAACTTTGCTGCAGCATCTTCTCCTAATGCTGTGGTCTGGAAGTCCCAGGTAAGGGCAGACAGACACCAACAGCTGGATCTGTCCTACACATCTGTCACGTATCCACTTCTTAATTTAAATCTCTCAGTTTCTGCATCCCTGTCAGTGCTGCAGAGCAATGTGTGGGGGTTTTTTGTTTGCTTGGTTAGTTGGTTTGTTTGTTTTGGGTTTGTTGGGGTTTTTTGTTTTGTTCATTTTTGGTTTGGTTTTGGGTTTTTTTGTTTGTTTTGTTTTGTTTTTCACTATGTAGTTTAGTATGGATCTGTTTAAAGGTTTCGTAAAAGAGCTACAACCATTTCATATTGACTGTGCTGTAACATTTGGTGCTCCAGAGGACCCAATTTAATATTTTCTTCAGCACAAGGTTTCTTCACTGTGGCCATAAAGCCACCAAGTCAGCATTACTCACCACTAGCTTTGTGTTTCTGCCTTGAATACCAACTCAGCTATTTACATCTCTTTTCATCAAATTATGTCTTATTTCTACAGGCTTTGGTTGTCGTGCTTACCCCCTTTCCCGGTGCAAACACAGCACGTGAGCTGCTCTCATTTCAGGTGTCGTCCCCTCGTCCCCAGGAGCCAGCGCCACCAGCACTGCGCTTTGGCACGGATGCGGCACAGACTGTGCCAGGGTTGCTGTCGCTTCCCAAAATACGTGTCAGAAGACGGACATTAAACTGTCCATTACATCCCGTGTTTATCTGACAGCCCTCTATTAACTTATTTCCCTATAGTTACTCATGCACACGTACCTGTCAGAGACTTTTTTACACTCTCCAATGATTTTGTCCTAGTTTCTGCCTGAAGCAGATGCTATACATTATATTAGCATATATTACAACACTGTGAAATACATGACGGGGTGTATTTTGTAGATGGCATATGAACACCGCACATCTTTAAAAGATCTTGGCAGCTGAACATGCCTCTTGAAGGAAGAGGGCAGCACTGCAGTTAGAGATGATGAATGTCTGCATGTTAACCATTTTAATTAGACAAAGCAACCCTTTTTGGTTCAGCCGTTTCATGAGAGAGCAGAAAGAATTAACAAACAGCCTCCAGGACATGGAGGTAGGTCTATCAGTAACTCAAACATTGACATTTAAGATAAATTTGATAGCACCTGCACTGCTTTCGTCAGCACTAGACAGTGATCACAACAAGGTCACTAAAAAGTGTGTCCGTGTCCCTGTCACGCTGCTCCAGGTGCAGATGCTGAAGCGGTTTGATGGGCCTCAGCACCGCGGCCAGTGGCCACTGTGGGTGGCCACCTTCCACGAGATGGAGCTCCAAACGTTACCATGAGCCCCGTAAGGACGCTTCATCTCGCTCATTACACTCGGTTCCTTCCCCTGTCCACCCTGAAGAACTGTAAAGCTGCAGCTGGGTAATTCATTTCCTTATTAAACGAGTGCTTGCTTCAAAAGTAACTTGAGGGTTTTATTTTCCACCTGCTTCTCTGACTTTACCTAATGCCGGTTTGCTCTCCTGTGCAATCACAAGACCTCTTAGATGTGAAGTACAGAACCAAGTGTCTTATTAGAAAATGGGGCATAATCATGAACAAAGAGCGTTACATCAGCTTCACTTCCACACTGAAAGCTCCAGAAGGCAGAGATTATCTGCAAATTCAGATGGTAGATAATGACAGTTAATGGTAATTGACACAGGCAGAATCATGCTGAAGAATTTCAAGTGTTTAACTGAAAAGTTTTGAGTAGTTTCACCTAGCCCATTTCAGTAATTGTGGCAGAAATGTAAATGCCTTCCCTGCAGCCCTGGCACAAACAGGTCATGATAACTTTAGAGACCGGAAACAAAATGAGTAATTAGAGTAATCTTACCCACCTTTCCAAGGGACAGTGTGTTCGGGAGATCTCACGCTTGTTTTTCTCATAAGGTTGAGAGCAGCAGAGCTGGTGTCACCTGAGATGAGCCACAAAGTTATCTTTCTTACTGTAGATCACCTAAAAGCTCCAGTGCTTCCATGAGCAATACTGCGTGTGCTCCCTGTCCCTGTATAACCTCTGAGGCTCAATGAGCCAGGCTGGGTTTATTGGAGCCTGATGGGACTTGTGGGTGGGCTTTGAGCCCCCTGCCCCAGACCTTCAGCATCAGTTTGGAGAGGGGATACAGGTCCACACTGACACCCTGAGCCCGGACCCAGGGGGCTTTGGGTCAGAAGGTGCCAGCTCCGAGGGCCTCTGCCCCAAATATCGGCGTTTTAGTAGCGTTACGCAGGGTGTTTCAAAAAGATGGAGGCAGTGCCCCAACATCGGGTAAGTCACACAGGACCTCAAGGCTTGGCGCTACAGCCTTGGCCCCAAAGATGCCCAGATGTTACACCCTGCGACTTCTTCTTGTGGGGATATGTCAAACACCATGGTTTTGTGCCACCGTTAGCAACTACTCTGGATGACCTCAAAACCAGAACCGCAGCAGCTGCGACCTCAGTGAAAGAAGACACGTTTTGGATGAATTCAACTGTTGTCTCGGTGTTGTCTGTACAGCAGGTGGAGGGAACATAGATCATTTATTGAAAGGTTACTAAAACCTGAGAACTTGTTAAACTATTAGTAAATTTTTTGTGTAATTGTAACTTGTTTGCATGGTGAAATAAACGGCTTTGAAACCAGGTCCATCTTTTTGAAACACCCTGTACTGCTTGGTGTAAAAAACACTGAGCCAAGATCCGCAACTCATAGCACGTTGCTTTTTGTGGAAACTATAGCTTATATTGAACAAAGTAAGAGCCAGTTTGGTTAAAGGTCATTTGAATCTGTTGGGTAAGTGCCACTCTGCTGAACTCCATCGCTGCTCACACACCCACACTAAAAGCAGATGGTTTGGAGGAAGCAGGGGCAGAAGCAAGAGCCCTGCTTCTCGTGATGGACCCATGGACTGAGGTGTACCCTGCCAGATGTGCCTGAATTCCTCTGGGTTTGCGGACAGAGATCACAGAATCATAGAATCACAGAATCCCAGTGTGGAAGGGACCGCAAGGATCACCTGGTTCAACCTTTCTTGGAAAAAGCCTGGCCTAGACAAGCTGGCCCAGCACCTGCCCAACAGAATCCTAAATGTGTCCAGTGTTGAGGAACCCACCACTGCCCTGGGGAGATTGTTCCAATGCCTGGTTGTTCTCATCGGGAGAAATTTCCCTCTTGTGTCCAATCACAATTTCCCCAGGAGTCATTGCACTTATCACCCCTCATCTTTTCCACGTGTGTCCTTGTACAAAGAGTCTCCCTCTACTTTGTAGCCACCTTCAAATACTGGAACTTGCTGATGAGGTCTCCCCTCAGCCTTCTGGTCTCAAGGCTGAGCAAGCCCATTTCTCTCAGCCTTTCATCATATGGTGGTTTCCCAGGCCTTACATCATCTTTGTGGTCCCTCTCTGGACCCTCTCCAGCCTGGCCACAGCCCTTTTGCATAGTAGGGACCAAAACTGACCGCAGTGCTCCAGGTGTGGCCTGATGAGCACTGAGGAGAGCAGGATAATCACAGAATCACAGATGGTTTGTGTTGCAGGGCCCTCCCCAGCTCCCCAGCCCCCTGTCACAAGCAGGGACATCTTCACCAGCTCAGGGTGCCCAGAGCCCCGTCCAGCCTGGCCTGGGATGTCTCAGGGATGGTTCATCCACCACCTCTCTGGGTACCTGGCACAGGCTCTCACCACCCTCAGGGCAACAATTGCTTCCTCATCTCGCTCCTTTAGTTTAAACCATCACCCCTTGTCCTGTCACAACAGCCCCTGCTCAAAAGTCTGTCCCATCTTTCTTATCAACCCCCTTAAGTTTGGAAATAATGACTTTTTGTCCCTGCTGGTGATGCTCTGGCTAATGCAGCCCAGCGTGCCGTTGGCTTTCTTCACCACAGCAACACGCTGGTCACTCATATTGAGATGATGATTGTTCCCATCACTTTTTGATGAGCAACTCCTCAACTGGAGCAGTCGCTGTGTATCCATCACCTGGCTTTGACCTCCTGTTACGGGAGCAGTGACTCACAAAGGACAGCAGTGCGGTGACACTGCCAGGGCAACATCCCCATCAGGGCTCCTCAATTAGGGTGCTAATTCACTTCCATTTGCAACTGCTGGAAAACATTACCATTTATGCCAGCCTGTGCAGGAGGACAGGAGGACAAGACCTCGGTCTCTTGCACCCTGGCTCTTCATCCTAGCTAATGACCTCTGCTCTTCAGCTGGTGTTTCAGATCCCACCCCGAGTCCCGCCTCGTGGTCCAGATGGCCTCACTGGCCACTGTCTCACCCTGACCCCCGTCATCACTCATAGCACACCTTTGTCATCTCTCATGCCTGGTCCCAGGTGCTTTGCTCTCAGGATTGGTTTCTGGCCAGGGGGATGATAACTCCCACCTCCACAGCTCCTGCTGAATCCGTCTGTCTGGGCAGCTCCTCACTGGAGCACTGTGTGCAGGTCTGGGTGCCACGGGCAAAATGGGTATAAAGGCGCTGAGCTCTTCTCTGTGACAGTGACAGAGCCCAGGGAACGGCAGGAGATGTGCCAGGGAGGGTCAGTGGGACATGGGGAAAAGGTTCTTCACCCAGAGGTGCTGGACACTGAACAGGCTCCCAGGGAGGTGTCACAGCCCAACCTGACAGTGTTCAAGAAGAGACTGGACACCGTCCTCAGACACACGGGGTGACCTGTGGGGTGTCCTGTGCAGGGACAGGAGTTGGACTCCGTGACCCTGTGGGTCCTTCCAGCTCAGGACACTCTGTGGGTCTGTGACGTGATTCCCTCTCTGCTGGAGCCCAGTTTTGGTGCTCGGGGGTCCTGTCAGACCCTGGATGTGCGTGGCAGGAGGTGTCCAGGTGTCTCTGCCCGTGACACCACCCCTGCAGGTGTGGGACCAGCTGGAGCATTTTGGGAAGCGAAGCACCAGAGACTTTTGCCTCTGACCTCCTGGAGCTGCTCAGACCATGATGGCAAAACTGAGCAAAGGGCTAAAAATCCCCCACTGAAACACAAAATAACAACAGCTGCATGGGATATTGGAGAAAAAAGCATGGGCATAAAAGATAGTACTGTCTCCCACACCTGCACTTGTATCCTACAAATCATAAGACACATACCTCAGATTGACAAGGGTGGGATATTTTCTAAACAGTAAGTTATGCTACACGCTTACACTTGAAACAACCTCCGTTCAGTTTCAATATTGATCAGTGATGTTTAAGCAATGGCACTGAAAAGTTGTGTCTGCCTACTGTTGTTGAGGTTTTGATTGCGGGGTGACAATAAAACCCTGGCAGATGTATTGTTAGCCTCCTATACACCCCCTTCCTCCTTCAGCCCCTCCCTCTCCCCCCTTCCCACTCAGCACAGGCGATCAGGAGGGAAAGAAGGACAGAGAGAAGAGAGTTGGAAAAACAAACAATGTTTTACTAATGCTGCTGATAAAATAGAGAAAATAATACAAAATATACAAAACCAATCTGGAAAGTCCCGGCAACTGCAGAGCCGGCACCCGAAGTCCTGGACTGGACTCTGCAGCCAACCGGAGCTGGACTCAGTTCACAGGGACGACTAGCAAGGTCCTCTCCTAATGTCGGCCATAGGGAAAAGGGATGAGATCCGTGTTATGTTCCACTTTTATATGAAGTATCACGTGGATGGGATGGGATGGGATGGGATGGGATGGGATGGGATGGGATGGGATGGGATGGGATACTTAGTTGATCAGGTTTTGGTCACCTGTTTCTCGTTGCCCCTCTCGCAGGATGTCCATCCATCCTTAGCAATGACCTCACATTCCATTGCTGTGTTTAGCAAAACATGTATCTGGTTCTCCAGGAAAATGCAGTGGATATGAAGCTTTAGCTGACAGGCAAATTTACTAAAACAGAAACTTGTTTTTAACAAAACCAGGAGAGCTGTGACCCAGTCCGAAGGCATCTCCTCCTCCCACACCCACAACACGGATGAGGACAGGTTAGCAGGTGGGGCACATTTGAGCCAGCAGAGCATCTCCTTTCACCACAGTCACCAGGGAGTGAAGTTTGGGTTAAATGCCCCGAAGACCCACAGCGTAACAGGTTTGATCCCCATGAGAACAAGTGACATGCACTGGACAAGCTGGGGGCCACTCTCCTTAAGTGGGGCAGGACAGAAACGTGATGATTTTGCCCCATCCCAGGCACACGCCTCCACTTTGTAGCTCAGGCTGGGCTGAGCAGATCCCTCCATGAGCCAATTTACCAGCCAAACAGCAACATCTGGAGCTGTCCTCCCTGCCAGGTGGGGCTCTCGGAGGGGAGGGACACATGGGAGGTTGGTGTGTTGAATGGTGACGCCTTCATTTCTAACAGCTGAAGCTGTGTTGCCCCAGATGAGTCACTTCTGCTGCTGTTGTTGTTTTTAGAGGAATTTTCAGCGTCTCAGCTCTGGTCCAGGGCAGGAGGGCAGCCCTGACGCACCCGCTGCGGCGAGCTCGGCCGCCCGAGGGGCTGGTGACACCTTGACTCAAGCAGCGTGCATCCTACTGCATTTGTTTATTCCTAACACAAAGTTTTTTAAATGGCATTTCTTGTGCAGGTCACTGTCCCCATTTCCAAGGCAGCAGGAGCAGCTGAGAGCCCATTGACACCACGTAGGGACTTGGCAAAGGGCCTTGTCCCACCTGAAGGAACCCTCATCACAGCATGGCGTTGACTTGCTCTTGTCTGCCTGCCAGGACAGACAGACAGACAACCTGCCTGCAGAGGAACAACCTGTGCCCCTCGCTGTGGCTCTCGGCAGCAGCTCCCTGAGCTGCAGCTTTAGGCTGAGCTTATCCCACCCACTGCACACAATGACGTCAGCCTGTGTCCCCTCTCCCAAACTTCTGTTTGGTGATGTTAAAAGTACAATGGGAACAGCAGCAGTTCCTGCATTTCATAGAATCATAAAACAGTTTGCATTGAAGAGACCTTCAAATCTCCCCCAGTCCCCCTGCCATGACAGGGACATCTTCACCAGCTCAGGGTGCTCAGAGCCCCGTCCAGCCTGGCCTGGGATGTCTCAGGGATGGTTCATCCACCACCTCTCTGGGTACCTGGCACAGGCTCTCACCACCCTCAGGACAACAATTTCTTCCCCATGTCCAGCCTGAATCTCCCTCCTTTAGTTTAAACCATCACCCCTTGTCCTGTCACAACAGGCCCTGCTCTAAAGTCTGTCCCATCTTTCTCATGGGCCCCTTTTAAGCACTGAAAGGTGCACTAAGGTGTCCTGGAGCTTCTCTTCTCCAGTGAACACCCCACTCTCTCAGCCTGTCCCCATAAATGTTTTGAAAACAAATACAGAATAGAAGGTTGTCAGCTCATCGGGGAGATTTGCTCTGAGTTAAATCGCATTTTACAAGGAGGATTTGAGCTCTGGTCTGGGAACTTCTCAGTGCTAAGTCCCGGAGTTTCAGACCAGTATCAGGCATCTCCCCCTAGACCAGGATTAAGCGGCTTTGCTCCCTGGCAGCAGGATTTAAGACTAAACCCTCTCCACGATTTTCTGCTCAGTGTAATGAGCCCAAGACATCCGACCTCTCTGCCCTGATTCTCCTGGCGTCTCTAATTTGCCGCTGTGGTTTTTGCCTCGGGAGGTGGCTGATGGAGACCAAGCTCATTTCAACACGCACATTCCTGGATCCGGCCCCAAATTGTCCTTGTTTGCATGAGGATTTCTTCTCTACCAGCTAACTAAGAACTAAATAAATCATTATTTTTCCTGGAGAATCCAAAGTGGCACAGCCCTCTGGAAAATGGCTTGTTTTTCTTGAAGAATGAGTTCGGTGTGATAGTCAGGGCTTGTCTTTACTAAGCTCCGATGTAAATGTGAACCCACACAAACAGAACTATTAACTTTCAGATTCTCTGTAACTGGGTCTTGCTAAGGAAACGAAACCTCATGTGTTTTGTGTGCAAAAGTGGATATCGGTTTTCTGTTTGCTCTGCTCCTGGCTGCTCACAGCTGTGCGTGGTGGTGGTAACTTCCATAAACTTCTCATCCTCCTTCCTTATGGACCCAGTCTTGGTATACCAAGATAAAACTTCAATAAAGTAATCTAATAATAGTTGAGCAGATAACCTGTTTAGGTAGAGCAGGTTACACGGCAGAGTTAAAAAGTTATTAACACTTTCTTCACACCTGCTGTACTAGTGAGTAAAAACCAGAAGTTTTCATCCAATAAAAGTGCTTTAACACATGTAGGGACAAAATATTTGCACTCAGAAAACCCTGCTCAGAGGATGAGCACAGTTTGTATCTAACGTATACAGAATAGCGCCTTCACACCCCATTAACCAACCAACATTTTCCCCTTTCTCACGCAAGAAGAGTTTTGCTTTAACTGCCATCCCGTTAGTTCAAGCATTTGAAATTTTGACACAAGTAACCCCAAATACTTGTAAATAAATATGGAGTGATGGTGTTGATTCAAAAGTACATTTGTATTTTCTGTTACGGTAATACGATAGATAGATAGATAGATAGATAGATAGATAGATAGATAGATAGATAGATGATAGATAGATAAGCGCCCAAGTCCCTGTTGTGCAAGTTTTCTATCAATTTTACTATTAAGTGACAAGGGACCTTGAAATATCATATTCGTAGGAACGGGTCTCCGCAGCCCAAGGTGACGGGATAAATGTTCTGGTGGCAGGAGACTTGTTGGCTATAAGAAATATGTAAGTATTAAATAAATCACGGTGTTTGTGCAACGAAGGAAGGCGGGAGGAAGGCGCCATGCAGATAGCGGCCAGGTGGCAATCATCCTCATCGCTTCTATTAGAAACAAAACATATGGTCTCGAAGAGCTGCAGGAAGAAGCGCAACGTTACACAGCAATTATTTCCAAAGGTCACAAGACAATACGGAAATTAAAACATAATTTCGCAATTCTTCGCAGGAATATTGCTTTTTCCTTCATTTAACTGATGGCAAAATCGAAACTAATATTGAACTCATGTGCTGTAATTATTACGTCAATAGATAAGATGATTCGGTAAATAAAAAGAGCAAGAGGTTTTTGTGCTATTAGTACTTTACCATTGACTATTTCAAGCTTTTATCAAGTACTGGTCATCAACCTTTATTTGCTTGATGTATTCTTATCCCAAAGTGCTGATTTTATCAAAATTACCTTCTCAGTAAAGTGTATAATTTTCCGGTGGTAAAATGAAGGATGTTCTCGATACTGGTAATTGTCCAATTATTTTGTACGATTTTTATGTTTTAACAAGCTCAACGAGTTTCAGAGCAGTCGGAGTGCTTTGCGTGGTTTGCAAGCATATTAAATAGGAAGGCACCTGGCAGCATTTTAATTACACACGGTCTTCTTGATAACTGGGAAAGTAAGACCTGAGCAGGTTGGGTTTTCTCCTGCCACGTGTGGAAAAGCCATCACATTTTCACACACCAGAACACAAAACAAACATCACTCAATTCGCTTTCCACTCCAAAAAGCGTGTTATTTAATAGTGCCTGCCAGGGAGAAACATGAAGCTCAGTGAAAAGACCTCTGCGTGAGTTTGGTGGGGACAACCGCCGCCAAAATGCAGCGGTTGTGGGTGCGTGGTACCACCGGTGCGCCCCACACGTGTGTGTCAACAGAGAGATGCTCCGCTCCACAACAGGCTCTGCTCAAAAGTCTGTCCCATCTTTCTCATGGGCCCCTTTTAAGCACTGAAAGGTGCACTAAGGTGTCCTGGAGCTTCTCTTCTCCAGTGAACACCCCAGCTCTCTCACCTGTCCCCAGCAGAGCTGTTCCAGCCTCGGGTCATTCCCGGGGCTCCTCTGGCCCCTCTCCAGCAGCTCCATGTGTGTCTGTGCTGAGGACCCAGAGCTGGACCAGCACTGCATGTACAATTTGTCACCCACTGGGGAGCTCAGCCAGCTCCACATCCCAGCCCCGCTTTGCAGAGCTGCGCTGTGCTCAGCTGCTCCATCCCACACGTCCCCGTCGTGCCAGACTCCAGAAAAGAGCAAAAAAAGGTGGTGGTGAAGGACTCGTGTGTCTCGGTCTGTGGGAGAAGCCTGGAGAGCTGCAGCTCCATCGCTGTAGCGCCGTTTGGCAAAGGACGTTCTGTCCTCCTCTCCCGCGCTACACGTGCAGGGGGTTGTGTCGAAGGAACAACACGCTGCACCACGTAACCATCCGGGGGTCTTTGCCGCTGGGAAGACGAGACGAACCTCGGTGCAGACGCAAAACGCAGCTCACGCACCATGATTTGTACCACCAGTAGTTTACACAGTAAACCCACCCCCAGCAGCCAGAAAAAAGTGTTTCCTGACAGTATATTGATCTTCTTATTTTGAAAGAATCACCAAATAAGCACTAAAGGACAAGGCTGGAGGAGAGAAAAAAACTCCAAGCAGATCTGAACTGTAGAAAAACAATTTGCAGACTAATGAAATTTTCTTCTGATAAATTAATGTAAATTGGGCTTGGAAGGAGCACTCATGTTAAAGTTGGCTATATATGGCTATAATAAGTGGCAATACAGCAAACTGGGGAGGGTTTGTCTAATATGGTGGCAAAGGGAGAGGTGTCAGGGCTCATTCTTTTTAACATCCTCATTAGTGATCCAGAAGAAGAAACGAGCAGCGTGTAATGAGATTTGATACTTGGGAGGATTAGTTAGCACTGGTGAGAGCTGCAAATTAATGCAAAGCAACAGACACCAGAACCACGGGCAGAAAACAACAAAAGGCAGAAAGCAGGCAGGCGGAAAAGAAATTTAATAAAGAGAAACCTGAGGAAACTGCAGCCAGAGGAAACATCGCTTGAGTGAGAGGAAAGCTGGGAAGCAGGGACACGGGAAGCAGGAGCATGGGAAGCAATTCCAGCAGGAGAGCAGAGAAGCGATCTCGCACCAGGCTGTGCGGAGATGGTGATGCAGAAAAACACGGGGATCACAGAGTCACAGAACAGTGTGGGTTGGCAGGGACAACTGAAGATTGTCCAGTGCCCCCCCTGCCATGACAGGGACATCTTCACCAGCTCAGGGTGCTCAGAGCCCCGTCCAGCCTGGCCTGGGATGTCTCAGGGATGGTTCATCCACCACCTCTCTGGGTACCTGGCACAGGCTCTCACCACCCTCAGGACAACAATTTCTTCCTCATGTCCAGCCTGAATCTCCCTCCTTTAGTTTAAACCATCACCCCTTGTCCTGTCACAACAGGCCCTGCTCTAAAGTCTGTCCCGTCTTTCTCATGGCCCCTTTTAAGCACTGAAAGGTGCACTAAGGTGTCCTGGAGCTTCTCTTCTCCAGTGAACACCCCAGCTCTCTCACCTGTCCCCAGCAGAGCTGTTCCAGCCTCGGGTCATTCCCGGGGCTCCTCTGGCCCCTCTCCAGCAGCTCCATGTGTGTCTGTGCTGAGGACCCAGAGCTGGACCAGCACTGCATGTACAATTTGTCACCCACTGGGGAGCTCAGCCAGCTCCACATCCCAGCCCCGCTTTGCAGAGCTCCGCTGTGCTCAGCTGCTCCATCCCACACGTCCCCGTCGTGCCAGACTCCAGAAAAGAGCAAAAAAAGGTGGTGGCGAAGGACTCGTGTGTCTCGGTCTGTGCGAGAAGCCTGGAGAGCTGCAGCTCCATCGCTGTAGCGCCGTTTGGCAAAGGACGTTCTGTCCTCCTCTCCCGCGCTACACGTGCAGGGGGTTGTGTCGAAGGAACAACACGCTGCACCACGTAACCATCCGGGGGTCTTTGCCGCTGGGAAGACGAGACGAACCTCGGTGCAGACGCAAAACGCAGCTCACACACCGTGATTTGTACCACCAGTAGTTTACACAGTAAACCCACCCCCAGCAGCCAGAAACAAGTGGGACGTGGCCGTCACCTGCGTCTGGGGAGGCACAGGACAGGAAAATGCAGCTCAGAGCACTGAAACTGCAGCTTTGCCTGTCAAACAAGGAAGATCCGACCCTTCCCATGTGCCAGAGCACACATGGAAATTCCCACATTTGAGAACCCAAGAGCAATCTGAAGGTGAATACCTATACAATCTTACGCAGTTAGCAAGTCGGCAGTGATGCGACATTAACACCTGCCAGGAAAAAGATCAGCCTTACACAAATACGGCCTTTAATTCATCAGGGGTCAGCAAGGCAGCGTGTCAGCATGTGAAGGACATTCCTAAGCAGCTGTGGGTGCTTCCAGGCTGTGGTTAATGCAGGAGGCACAGGACGCGTCTGCAGCCCCCGACACACCGGACGAGCATCTTTCCACCCGCCGGCACCTGCTGAGTCCCACAAAGGGAGCAGCAGCCGTTCCTCGGCTTGTCTGTCACTGCCTTTTGTGTGTCCAGGTGTCCCCGACTGGCAGGTGAGAGCATCCCCAACACATTCCCGCGCACCACACACACCTGCGTGGTTTGCAGCACAAAACCTCACAGGCTGTTTGCTCGTCCGTGATTCAAGCCACATCAGGGATTAGGTGTTGTTTTCCCATTCTACAAGCACCACCCACTTGTTAAACACTTAAAAAATCTTGAACAACTTCAGTAACTTGTTCCTGAGAGAGCTGACAGGCAGTTCAGGTGTGTCACAAGCTCATTCCCAGCACACACACCCTGTGCACCCTGCATTTCAGCAGGGACACAGCAGCACAGCATCACGGGGCAGCATCTCTCCCACATCTCCAGGCAGCTGCGGCAAGGCTTTCAAAACTCCTGAAAAGTCAGAAAATAAGGCAGAAAGCCCACAGGGTATATTTCATCTCAACAGAGCCACGTGGAGTGGAAATTAAAGCCCTTAAGGAGTGATCCCTTCAAGTTTGCCAAAAAAATTAGGTACCACAGAGTTAATTCTTCCACATGGCGTGGACAAAGGGGAATCCTCTGGTGCTGTTGGTTATTAACCCCAGGTTCCAGTATGAGTTGGGGAACAAGCTGTTGGAGAGCAGCGTAGGGGAAAGGAACCTGGGGGTCCTGGGGACAGCAGGGTGACCATGAGCCAGCACTGGGCCCTTGTGGCCAGGAAGCCAATGGTACCTGGGGTGGGTTAGAAGGGGGTGGTCAGTAGGTCAGAGAGGTTCTCCTGCCCCTCTGCTCTGCCCTGGGGAGACCACACCTGGAATATTGTGTCCAGTTGTGGCCCCTCAGGTCCAGCAGGACAGGGAACTGCTGGAGAGAGTCCAGCGCAGCCACCAAGATGCTGAAGGGAGTGGAGCATCTCCTGTGTGAGGAAAGGCTGAGGGAGCTGGGGCTCTGGAGCTGGACAAGAGGAGACTGAAGGGGGGACTCATTCCTGGGGATCAATGTGGAAAGGGGGAGTGTCAGGAGGATGGAGCCAGGCTCTTCTGGTGACAACCAGTGACAGGACAAGGGGTGATGGGTGCAAACTGGAACACAGGAGGTTCCACTTAAATATGAGAAGAAACTTGTTCCTGGTGAGGGTGGCAGAGCCTGGCCCAGGCTGCCCAGGGGGTTGTGGAGTCTCCTTCTGTGCAGACATTCCAACCCGCCTGGACACCTTCCTGTGTAACCTCATCTGGGTGTTCCTGCTCCATGGGGGGATTGCACTGGATGAGCTTTCCAGGGCCCTTCAACGCCTGACATTCTGGGATTCTGTGATTCTATTATTCTGTGACCTGCCCACAGTGGGAGCTGCCGCCTGCCCAAAAACTGCTGACTCTGCAGAACAGACCGTGCCCCGGCAGAGGAGCAGCAAAGGCAGCGCGGATCTCTCTCTGTCCAGATGTTTGTGGGATATCATTTGTGCTTCTCATCCTCTCCAGAGCAGGAAACAGAGCGGTGTGGAGGAGGGCACTGAGCAGCTCCCTGCGAAGCTCACGGTCGTTCTGTTCACAGCAGAACAAAGCAAACTGTTCTTGTAAAACAATAAAAAACAAACCCAAGGTTGATTGTGGTTCTTCAGAAAACAAAACATGTTTTCTTTGCATGTGAAGGGTCACGACAAGAGCACCAAATGTGATTGCCAACATTGCAGGCATGGTCTTTGCTGCTCCAAATTGTAAAGGGCAGCTGTTGGGCACCAGGACAGAGACGGGGAGTTGTGATTGTTGCGATTGCTGCCAAAGTCTCTGTCGAAGCATCCGACTGTGTCTGACACCCATTCCCACCTTCACCCTTCATCTTGCTGCATCTGCCTGGAGAACAGAGCTGAGGGGAGACCTTCTGATCTCTGAACTGCCTGAAAGGAGCTTGGAGCCAGGGGGGTCGGGCTCTGCTCCCCAGGAACAAGCGCCAGGAGCAGAGGAAACGGCCTCAAGTTGCACCAGGGGAGGCTGAGGTTGGATCTGGGGAACAATTTCTTCCCCAAAGGGCTGTGGGGCATTGAACAGGCTGCCCAGGGCAGTGCTGGAGTCACCATCCCTGGAGGGCTGGACAGACGGACATGAGGTTCTCAGGACACGGGGCAGTGCCGGGGGTGGGTTATGGTTGGACTCAATGAACTTGAGGGGCTTTTCCAACCAACATGATCCCGTGACTCTATGATCCTGCCCCGGATCCCAGCCGCAGCAGGGACTGTCCCTCTCTGTCTCATGCACCGCGGCTCCATCTTGGCCGGGTTGTGTTTATCTTGATGAAAGCAGAGAATTACTAAGCACAAGAAAAGCACGACTGTGGGTTCACACATTGCCTGAAAACACCACAAACAATGTTTTACTCTGGCTGAGGAGCTCCCGGGCAGCTTCTCTGCCAGCGGCAGCGCTGGGCGCACGACGATAACCCCGACCGGGAGGTGTTTGAGCAGCCGTCGCACAGACAGCGCAGTGAGCTCCGAAATACACGGGTGACCCGCCCTTCCCCTCTCCTCGGGGTCAACAGGACGTGATCCTGGCTCTCCCGCCCCCCCATTCTGCTGCGCTGAAGCGCCCGTGCTCGTCGCTCCCCCGGCCATCTGCAGCCTGCGACACATTAAACCCAGGACACGGTGCGGGACGGTGACATTCTGCTGCCCACGGATTGACCTGAACCGCCACCGAGGAAAACTAACACTGCCGGGAGAGGAGTCAGCGATGCTTGTGTTTATACGGTTTATATTGTTTTATGTAGAGATGCATGCATGCTTGAATGCTCCTGTTATCAATAGTTGCAGCGGAGAATGACCATTTTCTTCAGCCTGGGTAGTTCTGTTTCACATCTCACAGCTCTTGGCTAATTTACAGCTTTTTAGTCCCAAGGATGCCCTTGGCCACAATTTGGAGTTTGCTGTGGTACGTATGGGGGAACCAGTAAATTCCCACATGTTAGGGGGCCTGCAGAGCTCGCACACAATGTGTAGATCCTATTGCCAGTAATGGGAATTAAATACACAACGTACTGGATTTTGTCATTAATTTCGCTGCACCAAAAACGCACGGAAATCCAAAGTGCAATGTTTTATTTGGATGTAAAAGAGACAAGGAATGTTTGGACTGCGAGAACGTCTTGGTGAAAACACACACCAGTGAAACTGGTATAATTTGTTCTGTTGGGAGACCATATAAAGCACGCTGGCAGTACCACTGTTTCATTGATAAATACACCTGGACGAGCCACAGCAGAAAACACCGCCCAGAACAGATGGAATCCCAGCTGTTTGTGACCCCGGACAGGGATCAGAGGGATCAGCAGAGAGAAAGGACTCTCGGTTGGGCGTTTCTGCAGGAGATTTGGGCTGGGCTGGAACAAACAGCTGCTGGAACACCACCCGATCGGGTCAGCGCTGCCGGAGCCGCTCCGGGTTACACAGGTTATTCGAGTTTCCCCAGGTTAGGGAGAAAGAAGCATTTTTGCCAAGGTCTTGCACGTCGTGTGGTCGGTTCCACGTGGCTTCCAATGCAAAATCACCTCCCAGCGTTCGCCAGGGAAAGGAGGAAGCAAGCAGGAAAGAATATGGGATTTTTTGTGCATGTATAAAGTCTTTTAGCTCTTTATTTCATGTCTGATTTGGTTCTTTGAGGCTGCTGAAAAGGGAGAGCGTGAGCAGGTCAGCTCCACTCGTGGCTCGGGAGGGACGGTCGATCGGCTTGGCGGGGGCACAGGGCTCAGCATCAGCCTTCTCTGTGTGCAAGGTGTAACGCAACAAATTAAACCTTTTCCTCTTCCACTGTTAATTCCACCCACACACATAAACCACTTCCGTGGCTCTGCACGCCGTGGCTGCGTGTGGAGAGAAGACATTTGGACGCTGAGCCTCGGCTTTGTGCTAGCAGGAGACATTACGCTCCGTTTAGTGCATAATCCCCAGCCAAACTTTGCAATACACGCGGGATATTTTGTTCCTGTTGCAATGCTGGGCTGTGGTTTAAATAAATCCTATGGGTTTAGGTGCTCAGATGACATTAAAAGGTGAAGAAAGCTCTGGGGCCTGTTCTTTCTGCTTTGTTTCAAGGTCCGGCGGTGTCGCACCCCTCCATCAGCACATCTGCAGCTGATGTGGCGTGTTGTGGTCGTGCTCAGGGCTGCTGTGCAGGGTTAGTGAACAGCAACGGGCTGAGCTTTGCTGAGAAAAGTCAATACCGAGCGCCTCTGCAGGTAAGCACATGTCGATGAACATCCCTAAAAATGAACAGTGGCTCAGACTCCGTATAAAATTGCAGGGGCAAAGTCAAGGAACCGAGTGGATCAACACGAACTGCAGCGCTGATGAACCCTGTGTATCAGGAAATGCTGGACTTTGGTTTTATGTTTAGAATGCCGGTAGGAAAGGGAGACATGGGAGAGCAAGAAAGTGACTGATCTTGTCACAAAACAAGCCGTATCACTCATCAGCGTGAGCAGCAGAAAGATCTCTAAAATTTGTCCTTTGAAGCCAGGGCAACACAACTGAAAACTGCTTGAATAAAGAGAATAGAAAAACACAAAATTCGCTCTTTTCTGGGTCTCTTTCCGATCTGTCGCCCATTCCTTTTTCTTCCTTTCCACTGCTGGGGAGCGACTCCCGACTCAAGTTATCTTCAGCACTCTCCAAACTTCATAAGAAGACCAAGGTCACACAGGCTCCAAATCACCAAACACCTGAAATGTTTATTAAGAATATGAAACCACCCTGTGTCAGGCGGGTCCCTGGCACACAGGGCTTGCCCAGGGCTCTGTCAATTGTTGTTTCTCTGATGAAGAACATGCCCCTCCAGGTTGAGACCCATAGCGCTGCAGCGCAGGCAGCTTGTGAAACCCAGCGCACAGCGCATGGAAATCGGGCAGAATTGATGCAGAACTGCAGGCAGACATTGGCAACAACTGTGCAGAGCTGGAACATCGGGAAACTTCGGCACACAGGACAGACATGGAGCTGCTGGAGAGGGGCCAGAGGAGCCCCGGGAATGACCCGAGGCTGGAACAGCTCTGCTGGGGACAGGTGAGAGAGCTGGGGTGTTCACTGGAGAAGAGAAGCTCCGGGACACCTTAGTGCACCTTTCAGTGCTTAAAAGGGACCCATGAGAAAGATGGGACAGACTTTTGAGCAGGGCCTGTTGTGACAGGACAAGGGCTGATGGTTTAAACTAAAGGAGGGAGATTCAGGCTGGACATGAGGAAGAAATTGTTGTCCTGAGGGTGGTGAGAGCCTGTGCCAGGTACCCAGAGAGGTGGTGGATGAACCATCCCTGAGACATCCCAGGCCAGGCTGGACGGGGCTCTGAGCACCCTGAGCTGGTGAAGATGTCCCTGTCATGGCAGGGGGCACTGGGGGTGCTTTAAACATCCCTGCCACCCCAAACCGGTCTGTGATTTCTGCTATTCTATGATCACATCCCGTCACTCTCTACCCTGGAGGAACAATCCTCTCCGGCTCAGCCACGCATTCCATCAGGTACATGGTCCCACACACACGCCTAAACACGACCGGAGAGTGATTTAAGCAAGTGGGGAAGATGCAGCGCAGGCTTAATGGTTTTACATCACCTGCAGCGTGTGCTTAAATGACTCGGTGAACTGAAGAATGCCCGTTGTTTTCTGAGCTGGTTTTCCCAAGCGCGAGGGGTCACACACGGTCTTTACAGGACAGTCTTGCACTGAAACGGGAGACGCTGGAGGTTTGTGTGGTTTGAGCAGGGATTAACAGCTTGAGCCCAGCTTTTCAGCAGCACGGGGCGGCTGCGCCCAGGCGTGCTCAGCTAAGCTCGGTACCAGACCAAGCACAACGTCCACGCTGCCTCGCCGTGGAAATTCAGCCCCTGAATCAGGCGTGCGAGTTCGAACGGGGCTGACACCAACCCCAGGACAGGCTCCTCTACAGTGTGATTCACAGGAACCTCTGGACCCTACAGATGCTCTAAAGGAGGCTGTTTCTATTTTATTTAAAGGGAATTTAAAGAAATATTTAGTATTCCTTCCCTAAAGAATTCCAGATTGGGCAATCGAAGCCACGAAGGAATTTTTACTGCAGTGTCTTCACAAGAGACACAAGATCCCACATTTATAGGGTCTGACAGAATACTCACCTGTTCTCCTACAAAATCAGCATTACTTACCTGTCTAAACTGCTCAAAGCTCATTGCACAATTACAGTTATCTTTTGCATAATAAGAGCCGGACTACTCTTCCTTTAGTGCGACTGCACAAACACAGAATTCTTTGGCAAAATGTACCCCTGCTGTTCAAAGGATTATCAAACGAACAAGTGTCGCTTCCTCCTCCGCCGCCCTCCAGAGCAACCTGCGTTAACAACACCACTCCGGTGCAAAGTCTGGGACGAAATGCAGCTTTAAACTCTGTTACAGCAAATTAGCGCTGCGTCTTGTTGCTGCTCCTGCTGAGTCGCCATGTCCGCCCTAAAACTGCAATTTTCCAAGTCACAAATGAAAAATCATTACTGACAGTGAATCAAAGTCACTAAACGAATGCGGCTTTTCAACCAGTTGCACCTATCGTGCTGCGAGTTCGTGAACTGATATTCCACTCTTTCCATACGGCACCAAAACCAGCACTGAGTATTTCCCCTGACAAAAACGTCAGCGTGTTGCAAAGACATCTCATAGCAATGTAAGTTATTCCTTAACAATACAAGTATTTTATATGATAAAAAAATGCATAAAGAGCAGTTGTGCTCTTTACATCTGCTGGCATAGCCTTATAGAAACAAACAAAACAACACAAACCAAAGCAAACCCACAACAACAACAAACCATAAACCAAACGCTTAGGGCAAAGCTCTGTGAAACCCACTAGTCCTCTAATGTAATATAATGACCATATTTCCATTCACCTTTTGAAATGCTCTGCTTGCACAGAGCCTTTAACCTCTATGGGTCCATTTCACATGCGGACCCCGTGGGTCAGCGCACGCCCCATGTTCTGTTTCCTTATCACAGTGTATGGCACCGCATCATGTCTGCGAATTAAAACACGGACTGATAACGTGGGCACAGTCGAACAAAACGGCGCATGTAACAGCAACCGATTCACTTGTTTCAGGGAAAGAACATGACACCAGAAAGAAAGAGATCCATGCTCAGCGACAGTTGACTCGAGGTAGTCAAACAGCTGAAACGATACAACCATTAAGATATATTTTCCTGATAACTACCCACATTCACATATTATCTATTTATTTTTCTCCGGTATCCCAGTGGAACTTGGAACGTATTTGACCCAGGTTTTTTTCCACTGGGCATTTACTGAGTTGCTGGAAGCAAAATTTCTCATTCTTTCTGCTTACATTATCCTCATAAACTGCAATAAAAGAAGCAATATTTTTAATGAGTACTTGTGCCATTAAATAGGAAAATGTTTACTGTAATGATCTCTACTAGTGCCTAGTACGGTTGGAGTTTGAGCCTTTGGATAGCTCAGAACAGCTAAAGCTGGAAGGTTTGAATGCAGCATGACATTTAAAAACCATGCCAACTTGAGAGGAAATCCATTGTTTAGTGCAGAAAACAGGTAATATTTCCCAAATGTAGGCTCAGGTTTCCCGGTTTTTATGGTACTTCAGCAACCTGTTTTCTATGCGCATTTACTAGAAGCATTTCTGCTGTGGAAATGTAGCCTATTGCAAGCACCAAAGCACGTTTTAATTATCCCTGCAGCGTTTGACACGGCAGGTTTTGCTGAATGAGCAGTAACTACTTGAGACCTGAGAAACAAACCAAATCCAAGTATGATCCATAAGTCCTCCAGCAGTCGAAGCTTTGGAAAGCAAAAGCATACTCGTTAATTCCTGCATGTTTGCCCAAACTTGGGTTTTTTTTGGCCTAACAGTGGCAGAAGGGCGTTCCGTGGAGCTGCATCTTTCTGGGCACATCACAGCAGCCCAGGAACACCCCGAATTGTGCGGGTGGTCCCCAGAGCCCACTCCCAACACAGACCACCAAATAACTGCCCCTAAAATGCAGTTTTCCACAATTATTTCCAGCATATGCGGCCTTGAAATACAAGTAGTGGGGTGGGGAGAAAAACAACAAGTGTTTTAGCTGCTGATGACTGATGCGAGGAAATGGAGAGCCACATCTTTAACCTGACCCCCGACCCATCCTGCTGTGTTATTCCGCTGTAGCGCTTCCGACACACACGTTTGCACGTGAAATCAGCAGAATTTTGTAATTCAGTGTGAATTGCACCGACGTGCGCAGCAGATCTCGCTCCAGCTGCGGTGAAAGGTGATAACCCCGCTGCCCCCGGACAATAAACCCTCTGTGAGCCTCCATCTCCAATAAATCACACACCTTCTCCACCCAGCCCCTGGATATTCTCCTCAAGCCGTTATTTTTAAGTCTAAACTATAAGCCCCGGTACTTTTAAGCCAATAGCTTGACTTTGTCTTACTGTTTTCTTTACAAATGGTAAGACCACACACTGAGCTCTGCTAACACACTGTATTATGCTACTAGTAGACAAATTTTAACATCACATCACATACATGTTGCGGTTGTTGTTGGAACATGCCTTTTAGAAAATACCTTTATTGGATGAAATTGTCTCTTTCCCAAGAAAAAATCTGGTTCTTCAATATAATTTATTAAGCCTTTTAAAATTCTGTCTGTTCAATAAAATCTTTGCTATATTATAAATACCTGTAAAGAAAATATAATTTAAAATTCTGAGAGAAAACATTTTTTTTTTCCTTTTACATTTTTCACAAAACCCCCACGGGCTCCAAGGAAAGACTAACAATAAAAATAATTTACTCCTGTACAATCTACTCTGGGTTGGAAACATCCAAAAGAGAGATTTCAAACTTGTCCTCTGATGAAACTTCGGCTACAACACGTGAACTTATCTTAAAACAAAGGAAGGTCCTATGTTTTCCACCTGTTCAATCTGAAAACTTCTTTCAAAGGCTGATTGAGGGTTGCTAGAACTTTCCTTGCTGTAGCATACCTGAATGAGGACGCGCTAAAATCACTGTTTTCTGAGGAAAATAGACTCTGAGCTTCACTGCACAGGACTGAAAGTGGCCCTGCCGCACCAGATGGGAATATACACCATGGAGATTAACTCCCAGTTCTGAAAATTAAACATTAGTGGAAATAAGTTTGTGCTCTCACACAGTTAGAAGTTTTAATGTTTTGCTCATTCAGCAGTTCTGTGTTTTGCCAGAAAGCTCCTGTGTCGAGGGACAGCACAGGAAAGCTTTTACATTTGGGCCACCTTCATTCACTTCTCCTTGTCAGCAAATTTCTTAACCGGGGGAGAAATTCAATATAAGAGACGTTAAATGGTGGATTTGCTATCCTTGACATATGGACTAGAAATAGGGAAGAAATAGTCAAATCAACTAAAATCTATCTATCAGCTAAATCTATCTAAAGCTGGCCAAAAAGCAGACTAAGCCAAAGATAGGCACGAAACCATCACAAACAATGAATAAACAGAGATTTTTAAAACTTAATTTTGAGAAGACAATTTTGAAAGTTGTCTTTAAGTAGTCCCTTTTTCCATCAAAGAAAACTTAAGTACTCTTACAGTAAATAAATTTACCTTAAAATTACAGAATTTAGTGTGAAGTTTGAAAAATCTCTACCAGAACTGATGAATTATGAGCAAAACGCTGAATTCCTGTCTTAGAGACACTTACATCATTTTAAGGAATAGACAGCAAAGGAGAGTCAAGTATTTCTAGAATGTCTGGAAAACACATTTCAACAGCAGATGAGAAACAAAAGCGAAGAACGGTCAGCACTTATCTGGATTAACTTTGGCACTGCAGTGTGATGAATATCCCCTGGGAATCCTCATTTCCTTGTTCTAGATTCCCTTAAATTTCTGAGCATCAAACACTGCATTATGTTTTTTAAATTATGAAAAGCAAACAACAGTATGTCAATGCTGAATCTGACTTTCAGGAGGTATGTGTGGAAAACTGCCGATGCTAGGGAGCTGCCCACCCTTGCTGTTTTCTGATGGCCACCTCTGTTTCCGCCTCTTCCACCTTCTCCTTCCCAATATTCCTCTCCCTCCTCCAGTCCCCATGTACTCATTCCCTCAATTTCTGAGTCCCTTCTCAGGGTATTTCTTTTATCTCACATCTCTCCCTACACAATTTGCCTTAACTTCCTATATATTTTGGGAAATGCTCCAGTCTACCACAGACACTCCAAGATCCAGTCTCTAGGTGGACTTTGCTGGTATAGTCCTCCTTTTTATTCTACTTGGGTCACAGTTCAAGGAAAGGACAAAGTGATCTAAGCTTGGTTGTCCTGACTGCTGTTGGCATAGGCATCTCAGAAGGCATTTGTGTCATTTAATTTTAGAAATGTAACTGATGTTCCATAGGTAGGAGGTTGGTCCCCCAAAGTTCATAGGTGGGAGACCTTACTGCAGCCTTTCTGGACTTAAAAGGGGAAAGATGGGACAGACTTTAGAGCAGGGCCTGTTGTGACAGGACAAGGGGTGATGGTTTAAACTAAAGGAGGGAGATTCAGGCTGGACATGAGGAAGAAATTGTTGTCCTGAGGGTGGTGAGAGCCTGTGCCAGGTACCCAGAGAGGTGGTGGATGAACCATTCCTGAGACATCCCAGGCCAGGCTGGACGGGGCTCTGGGCACCCTGAGCTGGTGACGATGTCCCTGTCATGGCAGGGGGCTGGGGGGCTGGGGAGGGCCCTGCAGCACAAACCCTCTGTGACTCTGTACAGTCAACACAAACAGACCAGTACCGCACTGGGTAATTCAGTGCAAGGACCAGCCAAGTGCTCTGACATTCTGTCTACAGAAGCCCCATCTTCATCAACTATGTCCAGCCTAGCAAGACATGGCTCATAATTCAGGCACTTCACATGGGTTGGATGATGAGAATGCCATCTCATGGTCTAGGATGCCTCATTCGGGCCTCTTTTATGTTCGTGTATGTCTGCCTGTAGTTTAAATTGTGAATAATTTCATCGCTGTTCAATCCAGCTCCAGCCTCCCAGCTGCCCCTTCACGGGAGAACAGAAGGGTGAGGGAGCATCTTTCGGAGAAGGGACCAAAAAACTATGGTAGAAGCAGGACTGGCTGTGACTGCTAGATCTGGAATAAATGACAAATACAAGAAAGGCTGCAATATTCATTACCAATCCAGGGATGAGAGTATCTCCCCATAGCTTTGGCAGTTCGCCTCAAAAATGCTTGGTAATTCAGGTTTTGAATCCGTCTACAAGCTAAGTGAATAGGGTGGAAGAATAAGTAACATGAAAATTGTTTAAAATAGAGCATTAAGGTTTTCTGGGGAATACCATTGTATTTCATGCCTGAGGGGGCAAATCTACTCTGATGGTAATGAAGAAAGGATTTGAAAAACGCTATTACTAAAAAGCTTCAGCTTACTGCCTTATCCTCCCACACCCGTTTTTTCCTTTCCTTGATATTTGTATTAAATATGAAGCAATCAAAGCAGCAATCACAGAACTAGAGCATACAACAGACTTCTGAAAAAAAACTACAGGTGGGGTGTGGAGAATGAATATTTCCAACTCAGTGCCCTACCCTATAGTTTAGTTTCCCTCATTTATAATATCAACCAAGGCTTGCAGCAGTCTATCATCTCTATGCTTGTATGGTTTGGCATTGTAAAAAAGATCAACGTAGTCACTGTACAGACTTTCTTCTGAGTCTCTCAACTGGGACGCCTTGTTTAGTTTTTCGAGGGCTTGATAGAAGTGTTCATATGGAATATTTAACTTCTCACTTCCAGTCTTCTTTGGCAGCCGCTTCTGAGCCATCTGTCTGCTAAAAGCACTTCGCAGCAAGTGCAGCATAGCCTCTGATGGGATTTTATCTTCGGCTTTGCCACTGCTGCTGCTGGCATCTTCTGCGAGCTTGGGTCTCTCACTCAGGTTCTCCTGTGTGGTATGGTCCTAGAATACAGATTAGCATTAAAAGGTTAGGTGTCAATGATAAACTGACTGGATTAAGATTTGCTCTGATTAGTAATTTCCATCTATGTGTGGGTAGATGCTTTTTTCTTCACTCAGGAGCCACTTTGCATCTGGAAAATAACTGGACCATTATACACCAAAACAGACTATCAGAAGGTTTACTTTGTATGAAATATCAAATCCCCTCACAGTGCAGGAAGTTATAAATTCCGTCTCCAGACTGGCAGGATACAACATGTATTTATTTTCTTGCACATGGCTGCCACACCTGCAGATACCTATTTAATGTATTTAAAGACCATAAGCACTTGTCTCTCAATCTTCTCCTCCATCACCTGGCTGAGGAAGGTTAATCTCTCTACACTTCACAGACACCCTAAGTACTTAACAAGGAGGCAAATTGATAATTGGTAATTAATAAAGTATTCCAAAGACGCTGACATAATCCAGTGTTGTGAAAATGTACAATATTACCACCCTGTGCATCCAGAAACCCAATGTCTCTCTCAGAAGACTGGAATATGTTTAGAGGACTCTGCCTCAAAGGTAAAGAAGTAATGACAAAGGAGCCAGCAGCAACAGATCCGCTTACCAAGCCTTCTGAATTAGCGAGTCCCTGGCACTTGTCACGTTTTTCACTACTAACTCCCTTCCAAACTCCCTGGAAGGGCTTCAGCAGGCAAAACTCCTTTTGGATGAGACACTTTTTCTGACTAGAATTTCACAAGTTCAGTGTTTCGGTCAGAGATGTGTTCCTCCCACCTCAACTGCATTAGATACCGAGTTCACTGCTTTAACAGCAATATCCTCTTACCATTCTAAAAACCTTAGATGTTGCCATGTGAAAACAGAGGCTAACAAAAGTATTAGTTGTTGGCATGGACGATATTGCAATACACAACTGAGAAGTGGTCAGGGGCTAGAAGAAATTAATATAGAATTAATGTGTCTTCTCACTAGGAAAAAACGCCATTTTCTTATAAATTGAAAAACAAATAAGGAAAAAAAATAATGTAACGCTACCTCTACAAAGTCCGTCATCTTCTCCACCCCTCTCCTGTCATTTTGCACAGCATTGTAGGATGTGTATACACGTGGCTGCTTCATGTGTTCAGGCTGGGTAGCAGTGCCATGCAAAATCAGCTTCCAGTTTACAATCCTTCCTTCATTTTGTATTCTTCTGGACTAAAGGACAAGCACGAAATTAGCACAGGTTGTCAGGAAATAAGAAGAGGAAACAGGACACGTGATCATACAGTAGAAAGAAGTGTGTAAAATAAATTACAAAGCCTTCAATATTTAAATTTAAACAATGGTTTACGAGCACGGACAAACTGACAGATTAGAGACAGGATATATCAGCAAGTGAGATTCAATACAATGGCTGAGCTACTCCTAATGTTCACATTATGGTGTAACAAAATCATTAACTGATCACGTAAGCATCAATGGAATTATGTCATAACACAGAGTGCTAAAAATTACCTAAGCAGTATTCTGTGTTATTAGTATTTGTACATTAAGCCTTTCCTTGGCAATTTCCCCACAAAAGTTACCACTGGAATAGTAATTCGGAATATTATTCTGCAGTGGTGAACAAAAGCAATGTGAAAAACAGCTTGTAGAAGTGAGGAACAAATACTCTGTCCATTAGTCTTGGCGGCAATATTTAAACAGTAAAGAGTGGAAAAGAGACAAGTACAGAGAACCCTGGCACTTTATTCTGCCAAAGCTTCTTTCAGATTTTTTCCTCGGTCATGTAGTGACTGAAGTTGGCTGCTGAAGCTCTTACCACAGTTTACGTACACAATTTACATAGCAACTAAATTATGAGTAACTCTGCTTGAGCATCTGTGATTTTTGTTAGGGTCATCAATGTGAAAACTTGTGTCAGGAATCATAAAACCCTACAAGCTCAGGAAGGAGTGCTTTAACTCTTGAGTACAAAAAGCTGGGTTTATTGTAAGTTTCAGGAACGCCCCACTTGAAAATGGAAAATGAGAGAAATTACAAACAAAATGCTCTTCTTATCACCATTCCAAAAATGCATTATATTAATTGCAAAGAGCAGGGTATCTGTAACCATGGGTTTATCTACAAGCCTGCAGTATTAACACAACACTGCTGATAATAATATTTACTTCTACTGCCTTGTCCATCTGCTTAGTACTTGGCATTATCCCCCTGTTTCAGTCTGAGGCCAATAGGGGCTGGAGGCTCCGTGTCTGATAGGAAGCGTTCCGTTTCTGGCAGGATCTGACCCCTGGTGACAAGCCTATTAACAGACAAATTTGATGAAACTCTCCAGAGACGAGTGCGCTTTACCACTCTCTCTTCAAAGAGAACAGTTTTTCAGTTGCCTGTCAAGCAGCTTTATTCTGGGTTCTCAGTGTCGCAATGCACAGCCCCAGGTGGTTTTAGTAAACTTATTTATTTCATATCTGTAGATTTCTTGGCTTTAATCCTTGAACATTATTCAGCAGAAATTACTCTAAGAAAAAGGTTAGTGAAAGGTATACACCAGAATAACTCTCCGAGGTCACCAAAATTCACTAATTCAAAAGGTTTTGCGTTAACGAAAATTATGCACACGCACCAAGAGAAGACTAGATCTACCCTGTATTCTATTCTGCTGAAAAACCTAATTTGCAGTTAATCATATGTTGATTTGATTACATATTTCACTCCATGAATCATAGAAAATTACATTAAGTGATTTCCTTCAGTGACATATAATGTGAAAAACATAGGCATGAAAATTTTTTTACAGGTACACATCAGTGAAATGAGGATGTTCCTTTGCATTTACGTAAAGAACAAGAAAAGATGACCCTATCCTTTTTCCTTAATCTTTAATCCAGATGGATATTTAGTGTAAATAAACTCTTGCTGTAGCTTGCTTAATGAGAAGACTTCAACTGTTCACAGTGCTTGGTGGAGGTTAGTGATCATTTCACCTGTGCGAGCTTCCATACATAGCTCGTTAACGTACAGACATACTTACCACGTCAGTAATTCTTAAAACCCAGGTGCCTGTTGGATTCTCGCCCCACGTGTGAACAGACATGAAGTCCCAGTTCTTAAAGCCGTTGGGGGATTTATCTCTCTCTCTCTCCGCCAGTAAGACAGTGCTGGTCCCTGTGTAAGTCCAGATCAACATTAGTGACTCTGCACACATAACCACTTTTATTTTGCACGTTGCTCAGCTTGCACACTAAGTATTGTGCAGGTAACCTGGAAAATACACTATTTAGCAGTGGCTTGTGGAAGGGAAACATGCTATTTCTTGTCAGTGGCTCCTTGAGTTATTTTCATAGCAGTATTTAAGAGCATAAAACCTACCACATTAGGTCGTGTTACAAAAGTACATCTTGCTCAGTGTTCAATTTCTAACACAAAGAGTAGTGGACGCATATAAAGAAGCAAAAGAAATAAAGGTCAGACACAAGCAGTATTTTCCACTGTTCAGGAAACTTCTGAGATGGAAGCTTTGATGGCAAACCAGCTCAGGCAGTATTGTGAAACCAAAGCCTTACTCTGAATTCATCACTGTTTGTTTGTTTGGGTTTTTTTTTTGTGAGTGGATGTAAATTGTTACAGCCTGAAACTCCAGCAGGTTGAGAAGCATTTGCATTGTCATTTTTATTACAAAAATGCTGCAGTTCACAAAGTAATTCTGCAGCAGAAGAGACTCTACTGCACAGTAGGAAATTTGTTGTGCTTGTCTGCATGTAAGGAGGGAGCAAGGGAGCTGTATTTACATAATAAGGAGCTGACAAGCCACAGGGAGCCTGATCATGAGTTATAAATCTATTTAAAGGTAACACCATAAATACAGAAAAGGAATGACATACATTTGTTAGCACTGTTTTGCAGGAAAGTGGAAAAACAGCAAGAACCACGAGAAATAACAGTTTAACTATGAAGGCAAAATGATACTACGGGGGAAGCAGCAGCACTAGACTATTGCTACCTCAGCTAAAGCCCTAAAAATACAAAGATGAAGAACACATTACTGCCGTCAGCCTTTCAAAAAAGGATGTTTTTCTAAGATGAAGCCACGCTTCCCGCGTGTTAGCAGTAGAACAGTGTCTTGGGAGGGAAATACCTCTATAAAAGCAGAATGAGAGCGACTGTTGCTGTCATCTCCATGATGTACCTACAGACCGCCCATATATTCACTCCCAAACTAAAACTTATCTAGAAGGAATTAAATTTGAAAATACCACCAAGAGTCAATGGTAAAACACCTCACAGCAGCATTGCTCCCAAAAGATGAAACTCAGAAAAGGAAGAATTAAGGTTAGGCTTAAAAGGAACCCCAGGCAAAGCAGAGCTTGGAAACTACTGTATGTATAGTATCTAAACCCTGCTCTCTGGTGAAGTCCTGCGATAAGGATACGAACAATGCTCTAATCATTTATTATCTGTGAATTACTAGATTAGCCTTGAATATCAGTAAATAAAGATTAACCTGATGTTTAAATTCATACCTGAAAGCTTGTCTATTTTTTCTAATAATATCAGTTGATCTAACAGATCTTACTCTCTCCAAAGTTGTTTACACCCATTTTCCTTTCTTTTTTTTTTCTTTATTTTCCTCCCTATGGTGTCATTTCAGGGCCTTGTCAAGACAGCTTGCCATATTCTCACACATTTAGTATATTAATAGTTGTACTAAGGTGCCTAACAGAGACGCTGGATTTTTAAATAGACCAATGGGGAGACACAATTACATGAACTTTAGGGAGTCAGATACCCTGTTTACCATTGGTTTGCTAAATCACAGCAAGGCAGACAAGCAGTATTGACCTGCAATTCGTTCTCTGCCAAGAACTCTCAGTTTTTATAGGTCCTGTTGCCAGAATGAAAACGTATTAGAAACAGTGCCTTCATTTTCTGAAGTACGATTTTCAAACCTCATCTCACAAAAATGAACTGGAACACCTGAGGGCTGGAAAAGGGTTTCGGAGAACCAGTTCTCTCGTCCCTGGGATGCTTTGTCCTTGCACTCCCCTGCTGGGGGTGACTAGACTTGTTTAATGATATATTTAGCTCTTTTTAAACCACTGCAGAACAGAGAGGTGCTTTTTAAATGAAATAAACGTTACACACTGCAGCAACACAAAGCCAGCACGTCTTTGCCTCCTGTACCTGATGGAGACACCAGAGTGACGTGAAGATCACCTCTACGGGAATACTCGATCGTTGCCTCAAGCTGCACGTGCTCCAGAGACGCGATGGAGTTTTCTTGACCCTCGCAGGCTTTTGTGGGAATTTCAATGATGACCTCCTCATTTGCTCTTAATAACCTGGCAAAATCATAGGACTTCTTTGATTACGCACAGAAACCTTTGATTCTGCATCATCAAGTGAAGTGCAAATGACACATTTAATGCCCGTTTCAGAATGATGAGAAAAGAAGAAGTAAAGACACATTCTACATTTATTACTGTTTTGAATGCTCCAGTAAAAACCATGGGAAGTTCTGGAAGCAGAGATAATACTGACCAAGTGACAGGCACTGCACAAGGCAGACTTGTGCCACACACCCTGGAAGCAAGGAAGCAAGTTAGATAATCCAGGGTTCCTGCCAACGCTTCATTGTCCCACAGAGACCACAAATAACAGTCTGTGCAGGCAGCTACATCACACAACTGCATCAGACTTACACTTGGTTGCCTCATTCAAATATCCAGGAGAGCTGTTATCAGGGACTTTAAATATTGCAGCAAGCACAGCTGTGTTAAACCTTTGTAGTCAATGCTATCTCAAAGAAAAAAGCAAACATCATCTATACGTTCTCTGTACGGAGAGACACTGTGCATAGCTTTCTCTGCACAATTTCCATTAGTTCTAATGCAAATGGGGTATCTCAATCTCCACATAAATAATTCTAAACTCAGAAGTGTTTTTATAATGTAACACAGAGGACTGCAATAAAAGTATATAAACACCAAGTATTACATACATCAGTACTGGATCAGCACTGTGGAACGGAGAGAGGTCATAAAAGCAAATTGATAGTAAAATGGCATAAATAACAGGGTTACCAAGCAGTGACACTCCAAAACACTGTAATATGTTTCTACAGACAGATTTTTGGTGCACTGACACAGTATAATTTTGACCTTTGAAATAGATGTATTTTTTCTAGACAACAAATCTGTAAGTGAATAAGTGGAGACAAAAACAGTCTAGATACTCTTATTGATTAACCAGCTTAGTGACTAATTATAGCTTATGTGTATTTGAGCTCAGTTTAGGCTCACTATGCTGCGAGCACTTGTGAATGTGGCTGGTAAGTCTTCCCTGTGAGCCTTCGAGACATTTGTGTTTCATAAGAAACATACTGCAGATGTGACTAAAGCTCAATATATCACCTTGACTTCAACATATACTATGCCTGTCACAGGAAAAGAATTGCTAAAACCAACTACAGATTAAAAAAAGAGAAAAAAAAATCCCTGGGAGACTTTGGTATCTTTTTATTTGTATTCCGATAATGCTCTAAACATTCGTATCTTATCTGATCAGGTTCAGTCTCACAGTATCATCCATCCATATGCCGGCTGCACAGGTGGACATAATAATCTTGGTTTTTGTTAAGGCTTCATGCTAGTAATTCCCATCAGTCTTACACTGAAAAAGCAAGCAAAGACTCTTTGCCTGCCCCTGAGGAATACAATAAAGCAAAACCAAATGAATAAAAACAAACGTCTTAGTCTGGTTCAGAGCAACCTGTGCAGAATACTATCCCTTAGGCTTTACTAGGACATAAGCTTAGTTACTGCTAAAGCAAATTCTTACCTTGGCTCAAAGCTTTTGTCTTTGACAATACACTCTCTCTTTTCTGGTACACCTTTCCATTTTTTGGGATCAGCCAAATCTACCAGCGCATTAGCATTGAGCAGTCCAAACCCAAATCGGCTGTTGACCATCAGTCCCGCTCCATTCTTTTTCCATCCTGGATTTCCAGCCAGTGGGTCGTATTCTGATGTCCACACCACCAAGTGCTGCATGTCCCTCCACGTTAGATCTGGGCTGTTGAGAAAATGGTCCTGGTTAATTGCTTCAGGTTCGTCTACCGTTTTCTCTCAATTATTAGCCTGCAACAGAACACGTTTTGAATATATATGGCATCCCATTATTTTGAAATATACGGTAAGACACATGCTTCTTCTCACAACACTTCTCAGGGTAGACCAGGCTTCTGTGTAAATGAAGAATGGGTATCTAGCAAGATCAGAGTCTGGTTCATCAAAATTATTCAACCATTTAAAGTTAACTAATAAAACTAGTATTTTCCACCAGTCCTTAAGGGACACAGACTTTGAAAATTCACTGGGTATTTGATTCTGTGATTACCCTTTAAAAGACGGCCCTAAGTATCTTGGCTTATGTCATCAAAGGAGTACGCAAAATAAAATGGAGCTGAACCTACATAATTCAAATACTAAGCATATGTCCTAACGTCTGAAGTATTTTCTGTGAAAAAGCCATTGTCCTGTTCTTTCTTACTCTTTCTAAGGCATATGTTCTGACCACCAGCCCCGCAGGATCTGAACCTGCCTGCTCTGACAGTCAAGCTCGGGTACGTTGCAGCTGATGTCTCATCTTTGGCAGAAAAGATTCTGTAAATTGATCAAAGACTTAATTTAAATTTCTTCTATCTATTGTCTTCCAATCATGTTCTCCTGATACACGTGCAGCCTCACTGCTTTCCAGTCTAGCCAACCAGAACTCAGCGAACAGTTGTTGCCAATGCACAAAATGGACTAAAATTCCTCATTCACCATGTGTTGCTTACGTTGGGTCTGCTGTGCTAGGAAGGTGTTGAGGCAAGTAGCTGCTTATTTTTGTCACCAGGCTGAGTAAGCCCGACTGACAAAAAGTGGAGCTGCAGCACGAGATGGTGCCGCTTTCAAACCGACACGGTTTCAGGGAAGATGGTGGGGCAGCTGAGAGAGAGGAGTTTCAAAGGTAATTGTGTGACATCTCACTTTGCTTCCAGCGCGAGAGCAAAAATCCCTGCGGCCAGTGGTGCGGACGCAGAAGTCCCAGTGTGAGTCTCTGTACATTCGTTGTGAAGATCAGCACTTGTCTGACAGGAATAAAAAAAAAGACAAAAAAAAGCAGACTGCATGAATAAACCATTGTAAATACAGTCATATCCACACTCACAAACATAACCACGGATCCTTTACTTGGTCCGTATTAGTACATTCCTCACCAGCAGAAAAAGTGATGGATGTTTAAATCCGTTCATAGTTCAATCCACTCTTTTTACTTCAACCATAATTTTTGTATCAAAACGCTTTGTGTTGGAACAAAATACTCCCACACTGAATATCTTATTTTATTCTAAGGTTTCACAATAAGTGTTTCAGGCTTACTGGTGAATCATAAAAACAGATCATTGTGTTGGGCCTAGAACATTTAAAATTACTGCTTGCTAGAAAATTACTCATAGGATTAGTATTGGTGTTCTTCTCCCTCTTCAGCAGAAGAACTATAATTTGCAATGAAACACGTGCTTTATTTGGAAATTAAACACCAAACTCATCTGCCCATGTATCTACATCTCGGCTATGAAGAGAAGCCTCTTAGGAAGGACTGATCTCCTGGCTAACTTGGAGGGACATTGTTTTAATCCCCATCAATGTAGTTTATTGTAAAATTAGCATCCACCAGCACGGAACACAAATTACAGGTACTTCAATGTTATTTTATCACAGCAATTTTCTTCAGCAGAAGATATTGTTGCACAGTTGATAAAGGCACACGAGCTGCTCTGCCTGCTTTCCAAACCTTCTGCAGGTTTGGAAGCACAATCGTTGTTGTCCTGAGTGGGAACTCGGGGGCTGGCAATCTCACAGCAGCTAATGGTATATCAGAGGCACTGACTCATGGTGTACTGACTTCCCAAGTTCTTTTTGCTTTTACTCTGAATGCCTTGTCATCTGCCCTCTCTGAAGAATGGGACCATACCAAACCTCACGCAGAGACCTCTGTTGTAAACAAACAGCAGACAAACTCAGCATCCGGATTTAACTGCACTGACACAACAATTTTGTTTGGCCATTGTCTTAGAGTAGAAGATGTTCCAGGAATAGCGTCACTTTTTGGATTACAAATCCCTCAGCATTTCAAGGCAAAAGCACTAAACATACAACACATAACCTAAGGCAGGCACCTGAAACCAAGCACGTAAGAGCTCTCATTTGTTATTTGCATACATAGTACATTTCTATGTTAGTAAAAACAACCTACAATTCTTTGGTCAGTATAATCCCCACTGCTGTATGCTGTGGCCAGAGTTGAGGAGCACTTCTCTGCATACCAGGGAGAAAGGCCTTGCTGAGAAGCACTGCTGATGGAGATAGTGTAGATACTATCAGTGTAACCATCGCAGTCACAGTTGTCACCCTGGCGGCCTCCGTTCCCAGAAGCCCAGACGAAAATGGACCCTTTCCCATTTCGGCCCTAGAGAAAATGGACACGAGAGGTTATCAAAAAGATTTCAGTCTCTGTAATGTATTCTGAACAACTCCTCCCCTCCAAAAAGCCTAATATATCAAACATTTTCAGGTAGAAAAGGACAATTTTCCATAAGCACCGTAGAAGACAAAGACAGAAGAAACCAGCTCAAGATATCACACTTCACACAGTACATCACATTGACTGGTCTAGGTTCACTGTTCTAGGCACCACAACTTCCCTCAGAATAGGTTTTTAAGTCAACAGGTGGTGTTTTGGTCACGAACATTTCTAAAAAAATGCCCATTTTTTTTAAGAAATCAGGGCTTATTTCACTTGCCTTTCCTGTAATGACTGAGGCACAGGTAAGCTGCATGAATGATGCACATGATTTGACTTTCCTACCAACTCACTTTTTGTAAGGAATCCGTCACGGTCAGCCTTCATTTGCTGAAACAAACCAGCAAGCACATCTGACTGAAAACCTTCACCTCTCCTACAGGTCTGTGGGCCAGCACCACCAGTCTCCAAACACAACCGCGTTCATTCCCTGCTCCGGTCTCCAGCAATGAGGGAGCAGCAGACAACAACTAACCCATCACAGCTATCACCGAGGAAACACATACGGCTCTGTCCAGTCTTAAGCTGTGCTAGTCCTTCAGAGGAAAAAAAATATCCATCTTGTGGGAAAAGCAGAAGTTCATCTGCTGTTCATTATTAATATATGCACATTCACTGGAAACGGCGGTTGAAATCCAGGTTTTTATCGTCCCACTCAGTTGAGATTTGAAGATACTCATGCAAGTGTTAAGACATTTGCAGCACTTAAAACATTAAAAATAAAGAAAAGTAAGCTGTAGTCTTTATGATACAATTGTTAAAATGGGAAGGACAAGCCACGTCAGCTACAGAAAATAAGATAGTCTTTTCCTTTGAGAATAAAGGCTGCAGGCCAGAAAAACACTGGTAAATGTGGATACCTGCTAGGATTTCACTTAGGGTGGTACTAACGCCTCTGAGATGCTTAAGGCAAAGCGTACGCTTAAGGCTTAAGTGCTTTACTGGGCCAGCAATGAAGGAGCCAGTGATGAAAGTCATCGGAAACCCCAGCCCTGGTTGACTTAAAGCGGGTGGAGACCAGGTCATTGCAAAGGGAAGCCTGAGAAATGAATGGGCAAACTTGCTCCGCTTGAGAAACAAAACAAGCTGTGAAAAAGAGACACATTCTTCACCAAAGAACCTGCTTTTCCTGAGTAAGACTGCTGAAGGCTGGTTCCCCAGTTACTGCCTGTGATTCTCCTCTTCTCTTGCTGCCTACCTACGGACTGAGGTCTCTGTTCACCACCAGCACACTCCTCTCAGTCTCCACTCCTCCCTCAGTCTGTTTCTCAGCTGTCAGACTCATCTTTCTTCTTCTCTCCTCCTGTCTGCTAATGCAAGCTGCAGTTTCCCAAAAACCCTTTCTCTTTGCTTCTGTCCTTCGAGCTTTCTTCCATTTCTCTCCTCTCCCATCTCTGACTCAGTTGTCTTCTCTGTATTAGTACCTGTCTTTAGATATCTTTTCACCTCACTGGCAAGAGCAAGAGTAGTCAATTAATACATCTCCGGTAGCTCTCAGTTTGCACTCTACCTGTCATCCAACCACATCTAAACAGGATAGCATAAAAAAGAACTGAAAAAAACATTTTTTCCAATGCTCTTCATCATGCATTTTTACCATTTTCATTTTAATTGGATCATGATATGCACCAATTTACAAACTAATGCAATTAACACAATACAAGCCCATCCACAGTGTGCTAAAATGTATCACTACTTTGCACAGCAAAATATTCATAAAGCAGAAATTTTGTATTAAAATTTATAGGCTTTCAGTGCAGAAATCCAATTACTGTTCAGTGCAAAGAAACTAGCAGAGAAGGGTGGGGGTAGGGTGAGACAAAGGCAGCCAGAGTAAGGATGGAAAAAGAGAACAGCAACTTAAAAGCAGCTTAGAAATCACTAATGGTGCTTTTTTTAAAGTGCTGGTTTGGTTGGTTATTTCTCTGACCTGTGCTGTTAGAATCTGTCTCCTCCTTTTCAAATATATTTCAGCAAAAAAGATCACAAACCATTTTCATTTCTTCCCTGATAGGAACCATTTTAAAATTCTGCTCTCTGCCACATTTTATTGTATGTTTCTCGTGCCATACCTCTGTTATCCCGTACTCGAAAGCCTTCTGTGCCAACCTCCCAGGTCCCTCCACGGTTTTACCATCATCATTAGGGCCCCAGCTTGCACTGTAAATATCCACGTGGTCTGGGTTGAAACCGATTGAACTGGCTTCAATAGCATCGGTGACTATTCCATCCAGCATCCGTATACCTTAACAGAAAAAAATAACGAGCAGGCCAGATTTACTTCACATCCCCCTTCTTCATTTTTGTTAACTGTTTGTAATGCTTCCAGCAAAATTAACCCGTAACTATTACAAGCACAGTCTGCTGCTGATCACGTAAGTACTAATGAGGGCAGTTCGCGTCAGTGTCACAGTCCGTTTACAGAGCTCAATGCTCTCTACAGATGCTTTTAGAAACTCTCTTAAAATCTTGGGTTGCCTCTTATTTACTTCTTTCTTTCTTTCTTTCTACAGAGAGTCAAGAAGACAATGTTTTGCTAATTGTTCCTGCTTTTTCTTATCGCATTGAGCTATTTCTTGACACCGTAAAATCTGTAACAAAGACTTCTTGAACTGCTGGCATGTCACTGAAATTAAATATGTTTTATCAACACTACTTTTGTGTTTAAGACTTCTATGAGTTTTAGCTCAAAGATGTATCTCTGAGTGATCTGACCAAAGCACATTGCTTTGCTGTCTTTGTGACGCTGCAATTTCACCAGCTCTTCAATCCTCACCACGGAAAACTCTCACTGCTTTTCCACCACCGCGTTTTTGCTACTGCGTGCAATCCAGAGATGCTGGAGATGGCCAGCCATTAACATTTTATTAGGAACCGCATGATCTCATCGTCTTCAGAGCAAGCCTGATCTCAGCGGTACTTAAAATTCAGCAGCAGATAGCAGTTCATCTGCGCTGATCTGCACACCCCAGCTCTGCAGCGGGACTGCGACCACCAACCAGCGCGGGAGGAACACAGAAAAACCAGAGATCTGGCAAAATTCCCACGGCGGCTCCCCCAGCGACGGCAGCGACATCAGAGACACGGCAGCCGGGCTTCAGCCTGTGTTTTCAAGCAATAAAAATGTCTGGGTTGTCTTGAACTTGGCGAGTTAGTACTACAGCAGCTGCACCATTACTGGCAGTTGGTGAATTATGAGTAGTCATTTTATCGTATTTGCCACAAAAACGGGGATTTTTCCAAAGCACAGCAGGCAAAATGTGGTCGTTCTATAACAAAAAAAAAACAAACAACCTTGCCCTTGCAGCTCAGGATCTTGCTCTTTTTTTATATACTATCAAGCAGGAAAAAAAGACACTGTAAGCATATTCTGTTCCCAAATGGCTGGCCTCTAAGACTCATAACACTTCCAAGATTAAGCTGGGCTTTATTATTTCATATCAATTAGTGGCACAACCAGACAAAGGAGTTAATCCGCTCAACCGCTGCTACTCCACTATCACTTACGACATTGGGAAAAGAATCAAGGAATATACTGTGTTTCACATGCTAAAAACACCACTTACTCTGGATAGGCTTAAACTTGTAATATTTTGAATATTCATTTTTCACTTGGCTCAGAATTGAGAGATTCTCTCATACCAGCCAAGATCTGCCTGTGTGGAATGACTGCAAGCTCTGGGTGTGAGCTTGCAACACACTGTGAGACACCGGGAATGCAGACGGGAGTGTACAGATAATTTTCACAGAAGAAGACAAAGTCAACTCCGCAGATAAATAATGTCATAAGGAAGAAAACAGGAACACTGACAACACCGTCCTGTCTTTGTGATCGCCAAAAATCCTGCTCGTGTAAGTCAACTGAGGGATTTGATGACTGCAGTGGTACTTCCCTAAGCAGAGTCCAACTACATCCCCTTGCATAAACTCTGCCCTGTTCCTGCACATGCTTTCTGCCACCATCGGTCCCACAAAATCAGAAGCCCAAGGTAATTTCAGACACATCTATGTATCTGCCTGACAGAACACTATTTTTAGCCACACGTCGCTGTGCGGGAACTCTCAGCCCAGGCCTTTGTAAAATGGAGCTTCTTAATCACTTGATTTCCATGGCAGCACCAGGGAAATACCGTCGCGCGGTGCTATGGCTAGATATGCATGAAAATATATACAAACTGCTTTACACCAAAGGTGGTGGATACACACACGTTTCTGAGCGCTGCACAGAACAGGAGGCGAATGATAAAGGACACTGAAAGGCGTCACTTGGGGAACTGGCATTAACACGTATCTTTTTTTAACACGATGCACAGAAAAGCCAATGGGATTCACAGCCACAAAGTACCGAGGAGACTGATGGAGGATTCAGGACAGGGCCAGGCACTGATGTGAATGGTGAAAGCGCTCAGGATGATTAAAGTCAGCATTTTCACAGAACACAACAAAATTTTGAACAGAATGTTTGTTTTGTCCCTCAAGGAAAAGTTAAACCAACCTATGATGCTGATGGTTAGAAAACAGGTATTCCAAATGTCAGGGGTTCTTTCCCTGAAGCAGCTGTTGCGGTTGTGGACCTCAGGATTTATCCAGTGTGGCAATTGCTACAAGCAAACAGCCACTTAAAGAAGTCATCCTGAACTAATGTCAAATAGAAGTGTGTAATGCGTCATTTCATGGATTAAAAAAAAAAAAAAAAAGAAGAAGAAAAAAAACCTGTGAAGAAATGAATCCTGCACAGCTTGGAACACCAAAAAAGTCTTCCCATGTTTAGCCATTCCAAATTTATCTGAATCTTTTGAAGACTTCTCCTGTCCTCCATTGCTCTTTGAACGTATTTTGTTATGTCCTTTTCTCAATCAGGCTTTTCACATATAACAGCTTATAATTTCTTTCAGCTTCTCCATTCTTTCTCTTACCCCACCAGGTATAGGCAGCTTTCTGGGTAAAGTGGATTGCTGGCTGCTTTTCCTCCTGTTATTTTCCTTTTCTAGACAAACCACCCCGTGGATTTGTAGTTTGCATTTGCAAATAAACACAGAGCATATGCAAATAACTGTGGAATAATCTTCTCTGTAGATGCAAGTGCCTCGAAATATGGGCACAGCAGGAGTCCAGACATCTCTGCAGCTTCATCCATTTTGCCCTGCTTCGAAAATTTGGTATCTTCGTCTTGTGAGTGAGATATTTTATTTAAACAGAGCATGACAGCACAATGCATTATGGCAAAGGCAGAGTGCAAAGCTGGCATCTGTGACAGCTCAGCAGAGTAAATGGGTACCTAGAAACATAATACTGAAATGGTGGGAACGGCAGTTAATAGGTGTCAATTGCCACTCATCATCCCTTTGTTTAAAAGGAAAAAAGGGAGTAATGGAAAAACCAGAACTGTACAAGTATCTTCCTCTGAGCTGAATAACCATTTGCAACTGATACTTTGATCATAACTATTTCATAAACCTCTAATGGATTAAACTTCTAGTCATGGCTTAAAAAGATAAGGCAATATTGACTGACGGAAAAGCAAGACACTACTTATTTTCAAAATTAACTTATGATGATAGTAGAGAAGTAAGTAAGGCGTTGAAACAAAAACCACCGCAGTTTGAATATCCTGAATGACGTGACTTTTCGAATGTAATTGTGTAGATGGAAACAATATGCTGCAAGCAATGGCGGGTACAAATTTGTATATTTTACTCAGTCTCTGTCCTCCCCCATGCCACCTCCTTCCAGGACAACCAATTATAAGAAGTGAGTGCATCATTCCTTAAATGATACGGTCTTATGTCTGGGTACAATATAGGTTGTTGCTATTATCATCATCATCATCATCATCATCACCACCTGTGATAACCAAATTCCAGAGAGTACATTAACATTCAAGAAATGCGGTCATACAGATGTTACATTCTGCGCTACGGCCAGATGGGATTTTGTAGCCTAATGCTGCAAGATTGATGACTTCTCAGAAGGACCAATGATTCATATTTCAGATTAATGGTAGCTGGAAACACTCAGCACTTCACAGGATCTGCCTGGTTTCCATTCATATTAGACATCTAATTATTTTTATTTTCTTACCTCCCACTTTGGAATTGTAGGCTACTCCAACTCCACATTTTCTGTTGTTGGCTTGCATGGCAATTTCTCCTGCACACCGCGTCCCATGCCTGCATAAACATAGCAAGAATAAACAACATCTCACAACATCTTTGTGTAAGGTACGCAAAGATTCATCAATGACCTTCTTGATTTGGTGGAAGTCTTCCTCTAAATCAATGCAAAGCAGCTGTTGAAAGCTTTTGAGTTGTATCCACATGATACAAAAGTATTTCTTGCTCTTAGGCTTCAAGCAACATAATTTTACCTACTTAATGCTCAAAGGATCATCATGATGAGATGATAAATACGCAACCTAAGTCACACCAAAGGCCACAGACCTCGTAGATATCAGTATTTTAGTAGAATGCAAAAGCAGAGTAAAATTATGGGGCTACAAAGCTGCTGAATTTCTTCAGGCAGAAATATAAGTCTTTGTTAATGCCAGATTTAGATACTCTTTTTTTCACTGTTGCGTTTATTTAGGATTACAGAAAGTAAGCCGTCAGAGTATCCTCACAATTGCTAATTTTTTCTTGTAACCAGCTGTTTTCAAAACAATTCTTTTTTTGCCACAGTTGATTCTTATTCCACAATACAGAAAACCTTCACATAAGTGTAATTGTAGAAGAGTTGTATTATTTAATATTACAGATTGTCTTTCAATGAAGTGTTCAGATGCTTCTGGGCTGAATTCCATTTACTTATTAATAAAGATTAGAGGTAATACAGGTAGATTTAAGAGATAATGTTATCAGAACAAGAGGATAATGGCTTCTTGCTCTTAAATAACACTCTAACAAAGTAGAAACATCATTTTTCAAATGTCTATTCGTGGGACATTTATCATTTGATTGATTATTTTTCCCCATACACCGATCTATGTTGTGGACACTACCATACTGTCTGATAGACAATAGGGAACCAGTGCATCAGTTTCTTGCTGTATTTTTACGGAGTAGCAGCACGCTAATTGGTTTAAGAAATTGAGTTCTGTGTACCAGTTATTAAAGAGGGACATTCTCTTCTCATTGTGATAGACAAAATCCCTCTGTGAACTACCATGAATGTGCCTGGCTGTGGCAGACACACCAAGAGTAACAGGAGGCAGCTCTAGAGAGGCCATCACAGGAAATTCCTCTCTCCTTCCAAGACACACAAGTCCACTAAGTGAACGGGCTGGTTGTCTTGTGTCTTTTGAAACTTCCTATGTTACTACTTTGAGGAGATTTAGGCCAAATCTGGTCTAAACAAAGTTTCCATGTGCCTCAGGAGACTGGTTTTCCTGGGAGTGAGTGTAAGGTCCTGCAGTGCCTGACAACGTGTCATACCCACATCGTGAGGAGTATGACTTCAGCTCCGGTCACCTGTGCTGGGTCTATTGATCCAGCCAGTGCTGCAAAAACTGGAGAACAGCTACCAGAGCTGACCCGAAGGGATGGGTTTCTTAGTAGGTTCCTCTAAGACACAGGTTCTCCCAAAGCACTTTATAGGAGACGTATTTTTTTTTTAATTCCCAGTGCAAAGCAGAGACCTGAAGTCAAAATTTGCTCAGGGAAGTATCATTCGAGGAACACACATGTTAGCGTTAACAAATTGTTCCCTTCAGCTTACAGAAATGTATTGGTGCCTTACACATACAAAGTTATGAATAAATTCAGGACATTCTAGGGAGATTACAATTATGCAGCTCTTCAGCTACGAGCTGAATTTAATTTCCGTGGTTACCCACATTTGTGCCAATGTTACGTGCAAATGTTTGTGCACACTGACACACGGGAGGCTGCCTCTGAACATCAGGAAACACTTTTTCGCTGTGAGGGTGACCAAGGCCTGGTGCAGGTTGCCCAGGGAGGTCTTGGAGTCTCCATCCTTGGAGATATTCAACAAGCCCTGGACGTGATCCTGGGCAACTGGCTCTAGGTGGCCCTGCTTGAGCAAGGAGGTCGGACCAGGCAACCATCCAACCTCAACCTTTCTGTGATTCTGTCACACAAATGTTACCTTTTATTATATAATTGCCATAGGAGAAACACATAGAAATTTCTGCATTTGCATGTTCTAAAACACAAATGAATAATGCACTGTTTTGTTCTCTTTACACAACTGGGAGGCTACTCACTTGTTCTCATTTGTCGCGTCATATCTAGGAAAGGGATCATGATCATTATCGTTGAAATCATAACTTGCCTGCGGATCCTACATTTAATTAAAAAACCACAGAATTAATTTGGACAACTAAAAAACATATTTTAAATGTGTAACAAGATAGGTTCCCGAGTCTGTCTTTATTTATTTGGCGTGGATCATGTCAACAGCAATCAAGTTGGTAGAATTTGATTGGCATTAACAATTCCATAAATTTTTCATGGAGCTTTAATAATTCAGCATTAAACCACTGTATACAAACATGCCTGGGAACTAAACCCACTGAGGAAAAATATAAAGAAGAAATAACACCCCACTATCATTGCTAAGTAACACTAAGCTTCCTGTGACACAGACCAGGTTCCAAATTATGCCTGAGGCAAATATTTCAGTCTCTGTTCTGTAGGAGCTGGCTTACAGCACAGAGTGCAAGCTGGAGAACAGTATCTGTATATCAAATTTACAACTGATTAATTTATACCATTGCATTCTAATGTCCAGACTTACGTAGTTGGCGTAGATGTCAGTGTGATTCCACTCCAAGCCATCATCTAGGACGGTGATGACAACACCCTTTCCTGTAATCCCTTTTTGCCACACAGGAATAACATGGAGATCCAATTTGGGTAGGGATGGAGTCATTCTTGTATCTTGCTGGGGGACAGAAAGGATTAAAATACGTCAGCATTTTTATTCATTTATACTACGCAGGTCTAAAGTCGTATTTTAAAGATGCCCTAAGCCACCCCAACCTGAACTTGTACATTTCACTCAAATTTTGCAAAGATAAAACAAAAATTAGTTTCTTAAAATACTCATAGCACTGAAAGATTTACCCCATTACCTGAAGATTCCCGACGACCACCTCTGAACACAGAGCATCTAGTATTTACTGGAGGTAGGCAACAGAAACATGGGAATGGTTGGGATGTACCAACAAAACTTGGAGCATTGAGTTAATAATCAGACCTGCTAATATTTGTTCTTTTTACTTGATGAGAGGCCAAGACAGCACAGTGAGCTGCATTTTCTCCAAACGTGTTTTCTCCTTTGACGTTCAAGTTAGCCAGAGCAAAATAATTAATGGACAAAACAATTAAGGTAGTCGTTTGGTTTGCTGAATCACAACTTTCTGTTTACTACCCTCATTACCGTTCCTGCGGTAAATCAACTGGAAGCATGAATCATCTATAGCCTTCTCTTCCACAGCAAGTTCTTTGAAGAGTAGCTCCTAAATGGGTCATTTTTCCTCTCTAATATTAAATGTGCAGCACCCACATCTAATTTAGAAAACTTGCTGACAACCCTCATAAAAACAGAGATGTAAAAAAAAAAAAAGGCACTTTCATTCTGTTTTTCTGTGCATAATTACATTAGCTGATGACAGGTTTTTCATTTCTTTGTTTCCAAGGAATGTTGCATAAAATATGAGACTTAGAAAAGAAATCTCTTATGGGAATGACCTTTCTTTAATTTATGACTTCTCTTCTGACTGCTGCCATACAGGGAATTATTTGAGTTCTCAAGTTTTGTTCTCTAAAATTCAACAGATAATGATTTTTTCTGGTGATGTGTGAAAGCACACTGAATATAGCTAAAAACTGTTGGCATCAAATCATAATAATAAGGTAATAGTAAGTTATTTACTACAAGGCAATGAACATATTTTGGAAGACAACATTTAACACATTTATGTATCTAATCAGAAAAAAATTTAACATGAGCTGCAAACAAGGGTAAGCATCATGTTTCTGTTTTTCATGTGGGAAAACTACACAGAAAATAAGTGAAAACCATAGAAAAGTGGAAAAATTAACTATGTCTCCTGGAAAGCTAAACATGGGGGATTTTTAAAAAAAAAACTGCTTTTTTGAACTCTGTGAATGTTTGTGCATTTATCCAATACAGTAATCTCAGAAATTTCTGGTTTCCTATCGGAAACAGGCAAAGAAACAAACAGATATCCAGCCTAAAAGAGAGGTTATATTCTTAAAGAGAATAATTTTTATGTTGAAAAGAAGTGTGCAAGAACCTTCATGGAAATATTTTGTGCTATGCTGTTTACAATTTATTTTTCCCAGCTCTAAAAAAAAAAAAAGAGATCAAAGCATTATACAAACAGTCCAGAGTTTGGTCTATTTTGCCTAAGCCGAACTGAAGAAGATAAAGGTATTTCCAGTCACTTGGGCCACATTTGTGCTTGACCTTTCTTCTTTATTTGTTGTACCCACCTTTAATCCCATCCCTGTTCCGTGTTGAAAGCAATAAAGCCTAGACTAAAGGTACAGCTAGATGCACAGTGGAAATACTGACTCTCAAAAGAAAACATATAAAACATAAAAGATCAATTGTATTTCTGAGTTGTCACATGCAGACAGAAACTACAGAGCTCAGGAAATTTCTCTTCCTTGAGGTTTTGAACATGTGAGCTGTTCAGACCCTCTTCAGTTTAAATCCTAGTCCCAGAGGCTGAAGGTGCTTGTCACACATGTGCACGTGCTTCTATTTTCATCTAGAGTGTGTGCTCTGCACTAACGATTTTAATAAAGAAATACATAGCCAGCTTTCAGACATGATAGGGGACTTATCATATGCCAACAGCAAATATTTAAAAAATATCATAAAGGTAGCTTTTAAGTGTTACACTTTCTAATATTAACCCCTATCCTAAGCAGCAGCCTAAATTGGCTTTTAGAATCTTTGTACAAATGACTTCAAAGAACAGAGAAGGTTGCCTGGAAATATTATGCACAGAGGTCTCTCATTTTTATAGCGTATGCTAATGAGGGACTCTTCATTTACTCCCTTCAATGAAATTGCTCTGACACTAGTAAAATAATGCAGCCAATGGTGCAACCGAAATTGACCATCCCCAGCTCCAGAATGAAGCAAATTCTTACCAGATACCACTGCTGATTCCACATAGGATCATTGAAAAGATTCTCTGCTGAGTCTCTCACCACGGCACGCTTAGTTCGCTTTTTTTCATACTGCTGCTCTGCCCATGACACCTACAATTATTTGTATAAATAAGACAAGTAAGCTTCTGTAGGTTAGGACTCTTAGCCCAGAGGACAAGGGGTTTACTCACACAGCAAAATTTTGATGTCTAAAGCAAAATGAGCAACATGCGATGCAGAGAGGATTATTTATACTGTAGTACAATGTACTTTGGGGAAGAGGACTTGGTGAAATCACAGTACTATAAAATCAATTCAAAGAAAATCGTGAAGTACAAGTTAAGAGTAGAACTCCTGCGACTGCAACACAATGCAGGCTTTTATATCAAATGTGCAGTGCGGTTAGAAGATTATCTAAGCAGTGGTGGTTATCGAAACAAGCAAAACCACAGCTTGCTTCTTTCTCTCACCTACATTTTAATCCCCGTCTATTTCTACTGGGAGTCAGAAGGGAAGGAGAAAGATTATCTCTGGCTTTAGTCTAGCAATCATAATGATGCTGTTACTCATAGCCCAGCTGGACCTTCAAGTCTCCTTCCCAGTGGTGATTTGAAGTGTGATCAATTAGTAAGCCATGAATATTGGACTAACTTCATCACTGGCGCAATTCCACTTCAGGCAACTGAAAGCCAAAATGCTTCAGTGTGTTTTGCTAAAGCATCAACACAATGAGTTGCACAGCGTTTGTGCGCAGACACGGCAACCCCTAAATCACCAGGTCGCATTTTAAAAGCGTATCTCGCTTAGCTCCCTTGAATACATCACTAAACGCAGTTCAAATCAAATCCTGATTCTGAGATGTCTCTCTGTGCCATGTGCTGCTGTTGGAAATGGGAATAAAATGTTATTCATTGCTAGTACACGGGCAGTCACCCTGGCACAGATCAAGCTGGTGCTTTTCATCGCAATTTCCAAACAAGCAAAGCAAACTCAGGTTCAGTAGATGGCGAAGATCTGCTACAAAGCCTCAAGAGGAGGATGCCTTGGATCTAACCTTTTGCTTTAAATGTCTGAATAGATTTCATTATTTTTCTCTACTGTGATCCAATGGCTTTACGGTCCTTAAATTTATCACTTTATATGAAACAACGGTAAGAGTGACTCAGAAATTATAGTGACTAAAGAAGGTGCTGATTTGATTAAAATACAATTTCCCAGTGAGAGTCTAATGAAAGCTCACTACAAGAATAAAAACCTCTAAAGACGGAAGCTACAGCAGCCATGTTTACTGCAAACTTTCTATTGCTATTCCCTTTGCCATATATTCAGTGCTAAAACCCCTACAAACCATAGTAAGTCACAGAAGATTAATATACCCATGCAAGCACAACTATTTTAAACTGCCCTATTGAGATCCAGGGCCACACATACTGGTGCACGGGTTAGAGCAATTACCTTTACCTCTCTCTCCTGCCCACAGCAAATCTTGACCTCTTCATTGCCCAAGACTAATTAACAATTGACAGCTTCCATGCTTGTTATTTTTTTTTTCTGATGTGGACTGAGGGAAATGAGCTGAAACTACCAAGCACATATGTCAGACAAACAAGCCAAACATTTGTCACTGAGCAGCTGGGTGAGGTTCCAACCATCCATCTATGGCAACAGCTGAAGGCCCTGTGCCAAATCTTCAGTCACTGATGCATAAAGCAGTGAAAACAATCTTGATTTAAAATCTCTTGCAATAAAGTAGATTCAGAGACTAGTAAAAATACTGAAAGCAGTTAAGGAACCAGATAATTATATCCCTTCAATATATTTGGGCTTTTTTAATCTGTTTTACAACAAACATGGGGACATCTATAGGAAGCCAATACATATTCAGATTAGAGCCAAGTTTTACCCCAGCTTTCACACTTAACATACCGTAAAATTCATGAAAGTGTTATACAAACAAAAGCAGGATTCCCTTTTCCCTCCCTTTTCAATGACTGAATTTAAACCTTTTTAAATAGGCTGCTGCTGAACAAGAGTAGCTCTTTGGAGCAGAGGTCCATGTATAACTACACAGTGTTACATGATTGCTTTGTGTTTATACACTTACATAATGACATAATTACATCTCATTCATTCACATAGTCAATTTGCATACTAGATGGTAAATAAAAGGGAAACTGGAGTAAATTTAGCAAATCACCTGCAGCACTTTGAAGCTCTGTTTTTGGATCTGAGTATGTGAGCCTCCAATAACGTTTGGCAGCAATGTGTGTAACACAATTGCATCCATTCTGCTTATGACACTAGAATTCGGGATATTAAACACAGTCGTGCTTCCCTGTCTAAGAGTTGCATTTGATGTAATAAATCCAAAAACGAGAGGAACTGCAACCAAAAATCCGTTCCTGAACATTGTACTATGAAGTAGTGGAACATCTGACCATAGGTATGGGTATAAATTGGAACACTGATTTACACTAAAGCTGTGGTTTTGAAACCCGCAGTTTAGAATAATTTCACCTAGAAGACTTAGACTGTTAATCCAATGTTTGCAAGAAGATTGGAGTGTACAGTTTTGATACAGAACAGGCAAAAAAATACTGTCTCACCCCTCTTTTAATTCTTCCAGCTGCATACGTATACATATAAATATAGCAATATTTCCTCCAAGGTTACATTTGCACTTAAAACATACAGATAACCAATTACTCATTTTCAAATTACAAATTGCTAGTTTTCACAACTACGTTACTCCATGTTTTGTAGCGCTCATATTTTTACAATGATTGCTGCAATAATGCTGATTTGAAATTCAAATCTCACTGTTCTGAAATCTGCGGATTCCAGTCCGTTCCTTAAATTCACCACGCACCCCAGTTTTTCAGTGTGTTTACAAACAGACATGCTTCTCTCTTAAATAAATCAAATAAATGGGGAGTCTGCTTCACCAGCAGATCGTTCCATGGATCCCTGGCTCCCCAGCGTGCCTGTTCTCTGACTGCTGTGGGATCCCAGCACACCAAAAGACAAGTCTAGAACATGTGATGGATCCTTCAAGAAGGTATTTTAGCTTGTCGCAGAAGCGAATCCAGCAAAACCTCAGCCCTTTTCCCCTTTTTTAAGTTTTTTAATATTCGGTCACTTTAAATCAAACCGAATTCCCATGGCAATTGCACAGATGTGGTCTGATTAAACTTAGTGCATCATGCATTATTTCGAAGCAAGCCCTGGGGTTCCTTGTTCATATTTTCATCAGCAACACGTCAACATCTGAAATTCCAAGCCTCTGCAATGCTGCATACCCTAAATCTTAATTTGGAAAGCACTTGCGAAAAACAGGGTGAGAGAGGGTCAGATTCTGCCTGTTAATGACAGAATAATAAAGTATTGTTCAGCACGAGTATGGATGGCTGGATATATTAGACTTGCAAAACGAGGAAAGCCTGTCTGTGACCTCATTACAAAGCCAGCAATAAGGAGACAGAACAAACAGTGAGCAAGAAAAAGAATAAATGTAACACTCACCCGCTCATCATCAGAAAGTCTTTTAGTGATATGAATGGCACTTCTTCGAGACCGTCTTGGATGGCTTTTATGTCTGAATAGGTAGTGATTTTTCAGTGATCCAATCTGTAAGACAGAGGCACACTCTAACTATCGAGAGATATTTCCCCACTGCAAACAAACATCAGTAATCACAACCTGACCAAAATTCATTCTGCCTAAAAGACACAAGAAAAGAGCATGAAACTAGCCTTTACATATTTTAATCTAAACTAAACAGCACCTTTCAACTAACAAGTGCTGATCACAGCCTGTGTATGCTAGGAGAAATTGGGGAAATAATTCCATTCAAGCTAGTGAAGCAGCAGTCATTACTACTGAAGTACTCACTAATGCAGCACATGTAGCAGATACTCATGGACGTGCCTCAACACAGTCACGTTTCAAAGGGCAGGTTTTACATACGGTCACGGCCCACTTTGATCTGCTCTTCCTGGCGTTCAGCAGACAGGTGTAAAAAGCTTCGTGTGGCTCCAGAAACCAACTGTGGGGTTGGTTTGTACACGCACCCACTGACGTGGCATTCTCCCTTGTCCTGGGAGAGCTGGGTGCACCCTATCACCTCTAAATTACTATTTTGAAAGTCTCTTCCAACAGAAATGATTCTGTTATTGTATGAAATGACCCTCTTCTCTACACCGGGGCTGTTTTGAATCAGTGGGGGTGAATTCACTGACTCCAAGGGCAGAAAGACCAAACCTTGACTTACAGAGGTGGGATCACACCTGGATTTGAGAACCTGAGGCCATGAGGGTGCCGGGGACGTGGGGCACGGGCCGCACAGCTGCTGGGCAGGGGCTGACACAGCCCGGGCCCACGCGCGGCTCCCGGCGGGGGCCCCGGGGGAAGCGGCTCCGTGGTGGGGGCGCGGGGTCCCCAGACACCGCCTGGCACCGGACCCTGGTCCGGAGGTGGGACGAGGCTGTCACCTCACGGCGGTTACTCATCCCTGACAACGCTGACGTCACGGCATCCCAAAAAAAGCGCCCGGAGGGGCTGCTGGAGAGGAGCCCGGGGATGGATGGATGGCGGGGGCGAGCGGGGCCGGAGCCAGAGCTGCCCGCGCCCTGCTCCTGCCCGGTCCCCTCGGGGAGAGCGGGGTGCCCTGTCCGACCCTGCCCGGTCCCCGCAGGGATAAATGGGGCACCCAGTTCCCTCAGGAAGAACCGGTGCGCCCTACTCGGTCCCTCGTGGAGAGGGAGGCTGCCCTACCCGGTCCCTACCTGCTCCCCTCAGGGAGAACCAGGGCGCCGAGTTCCCCCAAGGAGCGCGGGGTGCCCTGTCCGACCCTGCCCGGTCCCCTCAGGGTGAGAGGGGCTGCGCTGCCCGGTCCCTGCCCAGTCCCCTCAAGCAGAGCCCGGGAGCCTGCCCGGTCCCCTCAGAGTGCGGGGCTGCCCTTGCCTGGTCGCAGCCGGGTCCTCCCTGGGAGAACCGCGTGGCGCTGCCCGACCCTGCCCACTCCCCTCAAGGGGATCCCGGGTGTTCCGCCCGACCCTGCCCGCTCCCCTCAAGGGGATCCCGGGTGTTCCGCCCGACCCTGCCCGCTCCCCTCATGGGGATCCCGGGTGTTCCGCCCGACCCTGCCCGCTCCCCTCAGGCGGAGCCGTCCCCTGCCGGGCGCTGCGGTCGCGGGGCTCCCGCCAGATGCGGAACGGGTGAGGAGCGCGGGGAGAAGGCGCGTCCAACTCCCCGGAGCCCCGCGAGCGGCAGCCGGGCACAAGTTTCGGGGGCGGCCGTGAGGCGGGAGGCCGGGAGGGGAGCCCCGGGCTGCCCGGCCGTACCTGCCCCACGAGGTCGTAGTCCAGCTCCTCCGCGATGGCTCTGGCGGCGTCGATGCCCGCCGGGATCTCCGCCGCCCACTCGTTGAGGAACTGCCGCTCGGCGCCGCCGCCGCGGGCCAGGCAGCAGCACACGGTCAGCAGGGCCAGGGCCGCGCACCGGCCGCGCCAGCAACGCCCGTCCATGGCCGCGGGGCTCGGGGTGGCGGGCTGAGGCGGGCTGAGGCGAGCGGGCTGAGGCGGGCGAGCTGAGGCGGGCTAGGCGGGCTGAAGCGGACTAGAGGCGGGCGAGCTGAGGCGGGCGGGCCGCGGCGCGTTGCTAGGCGAGCGCGGGGGAGCGGGCGGCCCGGCGCGGGTCCTGCCTGCCGGCGTGTCGCGGTGCGGCTGCCCGGGGCTGCGCGGCGCCCAGACCCTCCGGAGCCGGAATGGAAATGGAGTGTTTACACGTCAAAACGACGACAGCCATCCCTGACGTCAAGTGTACCTGGCCCCCGAGCCAGGGGGAGGGTGGTAATTCCCCGGGGGGGGGCGGGCGCGGAAACGAGCGGGAGGGACGCGGGGGCGAAGCCCGCCCGGGCGCGGGGGGAGCGGGGGCGGGGAGCGGAGTTCGCGCCCCCGGGCCGGGAGGCGGCGGCGGGGCCGCGGAGCCCGCGGGCGGGGAGCGCGGCGCCGCGCCTGGCGGTGCTCTATTAGCGTCGCCGTTATTGCCGAAAATCGCCGAGATTCACCCCGAGCCGGAGGTGAAGCGGAGCGCCGACCCTGCCCTCGGCGGGTGGGTTTCTGCCCCCGCCCCCGCGGTGTCGGTGGGAGCAGCGGCGCTCGGTCCCAGCGCCGGTGCAGCGGCAGAGCTGGTCGAGTAAAAACATACATACATTTATTTATTTACTTACTTATTTTTTTCAATTAAGCTAATAACCCGGGACCTACTGCGCGGTAATGCTTGATTAATGCACATCATCCCCTGATAGTTCCAGCACACCATAGGTATGCTGCATTAATTGGCACCACTGCCCGGTCTGATTATATAACAAATATCTTCATCCTGAGTAAAATTACTCATTTTTAATTATTTTTTTTAAATCGCATCCAGCAGTCTGTAGATTGCAGTTTCTCAGCAAATGCTGGAATTTGTTAAATACTCGTGTATTTTCTTACTTTCATTTTCCATCCACATCTCCCCAGCTGCTTCTGTTTTATTTAGCTCTTCTGCTACCACTTCATTGTCTTTCCTCTCCTCACATGTCAGAAAACGCCTCTAAAAATTTCCTAATATTCCCTAAATGTTCTTGCCTCTATGTCTGAAACAGAACCTTTTAGTAGCTTCATTTTATACCTAGCTGTATTTAACTGCTTGATTTTCCCAGCTTTTACACTGGGAATTTTAACAAGTTGCTTTTAAGTATCAGAGCTGAGCTTCAATACTGCTTTCCTTCTGCTTATTACAGAGTGACAGGTATGCCTGCCCTACTCTTCATTGGCTTTTAAATCAAGAAGACAATGGGAAACATGAATACAAAACAGGGAGGAGAGGAAGACATTGTAAAAGGTTTTTCAGTGTCTAAGATCTCAGCCTCGGACATCACTGTGCTGGGATGGGTACGGTCCTAGGAACGTCCTGAGGATCTGGAGGGATCAGGGGTTGTAACTGTCCAGATGAGGTAACGCGCCATGACGTGTGCAGGAGCCAAAAAGAACCGGAGTCTGAATGGATCAAGGGGGGGCAAAAGGGGTGAGTGTGTAGTAAGTACAGCAGAAACGCCAATAGAATATCAATAAGTATTAATACAGAATAGAATACCAGTAAAATGACGCTACAGCACTCTACCGGTATTCACCCATTCTCACTTTCTGCAACATGGTGCAATGACAGGACAGGGTTTGTCAAAGTCAAGGCAAGCGGCTAGGATGTGTTTTCTGCTCATTTTATCGTATTCACTGCATGATTTTCTCAGTGTTCACTGCCAAAAATATATTTTCTTCAGTTTCCTGGACAGATGCCTTCAAGATCCCTCTGTTCCATTTTTAGCAGTGTGTTTCTGAGGCTTTCTTTAAATGAGGTTGTCTTGCCAAGCAATTTCTGGGTCCACATGGGTTTTTCCTGGGTCAGTTTTACCACTGTTGTTCTACTCAAAACACAGAGGGCTCTTTACCTCTCATTTCTCACCGCTGAGACTGCAACTTGGCTTGAATTCTATGTTTTGCATTAAGCAACTGCACAGAAAACAGTATCTGCATGCAGAAATGAGGTGAGAGCCATGCATGTACGATGGCAATTTATATTGCCAACTCTTAAGCTGTGGCTGGAACATCTATATCCCTAAGACTGTTTTGAAAACCTCAGTGCTCTTTTTTGTAAATAATTAATTCATTTACATGTCTTCCTTTATTGGGTTATCTTTCTGTTCAGGACTTCAGCTAGATGGGCTGTACACAGAGTCCTGAGCTGTGATAATGTGCGAGGTGCTACACAAATTTGGTTATCCTGTCCATTAACAAAGGATGCTGTCCAGCCCACTACATTCCCAAATAATAGGAGCGCGATAAAAAGGAACAGCTTGCTCAGCAGCATCAGGTGGAGCCAAAGATAATTGTTTCATGCTTCATAAACATTTTATGTTTGTTGCTTGTTGATTAACTGAGCCCCCGGTGCACCCAATGCTACTCTGCCTGAGTGTAAACTCAGAAACAAGCAGAAGACCAGCTGTAGAAATATTATTTCTAGTGCATAACTTCAGTTTAACACGATATTCAAGACAGATGTGCTTCTAGGGGACCTACATTCTGCTAAGGACCTCTCTTCATCTGGTGAAGGATTGTTAGTCAAGCTCTTGAGGTTTCCTTCTGCCTGTGGCAGCCGAGCGGGAATCGTTACGTCTTCTTGTAGACCAAGTGCAAAATATTGCCTTGCACACAGGTAAGATGTCCATCAGCACAGTGTGTGATACCGAGTGTGAGATCCTCACCCAATCTGTTAGTTACAGGACAGCCGTGAATTAATCCTCCCAGTCCTCATTTTGACCTGACAAGGACGATAATTCTACTAAAATACTTTTATTAAGAAAAGTATATTACAGCAGTGTAAATCAGAATCCACGGGGCAGGGATCTTTTATCAAATCTCGTATTTCTTTAGCAACTATAAATACGCATCTTCACCTGCTGGTGTTCCCGATGCCTCCCCTGTTGCACACTTAGCTCGCAGGGGTATTTTGGAGAGCTTTGCGCTAATGTTCAGTAACTTGTTCCAGGACGTCTGGATGAAAATTGTATTGGAAATGTCCTTACATACCCCATGCAAAAACTTAACCCCGTTGTGCCAAGGGCAGCCTTCCTGCTCCCTCGTGCCTAAGAGGTTAGATGATGGGCTTTTTCTCCCTCATTGTCAAAAGGCACGTAAAGGTTTCAGCCCATGGCTGTGGTTTTGTACCCACACTTCTGATCCTTCAGAAAAATGTCCATGAAAAAGGGAGACGGACTGGTTTTGAGAAGCCAGGCACTTCCATGCAGCATTCTCTTTCCTTGCTCATGAGTAGGGCAAATGCATTTGGACCTGGTGATTTTTGTTCAAGGCTTGAGTCCAAGTTTTTGAGCTCTGGGGTGGGAATTCCCCATGCTCCAGCTGGATTTTCCACGTCCGCGCTGGCCACAGACCCGTCCCATCACTCAGAACACACTGGGGAGCGCGAAATCTCCACCGCTGAATGGCAGCCAGTATCCTGAGAAATACATTGATTTTAAGGTGAGAAGCGCATTCATGAAACCCTGCAATTGGTGAAGTGAGAAAGCTGTCACTGAGCTGAAGGCACCCCAGGAAGCTATAAAGAGATAAAGTCACATTCCTTTGTCTTTGTGCACCTTGGAGGGGAGGAACAATGGCTTTATTGAGGCAAATGGTGAAAGAGCATAGATAAACAGGAACAGTGCATGAGGAAAAACAAAGGCAGGTGGAAGAATTGTGTTTATCTGCAGGAAAAAAAAAAAAGATTCAGGGGAATGTCATCTTATTATTTTGAAAGAATATTCCTGATGAAGAAGGGTATTATGTAACAACATCTCATTTTGAATCAGTCACAAGGCAAAAGCCAGAGAGCAATTTCATCTCCGACGTCGCTTTGTGAGCGTGACCCATTTGATTTTGTGATATGAAACCGACCATTTTTTTGTCTACCCGCAAAGCTTTCTTTCAAACATGTAAACTTAATTGGGTTTGAATGCTGGTCGTTCTTCACGGGTAGAGGATAAGCCATGGCCGGGGGGGGGATGTTGACAAAGCAGGAGGGTGTCCCGAACGTGTTACCGCGTCCTCGCGCTCTGCTGCTGAATTGACGAGACCAGGTCTCGGTCTGGACATCTTGCACCGCCACAGGCACCCGGAGCGGAGACCCGACCACTGCAAGCCTGGCTCTAGCCAGTTCCTCATGCAGCAGAGACAGAGATGTTTGTTTGGGGTCAGACATCAACACACGGGGCTTGGAGATCCACCCAGCCCTAGTCTGAGCATTTTGGGGCTCACAGTCTGAGGGTGAACCCCAGGTGGGACCTGGGCCAGGCTCGCTGCCAGTTCTGCAGAACACCTCCAACTTTAACCTTGACTGACGAGCAACCGCTCCGTGCTGCTATCCATGAGGAACAATGCCTCCTTTCTTCTTTTATTTCTCTTCCAAGCGCATTCGCCTTGAAGAACAACATATTGCAGGAAGCCTGTTATAAAAAGTGACCGCTGGTATTTCTGCCTGCACCTCATTATGAAATCTGCCCATTATTAATGCTGCAGGACCAGGAGATCTTACACAGCTGTCAGGAGCTAAATGCTTCTGCAAGATAAAACTTCTGGTTGTAGAGTATAAAACCAACCGGTTACGCAGGTGTTGATGTTATTTCACCAGTTCCACTTGAAAGGTCCAGTTTGAGAAGGTTAACACCATTCAAATGGGAGTTTGTGCTACGTGTAGCTTTAATTCGCTAAGTCTGAGCACCACGTTTTAAAATCAGAGTAATGCAGTTTGATGGCTAAAGTGGATGTGGTGGCTGCTGTGTTTCAATTATTTAAATACTAAAAAGGGCTGCGCCACTTGTATTCAATTTGGCCGTGGACCAAAGAACACTCTTGAAACCACTCTTTTTCGGTAACTCTATTTCTTTTTCTGCAGGAGCCAACACTGCAAAGTAATTGAAGGATGGCATAAAAGAAGCCATATGTGTAGCAATCACGCAGAATATGGGAAACACCTGTTTTTCCGTCAATTACTGCCTGCAAACTAGCGGGGCGTGTTTATTTTGGGGGCATTACATTTGCCTGGGTAATAGCGCATGACACATTTTCAGTTTGACGGCAGACGAGCACCGAGAACAGCTAATCATACCCGTATAAATGAAACACAAACATGCCCTCGCGGCCATACGTGCGGTTAAATAGGGGCCTAATGACACCGCTGGCGGAGCAGGGAGCGGTGGGTGAACAGCCGCCCGTTCGCAGAAACCTGGTTAATTCTGTTTACTCTGCAGCTCCAGCTAATTCAGGCAAAAACAAAGCCTGGAAAATGCATAGGCAGGACTGTAGGGGAGGCGGAAAACTCCGGAAAAACAGCAATAATGTCATTATTTGGAAGAGACAAAGTCCCCTCAATGTGTTTTACTGTGGGCAATGGAAAGAGGCACAGTTGCAAGTTCATGCCCTGTTTGTTCATCGTCCAGACAACAGAGGTGATCAAAGAAAGGAAGAGTTTTAGGGCAACATTTCGTCATATAAACCCCAACATTTTAAAACTCTACATATTTGGGTTATACTTTTAATAATATTTTACTTACAGTGAATTACTTCATTGTCCTCACTTGCAAGCTCTCCAATAAATCCCCAAGGTCCAACAAATTCATAAATTGTTGACGTATTTTAATAACTGCATAAAAAATATTTAGCATCGACGAAAACACTGCTAAGAATTCAAAATGACTATTTCTGTTACACATTTAATTTAAAGGGGGCGGTTTTGTAGAATTCCTTTTAGAAGACTAAGTACATTGATTAATTATTTTTAAATGGCTCTTATACGGTGTTCTTCATGTTCCATTTAAAGTGTGACGAAAAAAAGACTGGAAAGAACAGAGAGCATGAATACATGGGAGAAGAGTGAAAATACATGGGTAAACAGATTAAACCTCAGTCAGAGCTATATAAAAAGCTATATATATATATTAAAAAAAAAAAAAAAAGAGGTCTATTCCTTCTCTCTTTCTTTCTTGGTGCAACTTATGAGTGTAACAAAAAGTGACAATAAATGATGATGCTAAGTTAAAATGTCAGGAAAGTTTTGTTGTTTGAGGAAAAAGTAGTCTCACTGAAGAAAACAGTGAGAAAATAAATTAGGAGGGCTTCCCACCAGAGCCGGTGCTGGGCCCATAATGTACACAGATATGTGAAAAGAATCATGGAATATAGTGGATTCTGAGAATCACTGAGGTTGGAAAAGACCTTTAAGATTATTGAGTCCAACGTTCCCCCACCCCTGTCCCTGAGAACCTCACGTCCGTCTGTCCAGCCCTCCAGGGATGGTGACTCCAGCACTGCCCTGGGCAGCCTGTTCCAATGCCCCACAGCCCTTTCCATGGCAAGCAATGGCTGATGTTGGATGCTCATCCCTTTGCAGAGAAGATGACAACGCCTGGCCCCTACCAAGGCCTCGGGTCGTTACCCCAAGCGCAGGGGAACATGGTGTGAGTGGAGACATGTGGCTGTCACCTCCATCTTCCCATGGCATTCCTTTCTGTCCCACCAGACCAGGCTTGTGTGCCACCCTGGTTTGTTACAGCATCCCAATGCCCTTCTGAGGCCCGAGGTCACCTCAACAGGAGGTGCACCCGCTCTCTGTAAAACTTGACTGAAATCAGGCTGGTTTGTTCAAATGCGGGAAAATTCCTCTCTGACCACACTTGTTTCACTTTAAAGCACTTTGGCTTGCACTGGGCTGTGCAGCTGGAGAGGAGAAGCTCTGGGGAGATCTTATTGTGACCTTTATGAACTTAAAAGAGGCCCATGAGAAAGATGGGACAGACTTTAGAGCAGGGCCTGTTGTGACAGGACAAGGGCTGATGGGTTAAACTAAAGGAGGGAGATTCAGGCTGGACGTGAGGAAGAAATTGTTGTCCCTGAGGGTGGTGAGAGCCTGTGCCAGGTACCCAGAGAGGTGGTGGATGAACCATCCCTGAGACATCCCAGGCCAGGCTGGACGGGGCTCTGAGCACCCTGAGCTGCTGAAGATGTCCCTGTCATGGCAGGGGGCTGGGGGGCTGGAATCACCATCCTGTGATTCTATGATTCTGTGAATCTGTGCGTTAGGTCAGTGAAGAATAAATTTAAGGCTAACCATTCTTAAACTGAAATTAAACTGTTCACGTGTTAGTTTGACCAGTACAGCCAAAGTCGCGCCAGGCTGTGCACAGGGAGGGCTGGCGCCTGCGCTTCGCTGCTGCCCAGGGCGGCGTTTCTGGTGTCCGTGAAGCCCAGCCTGCTCTGCTCGGGGACACTCAGCCGCACACCGTGCTTTCAGATGCTTTCGAGGGCTACCTGTGTGCTTTCCTCTAATAAATGCTGATTTATATCAAATCATTAAAACCCAGCTTGAAAGGTGCAAGTGTTTGAGCTACTGGAGCACCACTGGCTGTTGGAAAAGAGAATTTAAATGTCGTTTGAGCTGAGGTTGGCTGTGACGAAGCAATGGCATTTCAAAGGTGACCGCTCACCCCTGACCAGCGGCTCTTCAAACACAGAGCCAGCCCTTCTGTGCACGCATGTCCTGCACGTTATTGGAAGCATTTCTACCAGCGCCAAGCAGTGTGCTAGCCAAAGCAAATGCAATTTTTAGGGATACGATATGCATTTTAGAAAATGCTTTGAAGGTGCAGTAGTGAAATCAGAGAGATTCCGCAGCGGATCCCTCATTCTGACACTGTCCGAAACCAGGGACTGCGCTGTCTGCTCGTTGCAGACTTCTGATCCCCGGAGAAAAAGCCAAGTGATGTATTTCTCTCATCTCATACACATACTTGGCCCGTTGAAGATGCCTGAATCTTGCCGTGCTGGTCTCTGCATCTGTTGTGCGGATGAATTCTTTCTCCAGAGGATCTTTAGAGGGTTTTTCAAAAACCACCCTCACTTCAGGAAATATAATTCCAGAATAACAAACCAAAGACACTGTCCTAAATAAAAAGCATATTAAGAGTACAAAGATATTAAATATCTTTATATATCTGGGGGGCTGAACTTGACTGGCTGCCAGGCACCCACCCAGCTGCTCTCCACCCACCGGCATTGCTGTGGTGGGGGCACGAATACGATGGAAGGGGCTGGGGCACGAGTGTGGTGGGAGCAGCTGAGGGGGACAGACTTTTGAGCAGGGCCTGTTGTGACAGGACAAGGGCTGATGGTTTAAACTAAAGGAGGGAGATTCAGGCCGGACATGAGGAAGGAATTGTTGTCCTGAGGGTGGTGAGAGCCTGTGCCAGGTACCCAGAGAGGTGGTGGATGAACCATCCCTGGAGACATCCCAGGCCGGGCTGGACGGGGCTCTGAGCACCCTGAGCTGGTGAAGATGTCCCTGTCATGGCAGGGGACTGGGGGGCTGGGGAGGGCCCTCCAACCCAAACCATCTGTGGTTCTGTGACTCTATAAGGAGGCCAGAGATGGGATGAAGGCTGGGACGGGACATGGAGATGTTCCAGTTGACCAAGGGATATCCCGTGCCGTATGACATTGCGCTCAGTGATAGAAGCTCAGGGGAAGGAGGAGGAAAGGGGAATGTTCACAATTATGGCATTTGCACGAGTAGCCATTGACTGAGCTGAGGCTCCACTTCCCAAGAAGCAGCGGGGCGTCTGCCTGCCGATGGCGAGTAGTGAATGAACTCTTTATTTTGCTTTGCTTGCGTGTGCAGCTTTTGCTTTCCCTGTTAAACTCCATTATCGGAATCCATGAGTCATTTCGCCTTCCTTTGATGTTTTCTCCCTGTCCCCGGGAGAGGCAGGGTGGATGCCTGGCTGCGGCCAGGGTCAGCCCACTACAGGGTGCCATTAACAAATGCAGTTTATCACAAAGGCATCATGTGTGTTGAGATTTAGGACTTCTAATATTCGCAGCTAAGGACAGAGGAGCCAAGGAGAGACACAAGACCCCTTCCCCATCTTTACTGTCTGTGATGGTTTTTAGCTCTATGACTTTTCTTTTTTTTTAATACTAAATGCCACAGGGTGACAGCCAGCTATCTGAGGAATTATTTCCTTTATAATGTATAAAAATACCAGCTTCAAATGTCACTGGTTGATTTATTCCCATCCTGCATTGGGAGGAAGCCACAAAAGAACGAGAAGGGTGTATGTCCTAGAAGCAATCTTCCCTAAATCACCTTTCTCATGCCAAACAATCACAGAAATGTGCACGCAAAGGGCGAGTTGTGATTCCCCCAGATACCACTGCTGCCCAGGGAGGAGCAATCCTGCAGCCATTGAGGCAGAGCCCGTGCCGTGGGCTGGGGATGCGGTAAGCAAAGAAAACTCAGCTCCCAGCAAGACAACCTTAATTTCAGAGAGAGCTGAGAACATCAAGCATCTTCCAGGATGATGGTGTCTCGCCACAGGCAAAAACGTGCTTTCTGGGGAATACACTCAGTCGAGTATCATTAGAAAGGAGACATAAAAGGTTAGTGAAATCAAAGCAAATGTAGTTGAAACTTCAGACCAATCATCTTGAATAAATACGTCAGTAGTTCTGTGACAGCCCTCAGATTGGGTGTTGCTTATAATCAGAATAACCTGGGCCAAAATATATGCTGCCATATCATTGCTGGGAAGTTGCATGGATCTACGTAAATAGAAATACTTGGTTTGTCTTGAAAATTTATATTATGTTTAATAAACCCTCTTCTGTGAAATGTGCCGTCATGGACAGCCCGCTTGTCTAAGCTGCTCTCCATCTCCCTGTCTCCTTTGTCCTCTGTCTCCTGTTGTCTGTGACATGTTTGAACAGGACTCCATGTAGAGATTTATTTAACCGAGTTAAAGACAAACCCTTTTTCAGACACAAGCAACTGCTACCAGTTGCTTCCCCACAAATCAAATCCTTGGGTTTGTATTTTATTGTCTAAATATTCCCAGTTAATGACAATTGCTCCTGAGGTTAATACCAGCAGCATTTCTAGATCAGGTTATCCTAAATAATTTTGTTGGGGTTTTTTTTTCAACAGCAAGAGACTGTTTGCAGGTTTCTCTGTATTTTTATATAACCAGCATGAAATCCTGTTGCTAAGCAGAAAGCAAAATCAATATAGAAGGCAAGCCCGACCAGCTCATCTTTGAATTGCTGTAGACATTTCACTTTCCTGTAACCTCTTCTCGTTTAGTGTTTTCTTTCCATAAAAATCTGACATGGCTTTGTGTATATGTTGTGTTTCACCGTATCTCTAGAATATATCACATAAAAAGTTGTGCTACTTTACTGAAAGGTACCATTTTGGTGAAACTGCTAAGGCAGCTTCCACTGTTAAATGACCACCCCTGAATAATGAGTGAAATGGGCTGAATTTTAAGTAGAGATTCCTCGCGCTAATATGTGCAATATTTGTACAACTTCCTCTTCCAGTCAAATCACAGGAACTGAAATTTTTGCTGAAATGCTAGATTGTAAAAATTCCTTATGTTCACCACTGCAATAACTGCTTAAGCCTTACTCTCCATGTAAAGAGAAAAAGCCCACAGGCTTCAGCTTGTCCAGGGAGGAGTGGGACCCTTCGGTGCTTCATCCTGCCAACCCAAACCGTCCTGTGCCTCTGACCCTTGTGGTGGCTCTGGCAGAGCTGCCCTGGTCAGGTCCGCTCAGAGTGAACGTCACACGTGTTTCCAATACCCCAGCAGCATCTCCTTTGGTGACAAAGCTGTATTTCTTCTGACCACTGCACTGTCTGCAATTCGGCGGGTTTTGTGCTCTTGTTCCCCCTCATCCCAGGCAGAGCGCTCAGTGCATGTGAAGCTGAGTCCTTGTCTGGGGGCTGAGAAATACACCCTGGTACCCACGGTGGGCTTGTGGATCCGCTGACCCTTGCTCGTTAGTCCGGTGGTGTCGCTGGTTTGGCTGCTGCCCAGACACAGCTCAGGGACAGGAACCAAACAGGGGCGATCAGATGGTGCTCGGGAGCCCTGTTGAGAAGGTGTGCACCAGTTGCTTGTGGCTGTGGACATTCGGATAGCACCGGCTGTGCCATCCTTGCCCATGGGTCTCTGTGCTGCTTTCTGAGCCACAGACCTGTCTTAAATGACCTGCAAAAATTCACAGAATCATAGAACCACAGAATTGTTTTGTTTGGAAAAGCCCCTCAAGATCATCGAGTCCACCCGTTCCACCACCCCTGTCACTGCCCCATGTCCTGAGAACCTCATGTCCGTCTGTCCAGCCCTCCAGGGCTGGTGACTCCAGCACTGCCCTGGGCAGCCTGTTCCAATGCCCCACAGCCCTTTGGGGAAGAAATTGTTCCCACATCCAACCTCAACCTCCCCTGGCGCAACTTGAGGCCGTTTCCTCTGCTCCTGGCGCTTGTTCCTGGGGAGCAGAGCCCGACCCCCCTGGCTCCAAGCTCCTTTCAGGCAGTTCAGAGATCAGAAGGTCTCCCCTCAGCTCCTGTTCTCCAGCTGAACCCCCAGGTCCCTCAGCCGCTCCATCACACTTGTGCTCCAGCCCCTCACCAGCTCCGTTCCCTTCTCTCCACTCGCTCCAGCACCTCAAGGTCTTTCTTGGTGTGAGGGGCCCAGAACTGCCTCCAGGGTCTGCAGTTTGTCCTCCCCAGGTCCCCGCACAGGGACAGTCACTGCCCTGGGCCTGCTGGCCACCCCAGATCTGATGCACTCATACCAGCACGGCCAACTGCACGACCAGAATGGTCAAGGGCATCCAGCACCGGGGCCGGTAGCTGCATGTCCGTGCTGCTCATCCTCAGCCGCACAAGGAGACATGATGGAGCGATTGTCCCGATCATCTGTCCTGTGCGTCCCAGCTCTGAGCTGCAGGACACTCGTGCTGTGGTGCTTATGTCCTTCCATGCATTGTGGATTTCTGGAAAGAGACATCCCCAGTTTACCCCCTCCCTAGGACAACCATTCTGCTCAATCTCTGCACCGCTGCCTGCTTCTCTGTGCAAAACTCGTCTGCTTTGCTCCTTTGAGCTGGAAACTCCTCTCAGCACTTGTGAAAAGAAAAGAAAACACAAAAATATTCCATCCTGAATACCCAGGACAGAAATAAATATCTCGTGATTGAGCAGATATAGCACAGCTTTTGCTGGATTAAAAGGATGATTAATTCATACGCTTTATACTTATAAAAGTTATTTTGGAAAGAGCGTGAGCAGTATACGCCTGGAAATTCCCAATTAGATTCGAGAGAGCTGGAGTGAGTAAGCGCACACCCACTGAAGCAGATGTTTGTTTGCACTATCGGGTGCGTGCATCACCTACCCCACTGACTTCAGAGACGGGAGAGGGTGGTTAACAGATGCTGCTGAGTTCAAAGTGACCGTGTCGTTCAACCTATTATTGCACTTCTCACGATAAACAGTTCTTGGAGAAAAATTAAAAACAAAGGCAGATGAGAGAGAAAAGACAACTCTGAAACCATCTCCTTCAGCAGCATTTCTGGGCTAGGAAATAAAAATAAAAGGCGAAGGGAAGAGCCCTGCATTTCTCAGGCAGCAGGGTAAAATGTCTGAGACAGTGGGCTTGTGCAAAGCCTTTGACACTGTCCACACGACACCTGTGCATCTAAACTGGAGAGACGTGGATTTGATGGACGGACCGCTTGACAGATTAGGAATCAGCAGGATGGTCACACTTAGAGAGGAGCGGTCAGTGGCTCGATGTCCAAGTGGAGAGCAGCGACACGTGGTGTTCCTCAGCGGCCGGTATTGGGGCTGCTGCTGTTTCAGATCTTTGTCTGTGCCGTGACCACCGGGCGCTTGCACGCCCACAGCGTTTGCAAAGGTCCCCCTGGTGTCCGTCTGTCCGGCTGCCCCGTTGGTGGCAGCTCCGGGGCAGGTGACGGTCCTTGGGCAGGCAGGGCTGGGAGGATGTCGGTCTCCATTTCTGCCTCTCCTTTTGTCTTGTGCAAACAATGACGGGGACCAAAGGAAATGGCGAAACACAAAGCTGTCACGCAGAACTCTTACACTGGTGTGCAAGTTTAACAACAAAGCACCAAACCTTTCAGACCAGACGTTCCCCCACCATTTCTAACACCAGTTTGTCAGCTCCTACTTTGGAAAGACAGCCAAAAAATCGTAGATCTATTTCAGCTGAATAAAACAATATGTGTTCTGATCTTACAGATGCAAAGAAAATCATGGGCAGAAATCCCTTTTTTTTTAATATGTACTCTGACACTCTCAGTTAATTTCCTCTGGGAGAATGATAAGTTAACAGATCTAGCACTAATACAGCATGATTCATCAGCTTACACTGTACAGCGAGGAATAGAATTGTTATTCCTTTTCTATGCGGATGGAAGCTGGAGGAACAGGGAGATGCAGGGACTTAGCAGAGACCATGCAGGGCAGGGAAAATCCGGGCATCCCAGTGCTCCCTCGGGACACGAGTTAACATAAAAACTTCAGCCTGTTTGATTCTTTATATCTACTGGGAGTCAGTTTCCAGGCACTGAAATATCTCACTTAGAATGTTCCTATTTTTTCCTCTTGGAGCAAGTTCTCTTTCCCCTGCAAAGAGAGGAGAAAGCAGATATTTACTGATAAACAACAATCACCATTGTTCAGAGCTTTTAAATCCCATTCTCTACAGCACACTTTGCTGACACTGGACAAAAGTGAACATATGCCCACAAAACAGCAGCAATAAATTATAGTTTGGGGAAAAAAAACAGCCAGCCAACCAAACAAAAACATTAATACTACTGAAAGTGTTGAGGGGCAATTTTATCTGCAGAAAGACACAGAATTAGTTATGATGTACAGACAACTCATACATAACCTGAAGTTGTCCTTATTCCACCACATCTTCAGGATAAATTGCACCAGTGTCACTGCATTTACCCTGAGCTTTACTAGGGGTGGAGGATGGACGAGGGCCTTGCAGACCTTGCTGTCGCGGTGGTAGGTGTTGTGTCTTGGCTAGATGAAAATGAACTCAGTTTTGATTATTATTTAAGCACCTCTCCATTCTAATGCCCATGGTTCCTTAGAAATCTTCTTTAAGCTTTATTAAGGGCAGGAGGTAAAGCATTGCAGATACGTCTAGTCCTGTCTCTGTCATTGACCACGTAGGCGTCATTTCAGGGAAAAAGTGACACTGGGTTTGATTTACCCCTCCACATGTGCATGTGTCTTAGACAAAGGAACGCTGTCATCTGAACACAGGAAAATCCGTGGCTGTGTGACTCCAACAACAACCCTGCCTGTTTTTCTCAGGTGGGTCTGTGCCCTAGGGAGAGAAAGCCCCTCCCCATCCTGGGGACGCAGCAGCGATGCCGGCAGGTTTCAGGAGCACGTGTGGTCCCCAGCGTCCCCTCCCTGGGCTCCGCTGCTGCCACAGGGTTGTTCCCATGTGAGACAAGGGGCTGGGGCAGCACCGGGCCGGGGGCTCTGCCTGAGGCACATGCCCGGTTGCCAGCCCGTTTTCCCTCTGCTGCTCTCCTCTGGTATAAAGGGGGGCTTGATCCTGGATTGTATTTGAAGAACCAATTATGCTCCATCCAGGTGCTGCTGTTATGTCTTTTTATCTTCCCTTTGATCTGAAATAGACGAGAATCAAAACTGCTCTCTGGCTTCTTGTCTGTGAGAGGACCCAGCTCTGCTATATTGATATGGACTGGAGAACAACGCATAGACAGGAAGGAATTTTTTTAATAAAAAAAAAAAAAGCATGTGAAAAAGCAGAAACCTGAAGGCAACGTTTTCTTGTCAAAACACTTGTTGGCTGCTTGTTGTTGTGGTTTAACCCCAGCTGGCAACTAGGACCAGGCAGCTGCTCAGTCATTCCACGCACTCAAGTGGGGTGGGGGAGAGAATGGAAATGGGGAGAAAGGAAAAGAACTCGTGTTGACATAAGAACAGCAAAGGAAGAGAGAGGGAAACACACACACATATATATATATCTATATATATACATATATATATATATATAGATATATAGATATATAGATATACAAACCGAGTGATGCACAATGCAATTGCTCACCACCCACAGCCCAACAGCCCGTTCCCGAGCAGTGGTGTTTGCCACCCTTGCAGCTCCATTTCACACCCGAGCATGACGGCGCGTGGGCAGGAACAGCCCTTGGACAGCCGGGTCGCTCTCCGGCTTTGCTCCCCCAGCTCCCCGTGTATTTCCAGAAAGCCGGAAAGCCTTTGGCTGTCTGTAACAACCAGAACACCAGCGTGTGACCAACACCCTGCTCGTGCTAAATCCAAATCACAGCACCACACCAGCCACTAGGAGGAAAATTAGCGCTGTCCCAGACACTTCTTTTGAGGGTTTCAATTTAAACAATATATGAAAGGCAGTGGTCTGAATCTTTCCAGTTGGAGCTTTGGGGAGATCAGTGCCACGGCTGCTGCTGCACTGTGCTATTAAGATGGTCTCAATTTGCTCTTGTTTGGACTTATTTTTAGTGATGAAAACCTCTGCTTCTCTACGATACTGAGCATTGCCGTACCAGGAAGGCTGCCAGAAGGAATTCAGCTTCTGTGCTCCCTTTTTCTGTGACCTTAACATCTACAGCTCGGAGCTCTGCTCGACATTTCCAGCAAAACCTTCCTCTCCAGATTGTACTGATTTTTTTAAGCATTTATGTCATTCATAGAATTTCAGAAAAATAAGATAATTAGTGCTGCTTTTAGATAACTTTTAAGGAAAAATATCAGCTGTTCTGTGTTCAGCATATTCTGAAGCAGTATTCTTCAAATGCTTGAAATTTAATCTCCAGCTTTCTGTGGATGAGCTGGTCACATCCAAACTGTGTTACAACTAAAGTGGCATCAGAAAATTAGAGATACCAGCAACCTGCAGACTGTGTTGGATATGCAAGTCTAAAATGACCCCTGAAGGAGATAAGCAAAGTGAAGTGAGATTTCTGATCAGAATTTTGTGCTAGTGGGGGATGCTGATTTAGGGAAGAGTTTATTTAGCAGAAATTTTGGGAATAGCTTTGATCTCTGTTGTCATCTCCCAGGGCTAAACGGTTAACACTTGTCCTCCATCCCCATTCAAAGGTGTGAGCACTGGGTGAGCAGCACCTCTGAGACCTCCTCATTTCCAAGCTGGTTGACCCCTCTCTGAGAGGAAAGGCAGGGGTGACGGAAGCAAACCAGGGGTGGTGACCGTCCATGTGACATGTGGTCACCACCAGCATCTCCACCGCCAGCATCCCCACCGCCAGCATCCCCACCGCCAGCATCCCCACCGCCAGCATCCATGAGCTGCCCTGTTGGCACCACAGACCTGGGACACCGTTAAACATCCACTGATGGGTTCTTAAATATTGTCTGGTCCTTCTCAAATGTCACCGTGGTGGTCGCCCGTGAATCTTGGAAAATTACAGAAGCAGTCAAAAATTGTGTTCCCGACATGAAGAGAAAAACAGGAGTTGTTTATTGCTAAGCAAGATGCCAGATTAATAATGTTTTTTTCTGTTGAAATCAGTTGTGAGCTCAAAGGAGAAGATTTCTCTCTGTTGAGTTTTCTGTCTAATTTATACAGCCAGTCTGTTTCAAGCAGGCTACCTTTCCCCCCGCCCCTCCCACTCGCTCCCCTTGAGAGAAGCACCAGCTTGTTCTTATGAAGAAGCATTTCCCTTGATCTCTGTAGTGCCTCTCATCCTAATTGCAGCTATCTTGTTTCAAACGTCTCATTGTCTTCCCAATTAGAAATCAGCCCAAGGGTTTGCTTCCCATCCTCCTTGCTCCTCAATCACGCTGGAGCCTTGTCCCCTGTCTCCGGAGCTGGCAGGCTGGTTCAGAGGTCTGATGGAGCAGGAGATATTCTTTGTGCGAGGTTCCTATCAGCAAACCCAAGATGCAGCCCGCAGGCGCCCGCCCGCCGGCGCTGCAGCTGACAGGCTGCGGCATAATCGCTGCTCGGTGTCACAGTGCTCTGCCGCGCTCTAATTAAACATAAAGAAAAAGAAGAAGAAGGGAAGCTTTCTGCATACTGAACAGCCTCCTTTCCTCAGCGTGGATGCAGACACGTCTCTGGCTGTTCACCGGGGATGGGGAGCAGACGTGAGAGCAGAGCCTTTCTGAAACCGCTGGACACCGTGGACATCTGTGGGGTGAAGGGTCTGCCCGTGGGCTTCACCCACAGAGTTCACTGTGGTGCCCACAGCAGGGGCTGCCCTGAGCAGCGATGTCAGGAGCTGATAAGAAAGATGGGACAGACTTTTGAGCAGGGCCTGTTGTGACAGGACAAGGGGTGATGGTTTTAAAGTAAAGGAGGGAGATTTAGGCTGGACATGAGGAAGAAACTGTTGTCCTGAGGGTGGTGAGAGCCTGTGCCAGGTACCCAGAGAGGTGGTGGATGAACCATCCCTGAGACATCCCAGGCCAGGCTGGACGGGGCTCTGAGCACCCTGAGCTGGTGAAGATGTCCCTGTCATGGCAGGGGGCTGGGGGGCTGGGGAGGGCCCTGCAGCACAAACCATCTGTGATTCGGTGATCCTTAGAGGGTGTGAGCCATACTGTAAATCCAAGGGGGATGATCCCAGAACAAAATTAGAGAGAGAGAAAGGTAACATGGGTATCATGACTCTCATGGTAACTCTGTTGGCTTAGGTTCTTGTACTCTCTTCTAACTCTTCCATCATTCTCTGGAATTGCTCCTGATTTATGGTTGTGCAGATGGAAGGAGCCCTGGGCACTCTTGTGTTAATGGCAATGCCATGGATAATGGTTAACAGAATTAGATGTGAGTGATGGAGATTTGGAACCGTCTTACAGGGGCTGAAAATAGCTTGAATGTTCTGGCTCCCAGGGCTGGTGGAACAGGACACGCAGAGCATATATCTTAGAGCCTTTAGGCAAGAGACTACACATCCATTTCAGTACAGAAATGCCTTTTCTCTTCCTCCTAAATTTCCCCTTGGAATCTGACCTGCCAGGCCGGTTGTCTCACCGCAAGTCTGGCTAGATTGTGTCTTAAAATAAATCCCAGCACTTCATTGGAAACATACACGCAAGTGCAAGATTTACATACAACCCCAACTGCCAAGAGAAAAGAAAGGAAAAAAAAAGACATTTAAAATTAGCCCTTTTCATTGATGAGAGCACAGTGCTTAGTATTCAGGACACCACATCTGAATACATTGAGTAAATTATATGTGCCAAACTATTCACGCTTCGCCTGACTACAAGATTTACTCACACAGCCACAGAAACGACATAATAAGAAACCTTCACCGTATTTCCAGAATACAGATATCCCAGCCAGGGAGTGAGCCTGGCGAGAGGGTTTGTACTCCAGGAGAGGACGGATCCACCTTTGTTCAGGCTGCTCTATAGGGCTCCAGAGCCTGGAGCACAAGGCGGCTCTGGCATGTCCTGCCTGTGTGATCCAGGCAACCCAGGTCTTTCCGCACTCAGAAACACTTTTCTGTTTCTCCTGCCTTTTTTTTCCTCCTAAAACAGACTCCGGATGGTTAACTTGGATCTGTCATTTCCCACAGCGCTGGTACAGGTGAGCCGAGTGGGTTGGACACCTGTACAAACACCGCATGGGTGCACTTCAGGTCCACGGTCATGCAGATAAAATACTCCACGAAGTGCCTCGTTAAGGAAGGTAAGAAAGAGCAGAGTTTAAAATTGGCTCTCAGAAAAAATAGCCAGCAAAACCCTAGCTGAAAGGTTTGGTTGCATTTATGGTTATAGCTCATACTGTTGTCCCAAAACAGGGTTCTTTATCCAGTGTGCATACAAATGAGCCAAATTTAGCACACAGAGATGAGATGTTGTTTATTACAGAGTTGCACAAGTCTGGATGCTGGAATAAAGCCGGCACAACAGCAGGAACAGTGAAAGGCAACGTATACAAAATCTTATCCCTGCGTTCATACCCTAAAGAGCCAATTGGTTACACATTTGCATATTGCATTACATAATCCTTTTAGCGTGTAATGAGCAACGTTTGGCTACAGGACACTTGATCCAACAGTCTCGAGATGTGCTTAAGCGAGACTCAGCTAATTGTGCGGCTTCAAAACGTCTGAAGCTGCAAGGTCAGTGCTGTCTGTAGTTGTGGCAGGAGTTTTACAAGTCACTCTGGTCTTTGTCAGACAGAGCTCCCGGGTCCTTCTCTGCAGAGTCACCCCAGCCTGTACATGTGCTGTCTCTTCAAAACTGCCTGTGACCCTGTCCCGCTGCTTTCCCACCCTGCGCCCACCAGTGACCGCTCCAGCACTTGTCCCCTAGTCCTGCTGGGGCCACCTGTGCCAGCATGGCTCTCCTCCGGGGTTCTGGGTGGGGACCGAGCAGAGGCTCATTTCTCCAGACACGTTCACCGGTCTCCTGCCGAGCCCTGTGGTAGTTGTTAGGGCACAGACTGCCCGAGTTTATTGAATTATTGGCTACGCTGCTTCTTACAGAACTTGGTTAGAAACTGCTTACATAGAATTCCCTCAGCATAAGTGAGTTTGCTCAGCGTAACTTGTGCAAGCTGTGAGCCTTTGAACTTTCTGCTTCGTTAAGTAAAAAAGGCCTCAGAGTCTTCAAGAGAGGAGCCAAGGGGAGCAGCGTCCTGGGGATAAGAACAGAACAGTGTCTGACAGAAGAACGTTTTGGCTGTTACCAAGAACTTGTCTTCTCCAGCTGCAGGTGAGAAACAGCCGGTGACGGCCAGAACGTTACTTGACAGCCCGCCTGACGAAGATGAACAGACCGGTGAAGAATGGGAGAGCCCAGACTCCAATTCTGCGCTTGGCCCCGTGGCACACGGGGGTGCAGGCCGGGATGGGGTGAATTGTCCAAGGGTTTTCTGCTGGGGTCCCTGTGCAGGAGGCACCGGCTCGAGCTGCTCTGCGCTGCACCTTGCAATAAATTGTTTATTTTAGAAGAATTCCTGGAACCCACGCCTGAGTCTCTGCTGCAGGAAACCTAGGGAAAAGGAACTTCTCTAACGGTCATTTAGTGAAGACCTCTGTGGCTAAAAGCTTTTCTTGGTGACCAGCTAATGGCACGAGGGCTGTTCATCCACCTAGCCAGGTGACCGTCACCTTCCAACCAGTGTGAACACCTCTTCACACTTCCACGAGCAGAGAAGCTGCCTGGGACGTGTCTGTTTGATGGGAGATCCATCCTCTGGGGTGGAACTGTCACCGTCTTGCAAGACACACATTTTAATAAACATCTGCACAAAGCATTTTAACTCTAAAATAAATTATTGCTTTAAATACAGCAATTAAGAAGATGAGGGACAGGAAAGCAGCTTGCATATCATGTAAAGTGCCACATGTCTCACGAGAGTTCCTGGGTGGGTGTGATGAATCTGTGAGCAAATGGGGCTATAGGAAAAGACCAACAGGGCCAAAACTCTACAGCCGGGGACCCAGCAAAGGGAGGATATGACCGGGCATCCCAAAGGGACTGACCGGGACTTCATTTGGGAAGAATAGATTTAATATTGTAACTTACTTATGACAGACTTCAACATGTTTTTCCAAAATTCAAATGAATTGCTCCAGTCTGCCGTGGGTTTTCAGAGCTGCTGACAGTCCTCGCGCTCCTGGGCACAAACACGAAGGATGGAAATGCCTGCGGTGAGCTTCTCCCGCTGCGCACCCCGGGCATCGCCAGCGTCCTCGTGCACCCCGACACCTCGTCTCAGACCTTCTGGGTCAGATGTGCCGAAGAATCGCAGCCCAGCATTTCTGAGAACGTTTTACAACAGTGATAATTAGATGGTGAAATGCAAACTAACAAGCTGCATCGACTCAGTATTAAGGATTAATGATCTGAGCTTTAGTCTTTGCTTCCCTGCAGGGCAGTGAATTTCACCAAAATCGTGCTTCAATAAATGCAAAAAGGGTGATAGGTGGCCTATGCAGAGTGTACGTGTAGAAATAAGGTTGTTATTATTCTTCCCTCTTCTCTGAGACCAGACCAAATGCTCTGACCCTCACTTGCCTGCGGCAAACCAAAGATGCAGACTTGCCCTCACCTCTGACATAAACCTTGACTGCTCTTCTTAGGGGTGTTTATTCCCATTTCAGTGCTCTTTCCCACCATCCTTCACCCATTTTTCAAATGGGTGAGACAGTGCTTCCTCAGCACTGCGAGCCACACCACGCAAAGGACCAACAACCCAACACTCCCCTCTGTTGTGCCAGTTTTACGGCAAAGTCACGGTGCTTTACACACCCTTGGTCCTGACCCTTTATCTCTGCCTGGACCTTCCCTCTGAATCGTAACACACTGAGGTGTCCTGTGCTGGTTGACAACAGGGTGAGCGTGAGTCACCAACGTGCCCTGTGGCCAAGAGGCCAACGGGCCCTGGGGTGTGTGAGGAAGAGTGTGGGCAGCAGGTCAGGGAGGTTGTTCCTCCCCCTCTGCTCTGCCTGGGGAGGCCCCATCTGCAGAACTGGGGCCAGTGCTGGGCTCCCCAGGTCAAGAGGGACAAGGAACCACTGCAGAGAGTCCAGGGAGGGACACGGAGATGCTGAGGGCTCTGGAGCATCTTTGTGCTGAGGAGACACTGAGAGAGCTGGGGCTGCTGAGCGGAGAAGAGAAGCTGAGAGGGATGTGATCGATGATCAGTACGGCAGGGTGGTGTCAGGATGGAGCAGACTCTGTTCAGTGGTGCCCAAGGCCAGGGTGAGGGGCACCGGGCACAGACTGAAACACAGGAGGCTCCATGTGAACATGAGCAGACACTTGTTTGCTGGGAGGTGCCAGAGCCTGGCCCAGGCTGCCCAGAGCGGGTGTGGAGTCTCCTTCTGTGAGCCATTGCACCCCTGGGATCCTGTGTGATCTGCCTGTGACCCTGCGTGAGCAGGGGGGGCTGGGGACACACAGGGATCACTAACAGCCTGGGGTGCTGGGTTCTGTGAGGTGACAGGAGCACAAAGGATGACAAAGATGAACATGAAGCCTCATGCAACCCCTGTTGTGGGATGATCAGACTGGGTGGCAGAACCCACTGGTGATGGCTGCAGCGCTGCTCCCTGGGGCAGCCGGTCACCCACCATGGCCACCACACGAGGGGGAAAGAAAACCCCAACCTGGAGCCTGTTCCCAGCCATTCTGGCAACATAAGGTGCTGGAGGCAGCAAGATGGGCAGCAGAGGCAAGATAACAAGTCAAGCCATGAGCAGCTCCAAATCTGTGGTGTGCAAGCTCGCGTGGATTTCATCAGCTGTCACAACTGCACACAAGCTGTGTGACACCGTCACCTGGAGGGGGAAATCACCCCCTCATCGTTTGCTCAGAGCACGCTCTGTGTTTGTCCCAGGCTGTGCTGGAAGCAGCTGTCCATGCACACAGACTGCTGGTGGCAGCGCCCTGCGGTCATCGGCACGTTCGCTCCTGCAGAGCCCGTGCACAACACGGCACCCGATTAACAGCAAATGTAAAGAAACGGGGATGGAAATGAGCTCTTTTTAAGAGATCTTCCTGCTGGCCATGGTGAAAACACCAAAGAAATAAATCTGCTGAAGGACGATCTGGCCGTGTGTCTGTCCATCCCTGCCAGCCGCACTCACACCGGCCCGCTCACAGAGGCGACACGCGCCGTGTGACGTTCTGGCAGGTTTGCTGGTCACCATCGTGATATAATCTCCTTCCATGGCAATTTAATTAGCACAGTGAAAGAACTGACCTTTCTCAAGATTTTATTTTTTCCACTATGCTAAAAATATCCTGCGGAACATGTCAATAGTATCCTTGACGCGCACAGTGCTCTAATACCCCATTGTAAGGAAGGAAGCATTTTAAAATGACAATTTTATAGAGAATGAGAAAAAGAAGCTTTCGAATGTCCTTTAAAACAGGCAGCGTTGTTAGCAATGCAGAAGTACAGCGAATGTCGTAGGCAAAAGGACCAAAGGTAAGAACAAAGGAAGGACCATAGATAACAATACAGCATGCTTCTCACAGAGCATTTTATAGTAGCAGGTATTAGCAGTAATGGACATCACAAGCCATTTTACAAAAGAACTGTTTTTAATTGATCATCCATGACTAAAGAGGCAGAGAAAACTGATTTGCCAAAGCCCGTCCCCCAAGCTGTCCATCTTGCAAATTGTTCCCACCAGGACACAGCTGAAGTCAGTTTCTTCATCATGACATGTTAACGTCACCCTGGGCTGGGCTGCCCAGCCGGTGCTGTACAAGGCGCTCAGCACCTTTGCAGAGCAGCCGTTGCACACAGTGCGGCTCTCGCCAGCCTCTACCAGCCTGACCGTGCTCCCCGCTCCCCCTGCTCCCCCAGACCCACAGAGAAATGAAACCCGGGGGTCTCCCGAGCCCCTGCGGCTGCTGGGTGGTGGCGTGGGACGAGGATGTCCCCCCAGCAGGTGTCTGCCCAGTCCTGAGCACAGGGAGCTGCTCACAAGCAGGAGAGAGCAAAGCTTCATCACTCTCAGGGAGGACACTCCTTTCTCAAATAACTTAAAAACGAGGGGTGAGCAATTATTTTAAAGCAAAGCGCAGTCGCGGCGTGGGCTGTTTGTTGGCAATCAAGCGCTGCCCCTGTGTGACACTGTGACGCCGCCGTGTCCTGCGGCTCTGCTGGAAGAGGAGCCCAAGGTTTATTTCCCCGCTTGTCCCACCAGCCTTCGGGAACCGACACGACCCACCTGCCAAACAGCCGCAAGGAATCACGCTCTGTGCAACCGCAAAAATGCGTGCGTGTGTGTGCACATGCCGCAGGTATCCACGGACACCCACAGAAAGAAAGCAAGAATGTCCCAGCAAGTGTCTTTTTTGTAAGGGTCTGTATAAAAACAAGGAATAGGTTAAAAAAAAGAAAAATAAAACAAAGGAAGAATCAAAAATAAAGGAAGAACAAAAAATACTTTTCCTTGCTTGCTCTTCAGTTTATTTGCACTGGCCGTGATAATATTTATAATAAATATGTATATATTACATATATACCATACATATATAATAAAATTAGGTAATGCTATTTTTAAGACGCAATAGTCTGCTTAGAAAAGTTAGCAAGCCACAGGGGTGGGATGGCGACCACTTAATGGGTAAAATGAGCCCAGCTGTTCTCCTGCGCCCTGTCTTTGCCGTCTGTCCTGGTTTTGTTAAAAACAAGTTTCTCTTTTAGAGAATTTGCCTGTCAGCTAAAGCTTCATATGAGCTGTGTTTTCCTGGAGAACCAGACACATGTTTTGGTAAACAGAGCAATGGAAAGCAAGGTTATTGATAAGATGGATGGACATCGGGGCAACGAGAAACAGGTGACCAAAAACTGACCAACTGTGTGTAACATCCCATTCACGTGAATACTTCATATAAAAGTGGGACATAACACGGATCTCATCCCTTTTCCCTATGGCCGACATTAGGAGAGGACCTTGCGAGTCGTCCCTGTGAACTGAGACCAGTGACAGACTGAATCCAGCTCCGGTTGGCTGCAGAGTCCAGTCCAGGACTTCGGGTGCCGGCTCTGCAGTTGCCGGGACTTTCCAGATTGGTTTTGTATATTTTGTATTATTTTCTCTATTTTATCAGCAGCATTAGTAAAACATTGTTAATTTTTCCAGATCTCTTCCCTCTGTCCTTCTTTCCCTCCCGATCACCTGTCCTGAGTGGGAAGGGGGGAGAGGGAGGGGCTGAAGGAGGAAGGGGGTGTATAGGAGGCTAACAATACATCTGCCAGGGTTTTATTGTCACCCCGCAATCATAAACCCTCGACACCGTCTCTTAAATGTCACAGTTCTTCCTGAGTAGTCTGGGTTAAAAGGAGGTCGAGCATTGGCCAGACTTGTCCCCCAGCCGGGATACGATTCACACCTACGCGGGTCCTGGCGCTGGTTGTGCCGTGCGGTGCCTGTGTGACCGTGACCTGTGGCACCGACCCCCGGCTCCCTGATTGCGCAGGACAATGTGAGATACGGACTGAACGACATCTATAAATCCTGCGAGCACTCAGCCGCGGGAGCAATAAGGGCCAGAAGAGTGCCCAGATGGACTACGTGCGCTGGAAAGATGGCCAAGTGCCAAACACAAAGGGACTAAATGGTAGGAAAAGAGAGCGGATCCAAGCTTTCAAAGGGTAATTACAACTTTTGATAAGTGAAAAAGAGAATATTGAATGTCAAAAGCCTGTGTCATGCCCATGTAAGTTATAGGAGTGACTCATACCAGCTTCACCTCGGCATCATAAAACTGACGTTGCACACAAGAGCCTTCTCCTCTGCCTGCAGCTATTTATAACGCCTTTTTCCCCCTTTGGCATGACTCGGGGAATAAAACAGCAGCATCTTGACTTTATATCTTATTTTCTTGCTTCGTGTCTTGCAGAGCTTTGCAAACCCGAATGTGCATGAGACAGACAGCGCTCTTCACAAAGGGACCATCGAAGCGGTTCCCATCGCTCGGACCGCGGCGAGGCCACGGGCGCCCGGTGGGCACGACGGTGCCACCGCGCTGCCTTGGAGCGCCGGAGCAAAACCACCGCTCCAAACGCACCTCCTGGGGTCTGAGCTTTCCTGAGACAGACTGCAGCTTTGTGAACAGGATGCAGATTTCTGCAGCCTGGTCCTGGTGCCAGCAATCACCCCTTGTGGTGGCACAGCCCCTCGGAAGGTCACACGCTGACCTGCCCGAAACGCTTGGCTGGTAAGACAGCCCAGGCAATGGTGCTGGGGCTCCCCTGCCTCCCGAAGTGTTAGAAGAAAAGGAAATGTTTGTATTTTCAACACACACAAAATGGAGAACATTGTTTTGATTTTTGTGGCCATTGCACCAAGTTTGCACAGCAGTACGTAGCAAGGTTACACCGCAGTACATAACAAATCGTGGTGAAATTACGGCATCAAACTAAATAAGGATCTTAGCAGACGTAAAACAAATGAGGGATTAATATGCATGTGAAGAATTAATCCACACTGAAGGGTTTGCGCTTCTCTTCATGCACCATCTGAGCTGTTACGGTAGCCTGACGACACGCCAGCCACAAGTGCTAGTGACAGGGTCATAGAGTATTAGTTACACGCATAAACATCACATTTTTAGGTGTGCTGTAGATGAGACATGCAGAACTATTTCCGAAGGTACTTCCACTTTCCCTGGTTGGCTGACACCTCACTGGCCCAGCGGGACTACAAGAAAACCCCAGGATGGTAAACGAGTGAGCCCAGCTCAACGAGAACACCCAAAATCAGAGGTTTCCTCCCCAAAGCACTGGGGGATTTGCAGGTGACGGGTGCCGCGGAGCTGCCCAGAGGCAGCGTTACCAGGAGTGCCCAGCAAGGCTATCAGGGCTGACAGGGCACACTCAGGGCTCCCCGATGCACCCTGTGATAAAGATAGTTTTAGTTTTAAATTAAAATGGGAACTGTTTTTGATTTTACCCTTCGGTGCTCTCCCGGAGGACCGGTAGCATCCTGCAGGCTGCAAAGACCTGCAACAGCAATTCATAACAATAAATGTCACCCACCAACAGATATAGCTTCCAGGGTAGCGCTGCAACTCAAATTGCAGCTTATCTGGAAATAGAAATACAAGGTTACTCTATCAAGATACACCTGACCGTAGTCTCATTTGTTTCCTGGGCTGTTGCCGACACTTGCGCATGAAGGCAGAACTTGGTGCAAGAGTACGCAAAGTCAAGAAAATATATGCAAAAGAAGTTAAGCGTCATGCAATTATCAGCCAGTTACACTGACTTAATTAAAATTAGTCATTTTTCAGCTGTCCTTTGTATCACCATTTTTTCAACAAAATCTTTATTGTGTTACAGAGGGGAAACTTTCACAAATTGTGGACATAGGTGGATAAAACCACCTTAACGCCGTTTTCCAGAACATTTAAAGAAGAATTCACAAGATGGAGTGTTGAGAGGGGTGTCTCGCTGCCCCAGCAGAGGCAGCTCAGGTGCTGCAGCGCTTCCCAGACCTGCTGCTGTTCACTGACACAGAGTTCAAGATCAGAACTGTGGTTCTGGCTGACTTTAAGGTGAATAGCAAATGGAGCATTTCCCAAGTGGTTCCACAGACAGTTCAGCCAATCTCTGTAGCGGTGAGATGTAACCTGCTCACCTTTGGGATGGGATGATGGGGATGGGATTCGGTGGGGTGGGATGAGATGGGATGGGTGGGATGGCATGGGATGGCAGGGGAACGAATAGGGTGGGATGGGATGGGATGGGATGGGATGGGATGGGATGGGATGGGATGGGATGGGATGGGATGGGATGGGATGGGATGGGATGGGATGGGAAGGGAAGGGATGGGAAGGGGTGGGAAGGGATACAATGGGATGGGATGGGATGGGATGGGATGGGATGGGATGGGATGGGATGGGATGGGATGGGAAGGGAAGGGATGGGAAGGGGTGGGAAGGGATACAATGGGATGGGATGGGATGGGATGGGATGGGATGGGATGGGATGGGGAGGGAAGGGAAGGGCAGGGCAGGGCAGGGCAGGGCAGGGCAGGGCAGGGCAGGGCAGGGCAGGGCAGGGAAGGGAAGGGAAGGGAAGGGAAGGGCAGGGAAGGGCAGGGAAGGGAAGGGAAGGGAAGGGAAGGGAAGGGAAGGGAAGGGAAGGGAAGGGAAGGGAAGGGAAGGGCAGGGCAGGGAAGGGAAGGGAAGGGAAGGGAAGGGAAGGGAAGGGAAGGGAAGGGAAGGGAAGGGAAGGGAAGGGAAGGGAAGGGAAGGGAAGGGAAGGGAAGGGAAGGGAAGGGAAGGGAAGGGAAGGGAAGGGAAGGGAAGGGAAGGGAAGGGAAGGGAAGGGATGAAGTGGGATGGGATGGGATGGGATGGGATGGGATGGGATGGGATGGGATGGGATGGGATGGGATGGGATGGGATAGGGTGGGATGGGGTGGGGTGGGGTGGGGTGGGAAGGGATGGGTTGGGATGGGATGGGATGGGATGGGGTGGGATGGGGTGGGATGGGCTGGGATGGGATGGGATGGGATGGGATGGGATGGGATGGGATGGGATGGGATGGGATGGGATGGGATGGGATAGGGTGGGATGGGATGGGATGGGAAGGGATGGGATGTGTTGGGGTGGGATGGGATGGGATGGGATGGGATGGGATGGGATGGGATGGGATGGGATGGGATGGGATGGGAAGGGATGGGGGCCCGGCGCTCGGAGCTGAACCGGGTCAGCCTCTGCTCACGTGGATTCACCTGCAGATGGTTTATCAGCACCAACAACCCTCTCCCGCAGCCGCGCCAGCGCCGCCTTGCCACTCATCCCCGATGGAGGAGCGGTGAGTCACTTTCTGACTCTTCTCCGGCTCTTTTGTCTCTGGAATAATTTGAATTAAATATTTATGAAGAGCTCTGCATAGTCACAAAGTTATTATAGAGATCAAACATACTGGAAAAAGAGCACGACGTGGTGAGGGCTCATGGACGCAGCGGCTCTGTAATGTCAGGCAGTCCTGTTGGAAAAGGGGTAAAGAACAAAGCGATTTGATTCGTCATATCCAAGAGGACAGCTGGCAATTTGTTTAGATGGCCATTGCATTCCCTGGCCACCCAAAAATCTGAAGGTCAAGAGACTTGTTTTCTCATTGATGTGTGATAAAGAATAGTTTTCTCATAACCCAAAGTCGCAATTGATCTGACTCCAGAGAGCCCCTGTGAATGTCGGTTCCGCCACTAATAACCACACGCAAACTTCAGCATTCGAAAGGGCATTTCTGCTCTGTTTTCTTTGTAACCCTCCTTGATTTCTGCATTACAGACTTTACCTGCAAAGACATCACAGAGTGCAGAGGTTTTGCACACCTGCTGGAGACCGCAGTCCTCTTGCCATCTGTGTGGGATGGGATGGGGTGGGATGGGATGGGATGGGATGGGATGGGATGGGATGGGATGGGATGGGATGGGATGGGGTGGGAAGGGATGGGGTGGGATATGGTGGGATGAGGTGGGATGGGATGGGATGGGATGGAATGGGATATGGTGGGATATGGTGGGATGAGATGGGGTGGGATGACTCGCACTATAATCTGCTGTATGTGGGTTCATCTTTCTGATACTGCACCAGCTCTCTCTGCCCCATGGCTGCCGGATGTGACCTGAATTTTCCTTTCAGAATTATTTAAGCTTAATGCTGCTTTTTTTTTCAATCCTAGTAACTTTTCCATCATTTTAACACAGACTACTGAGATTTACACACCTTGGGAGGCGTGGGAGCCCTCAAGACCTTCTGAGAGCACAATTAAGTTTTTTCATCTATTTGAAGCTGTTCAAAAAGAAAAGCCCTGAGCTCATTCTGTTTATTCTGCTGTGCACCCTGGAGAAAAACAATGAGTAAAAAGCAAGTTATGCTTTAACAAGGAGCATTTTTGCTACACGCACACTTCAAATTAATATCATGTTTTCAAGAAGTACTCATTTTTCTCTGTAGGTTAATTTCACCATGGTACAAGATTTTATTAGAATGAATCTTAATCTCTTCATTTTCCTCATGGACACAAATTCAGTGATATTCAACAAGCATAAAGTTCCTTGATGAGCAGGAAATCAGATGAGCAAACTGATCTCATTACATGGACCCAACGAATGATGCGGAATCGACTCTCTTGCACTAATCGCTTTTACCAAAGTGTCCAACAGACCCAGGCGTTTCCCGGCACTGTGTGCACATCATCCATGTACGTGATTCAGGAGGCGCACGCAGAGAACTCAAATTGCTTTAGCTGCCTGGAAGTGTGAGTCTGTGTCTCCACAGACACGCGAGGGGAGTCGCACGGGAGCTGGTTGGTGATGGGGGCGGCTCCTCGGGCGCCTGTGGGACCATCCGAATGGTCTGGACACCAGGTTCATCCGGTCTGGACACCAGGTTATTAACCAGAGTAATCACGGCGGTTTTATTGTGCTGAAGAGTAAGGAACTGCGGTGTCCTGGTCAGCAGGAGAGCCGTGGGTCAACGTTGGCCATAGGAGCCTATTTGGTGTGTTTGGGGGCAGAGGGGCTGGGGGGAGCAGGAAAGGTTGACTGTGCTACAAAAAAGCTGTCATGGAAATCTTCAGAATCCCTACATTCCCACATGTTCATTTTCATTCATATTAATAGAAGGAAAGGAAGGTATATGGTTTCCTTTGTTAATATTAATGGCATTAGAGGGCTAGGAGGATAACCTAGCTTCCGTATAAATATTAAGTAGAGCAGCTTTTTAAACTCCCATGAAAACCCCTGGTAAAACGTAGTGAGGAGGACACCAATACCACTCTCAGACAAATGCTGGTGACATTTTCGCTTGCTAAGCATGTCTATTGCTTTCCCTATATTACATCAATAGAATTCCCATTTGCCTGGTGTAGAACATTCATTTCCTCACAGGTTGTTGCCAGTTGTGGGAAAGAACTGATCAATAAAGTAAAATGATGGGATTCATGAATGTTAAAAAGTCATGCATAATTTAGAGAGCATGTTTAATTCCAGCATGCTGGAAATGAGGCTGCTATAGAACAGCATAACCACTGTAGAAGCCGGCAAAAAACAAGTCAAACGACTGCATTGGGTTAAGGTATAGAAAGTATTGTCCTGATATTTTTAAAGCAATCTTGAGATACGGACATGGACAAAGATTTATGGCTGTGATTATCTTTTTGCTTGCTGACGTAAATTAGCCTTCTGGGAAACCTAAGTTATTTCTCAATATGCTCTTAATGGTCTGAGTCAGAACTGCGGATGATCTCTCTGCTACAAGGGATTTATAGTAAAAACAAAGGTAAGAGCTTCCGTCGCAAAGGACAATAGAAGTGGGAACAGAAATGTTTCCTGGGTGTGAGCTCATCCCCGGTGTCACAGGTGCTGCTGCTCAGCATACGCGGCTCAAGCCAGGAAAACAAGGTGTTTACTTTTCCAGCTGGATCAGGTTGATGATTATTCCAATCACTGACATTATCTCTGCAAACAAGGAATTACACCCCAGACGGGCAGCTCAGGGTTTTCAAGGTGACGGAAGTTGCCATGGGCCGAGATCATCCCCGCGTTACCGACCCCGTGCCAAGGGCGTTGAACAACCGATGCACACCGCATCTCCTGTGCCGATTGACACCCCATCCTCCCATCCTGCAGCTGATCCTGGTCCATGCTGGGCACCGATTTCAGCAGCCACGGCACGGCCAGGGAGGGAGGGAGCTGCAAATCCTGGGCAGCCCTGGAGGACAGAGTCATTTCCCCACTATTTCAGCTTCTTCGTACTCAAACTCGTCCATGTACAAGTATGGCAAGCGCAGCTACAGCTGTGACTGCACAAACAGGTTTGTAAGGCCACCT